>NC_135880.1:228136020-228365955 GCF_964194155.1 Cetorhinus maximus | reverse complement strand
GTTGTGACGTCATCCTCTCCGGCGCGCTCCCAGGAAGCGCGATCCCGCTGCCGCTGTCGGCAGGAAAACAAACCGGGGCCGGAAGCGGGAGAGTGAGGGTGAGTCTGTACCTGTAAACCGGGCCCAGCCTGGGGTAGCGGCCCATCCCCATCCCCGGGACGGAGCTCAGCTCCCAGGAAGGTGTCGCGGTAACGGGGCGCGGATATTCCAGCAACCTTGACCCAAAGCCCAGGGCCTGCGAAGAGTGGAGCCGCTGGCGGGGGAGGAGGCCCCTGCGGGGGGTGGGGGGGCGGGAGGGGTGGAGAGGTTCCTGTGGGGCGGGGGGAAGGGAGAGGTTCCTGTGGGGCGGGGAGTGGGTTGGGGTTGAGGGGAGGGGAGGGGATTGGGGTTGAGGGGAGGGGATTGGGGTTGAGGGGAGGGGAGGGGGTTGGGGTTGAGGGGAGGGGAGGGGGTTGGGGTGGAGGGGAGGGGGTTGGGGTGGAGGGGAGGGGGTTGGGGTGGAGGGGAGGGGGTTGGGGTGGAGGGGAGGGGGTTGGGGTGGAGGGGAGGGGGTTGGGGTGGAGGGGAGGGGGTTGGGGTGGAGGGGAGGGGGTTGGGGTGGAGGGGAGGGGGTTGGGGTGGAGGGGAGGGGGTTGGGGTGGAGGGGAGGGGGTTGGGGTTGGGGTGGAGGGGGTTGGGGTGGAGGGGAGGGGGTTGGGGTTGGGGTGGAGGGGGGTTGGGGTGGAGGGGAGGGGGTTGGGGTGGGAGGGGAGGGGTTGGGGTTGGGGGGAGGGGGGGTTGGGGTGGAGGGGAGGGGGTTGGGGTTGGGGTGGAGGGGGTTGGGGTGGAGGGGAGGGGGTTGGGGTTGGGGTGGAGGGGGTTGGGGTGGAGGGGAGGGGAGGGGGTTGGGGTGGAGGGGGTTGGGGTGGAGGGGAGGGGGTTGGGGTTGGGGTGGAGGGGGTTGGGGTGGAGGGGGTTGGGGTGGAGGGGAGGGGGTTGGGGTTGGGGTGGAGGGGGTTGGGGTGGAGGGGAGGGGGTTGGGGTGGAGGGGAGGGGGTTGGGGTGGGGTGGAGGGGGTTGGGGTGGAGGGGAGGGGGTTGGGGTTGAGGGGAGGGGAGGGGATTGGGGTTGGGGTTGAGGGGAGGGGATTGGGGTTGGGGTTGAGGGGAGGGGAGGGGGTTGGGGTGGAGGGGAGGGGGTTGGGGTGGAGGGGAGGGGGTTGGGGTGGAGGGGAGGGGGTTGGGGTGGAGGGGAGGGGGTTGGGGTTGGGGTGGAGGGGAGGGGGTTGGGGTGGAGGGGAGGGGGTTGGGGTGGAGGGGAGGGGGTTGGGGGTGGAGGGGAGGGGGTTGGGGTGGAGGGGTTGGGGTTGGGGTTGAGGGGAGGGGGTTGGGGTGGAGGGGAGGGGAGGGGGTTGGGGTGGAGGGGAGGGGGTTGGGGTGGAGGGGAGGGGAGGGGGTTGGGGTGGAGGGGAGGGGGGTTGGGGTGGAGGGGAGGGGGTTGGGGTTGAGGGGAGGGGAGGGGGTTGAGGGGAGGGGGTTGGGGTTGGGGTTGAGGGGAGGGGAGGGGAGGGGGTTGAGGGGAGGGGGTTGGGGTTGAGGGGAGGGGAGGGGGTTGGGGTTGAGGGGAGGGGGTTGGGGTTGAGGGGAGGGGAGGGGGTTGGGGTTGAGGGGAGGGGAGGGGGTTGAGGGAAGGGGAGGGGGTTGAGGGGAGGGGGTTGAGGGGAGGGGGTTGAGGGGAGGGGGTTGAGGGGAGGGGGTTGAGGGGAGGGGGTTGAGGGGAGGGGGTTGAGGGGGTTGGGGTTGAGGGGAGGGGGTTGGGGTTGAGGGGAGGGAGGGAGGGGGTTGAGGGGAGGGGAGGGGGTTGGGGTTGAGGGGAGGGGAGGGGGTTGGGGTTGAGGGGAGGGGAGGGGGTTGGGGTTGAGGGGAGGGGAGGGGAGGGGGTTGGGGTTGAGGGGAGGGGAGGGGAGGGGGTTGGGGTTGGGGTTGAGGGGAGGGGAGGGGAGGGGGTTGGGGTTGAGGGGAGGGGAGGGGGTTGGGGTTGAGGGGAGGGGAGGGGGTTGGGGTTGAGGGGAGGGGAGGGGGTTGAGGGGAGGGAGGGGAGGGGGTTGAGGGGAGGGAGGGAGGGTTGGGGTTGAGGGGAGGGGGTTGAGGGGAGGGGAGGGGGTTGGGGGGGAGGGGAGGGGGTTGGGGTTGAGGGGAGGGGGTTGGGTTGGGGTGAGGGGAGGGGGAGGTTCCTGTGAGGGGGGGGAAGGTTCCTGTGAGGGGGGGGGAAGGTTCCTGTGGGGGGAGGTGGGGGGGTTCCTGTGGGGGGGGTGGCAGGGAGAGTTTCCTGTGGGGGAGGAATGGAGGGAGGGAGAGGTTCCTGTGGGTGGGTGGGTGGGGGGGGTGGAGGGAGGTAGGGGTTCCTTTGTGGGGCGGGGGGGAGAAGTCCTTGCAGCTAGTAGTTGGGGGTGGGAAGAGAGAGAGAGAGAGGCCCATGGTGGGGGGTGTTGGGGGGTGGAGAGAGAGAGGCCCCTGTGGATGGTTGGGAGGAGGAGAGAGAGAGAGGCCCCTGGGGGTGCGTTGGGGGAAGGGGGGAGAGATAGAGAAGCCCCTGCGGGACATTGTGGCGGGTAGGAGGGCATAGAAAGGCCCCTGTGGGACACTGGGGGAAACAGGAGAAGGTGCCTGTGGGGGAAATGGGGGGGAAGAATCCTGCTGGACATGGAGGGGGTGAGGGGACTGCTCCCACGGAGCATGGTGGTGGGAGCGTGGAAGGCCTCTAGGGTCAAGTGGTGAGGGAGAAAAGGAGGGGAGAACCCCGTGGGGCACATGGGGGGGGGGGTGTCAAAACAGGGTGAAGGCCCCCACAGGGTGCGTGGTGGGGGGAGGAACGGGGGGGAATGGGTGGGGAGAGGATGTTGTTTGGTGGGGGCTGAGGGGAGGGTGCCCCACCCTGTGGGGAACCGATGAGAACTCTCCAGTTCTAAAGAAGAGTCATACAGACTCGAAACATTAACTCTGTTCCTCTCTCCACAGATGCTGCCAGACCTGATTTTTTTCCCCCAGCATTTTCTGTTCTTATTTCAGATTTCCAGCATCCTGGTAGTTTCCTGTTTCTTCAACCAATGGAAATTGTTTCTCCTAATCTATCCTTTCAATTTCCCTTAATACCTTGAAAACTTTGATCAAATTACCCCATAACATTATAAATTCCAGGAATACCTGAGCTTGTGTAATGTATCCTCACAGCTGGAGTCCAGGTATCATTCTGGTAAATCTACACTGCACTCCCTTCAAGTCCAATATGCACTTTCTCCCACACCAGTTATCTTTCAGCTGTTCAAGGCCTAGCTGTGGTTTTGCTCCTCGTGATACTTGGTGTTATGTATGGTTACAGTCAGAGCTGGGTGCAAGCAAGATTTGCTACCAGATGTACTTCACATTTATTGCTACTTTTCAATCTGTAGCTTGATGTACTACTTTTTCCTGCTTTTTCACTACTAAAAAATTGCTATAAAACAAAAAGGGTGACTGCGCTTTCTAAGACTGAATGCATAGATAGCATTGACAATTCAGCAGGCTCAATCTATTGCATATTTAAATATATTCTGAAATTTTTATTGCGCTTGACAGACTGCACATATATTGCTAATTAGAAAGGCAAATCTAATCAGACTGTTTACACACATTTCTTAGCATTAGAGAACTGAAGGAGAATAAATGTGCCTTGGGAGGATTGACAAAATCCACTGGTATTTTTTAACTGATTTGCACAGCAAACAAAAAATGTCAATTCAGGATGAGTTTGACATATGTTTAAGGTTTAAAAAACCTCTTCTTTAAGATGGGATTACTTGCATTAGAGGCAGTTCAGAAAATGTTCACTAGATTGAATCTTAGGCTGAAGCTGTTGTCCTTTTGAGGAAAGGTTGGTCCTGTACACATTTTGAGTTTAGGAGAATGAGATGTGATCTTATTGAATCATTTAAGATTCTAAGGGGCTTTGACAGGTGCTGAGAGAATGTTTCCCTGGTAGAGAATCTGGAACTAGGGGGCACAATTTCAGAATAAGGGGTGTCTCATTTAAGACAAAGATGAGACAGAATTTCTTAGAGGGTTGTTAACCTTTAGAATTCTCTACCCTGAGAGCTGTGGAGGCTGGGGCATCGAATATATTCAAGGCTGAGTTAGACAGATTTTTGATTGACAAAGGAATGAAGAGTTATGGGGAACAGGCAGGAAAGTGGAGTTCAGGCCACAATCAGATCAGCCATGATCTTATTGAATGGCGGAACGAAATGGCCTACTCCTGCTCAACAAACTTACTGACTTATCCCTATATAATATAATTGGAATCAGATGTCTTATCGAGAGTGCCGGTCTTGGCTCACTGGTAGCTCAACAAATACTATTCGCCTCAAGACTCAGGGAAGCAGAGTAGCGAATGTAGCATGTGTGCCGGGCAGCAGCAAGAGCCAGGGATTGGAATCCAGAGTGAGATATGGTGTATATGCGAGGAGAGCTGGGCCATGGCGGGCCTATTTTACTCTTGGGGAATTGGATTTGGCAGTTTGCTGGTGGCAGAGCCAGGCCTGGCTTCCATGAAGGTGGGAGGCTGGCGGCCTACCACATGCTCGGGGTGAGGAGAAGCCTGAGAAGTGGGGGTGCGGCAAGTTACAGTGCAGAGGGCGTTTGAAAATGGTAGTTTAATTTAGTGATGAGTTGGGGCTTTATTTAGGAGGTTAAATTGTTGAGATGAGGGTTTTATGGAGGGGATTTAGTGCTGAGGATTTTTTCAGGAGTTTAAATTGTTGAGGGTGAGGGTTTACTGAGGGGGTTACATTGTTGAGGTGGGGGCTTACTGAGGGGTTTAAATTGTGGTGGAGGTTTTTTGGAGGGAATTAAATTGCTGTGGTGGGAGTATACTGAGGGATTCTAGTGTGGGTTTCATTAAGGGGATTTCATTGTTGAGGTGGGGATTTCATTGCTTAGGTGGGGTTTTATTCATGGGGGTATAGTGGTAATATCACTGGACTAGTAATCCAGAGGCCTAGGTTAATGCTCTGGGAAAAGGGATCAAATCTCACCATGGCAGCTCATGAAACTTAAATTCAATCAATAAATCTGGAATGTTAAGCTAATCTCAGTAATGGTGACCATGATGACTATCATTGATTGTTGTATAAAAACCCATCTGATTCACTAATGACCTTTAGGGAAACAAATCTGCCATCCCTACACGGTCTGGCCTACGTGTGACTCCAGACCCACAACAATGCGGTTGACTCTTGCCTCCCCTCTGCAACGGCCCAGCAAGCCACTCAGTTCAAGGGAAATTGGGGATAGACAACAAATGCTCACATCCCATGAAAGAATTTAAAAATTATTGAGGCGGTCTAGTGTTGAGGTGGGGCCTTATCAAATAGGATTAGTAATGAAGTTGTGTTTCGCCAGTTGTTGCTGGGGTGAGGGTGGGGTTGGTTGCTATGGGAAGGGTCATGGGCAACAAGTTTCACCACTGGAACAGCCTCAAGTGGCAGCTTTCTATTGGTATTGTATTCCTTTTTTATTCATATGTGTCTTTGGAGATCTGAATGGACCTGGCTGAGTGACATTTTTAACATCAAGTTTACAGTCTAAGGAAATAAACCCAATGCAAAATCCGTACTGGAGTCCCTTTAACAAAATGGTGCCTAACCAAACAAGCACCTTCCGGTAACTCCTGCAACTGACTAGACCCCAGACATACATGCTTCATCTTTCCTCTGGATATTACGTGGGCAAGAAGGGTTCAGATGTTAGGCAAGTCTGCATTTCCTAAAACCAGGCTTATGCTGTGCAGTAACAAAAAAAAGAGAAATTTTTCAGCATAGACGCTGGAACGTCATAACGCCCTGGTATTCATTCAACACGTGTTGGGTTAGACAGAGATTCACGTCAATGTGCCTTGGTCATTATGGGGTGGGCAAAATCAGGGACAATGGCTCCTTGACTTTGTGCACTGAGTGAGCTCTACATCACCAATATTTTTTTCAGGTGTCATGGCCATTAACATCAACTTCACCTGGTTATCATCAAAAGACGTGACCTGCCTAGCATTCTCCATACCCGCACCTACCACATTGCAGTTTGTGGCGTTGACCACTCTGTTGTCAGCCATGGAGTGAAGGTTCAACCCTGAAAGTTTCACAACTTCAAACACAACAGCCCACCACCACCAATGTCCCTGGTACAAGAAATTATGCTAACTACCAACATTTTGTATTAGCACTCAAGCAGTTGCTACCCACAAGGCTTACCGGGAAATGCAAGATATGCATATTAATGAAACTTGGAAGTCAGTGAGTTCATTCATTTATGACATAGCAACATTTGGTAAAGATGGAGCCCACAATAGACTGGTTTGAAACATACACTGCAGATATGACATCTGTCATTTGAAGCAAAAAGCAGACCCTACGTAATACACAACATAAACCTAGCAGCTAGAACGCTGCATGACTTGAATTTAGCCAAGACATACTGCACAAATAAACATTGGATCAACCTACATGAAGAAATCCAAACTCCCTATGACAATGGAAATTTCTGTGCTATGTGTGATGGGACCAAGAGGTCGTACCATCACCAAAATTGCCCTGCTGAAATCGGATAACAGAAGTAAACAGATTGCAATTTCTGCAATCTGTATAGACTGAAAGTGAAGACAAATATATCATGCCTTAATCAGAGAACTCCTCTACACTGATGCTGGCATAGCAATTCACCTGCAAAGCCACTTTGATTGTTTCTTCCATGCCTGTAACTTGTTCTCACTACAAGTATCAATGAAACAGTGGTTATGGGACATGGTGTCACATCTCTACCATTGCTCGAAATAACACCCTGCTGGGCATTGGAGCCACAATGACCTACCAATCTGTCTCTTGATACAAAACTCAATATACACTTAGGGAAAGCAGCTACCATCTTTGGCCAATTCAGGAAACTTGCATGGAATAACATCAAGCTGATTCTTGGGGCCAAGATGCTGATTAATGAGAAAAGCAGAATACTGCTGATGTTGGAAATCTGAAATTATAACAAGATGCTGGAAATCCTCAACAGACCTGGCAGTATCTGTGGAGGGGGAACAGAATTAGTGGTTCAGGTCAATAAACTTTCGTCTGAACGTCAAATTATTGTCCTGTGAAACATGACAGCCAACAAGAAAGGAAGCTCAACTTTCATTTTCACTGTTTCCAGTGCAGGGAGTTGCCCTGGGAGTCCTCAACAATGACTCTGGACCTCATGAAGTCTCATGGCATCAGGCCAAACATGGGCAAGGAAACCTCTTGCTGATTACCATGTACCACTCTCCCTCAGCTGATGAATCAGTGCTCCTCCATGTTGAACACCACTTGGAGGAAGCACTGAGTGTGGCAAGGGCACAGAATGTACTCTGGGTGAGGGGCTTCAATGTCCATCACCAAGAATGGCTCGGTAGCACCACTGCTGGCCGAGTCCCAAATGACATAGCTGCTAGACTGGGTCTGCGGAAGGTAGTGAGGGAACCAACAAGAGGGAAAAACATACTTGACCTCGTTCTCACCAACCTGCCTGCTGCAGATGCATCTGTCTATGACAGTATCGGTAGGAGTGACCACCGCACAGTCATTGTTGTGACCAAGTCCCGCCTTCACATTGAGGATACCCTCCATCGTTTTGTGTGGCACTGCCACTGTGCTAAATGGTATAAATTTCAAAAGGATCTAGCAACTCAGGACTGGGCATCCATGAGGTGCTGTGGGCCATCATCAGCAGCAGAATTGTATACAACCACAATCTAACCTCATGACCCAGCATACCCTGCATCTACCATTACCATCAAGCCAGGGGATCAACTTTGGTACAATGAAGAGTGCAGGAGGACAGCAGCACCAGGCATACCTAAAAATGAGGTGTCAACCTGGCGAAGCTACAACACAGGTCTACTTGCATACCAAACATAAGTAGCAAGTGATAGGGTTAAACAACCCCACAACCAGTGGATCAGATACAGACTCTGCAGTCCTGCCATGCCCAGTCATGAATGGTGGTGGACAATTAACTCACTGGAGCAGGAGGCTCCACAAATATCCCCATCCTCGATGATGGAAGAGTCCAGCACATCAGTGCAAAATATAAGGCTGAAGCATTTGCTACAATCATCAGCCAGAAGTGTTGATTGGATGATCCATCTCGGCCTCCTCCGGAGGTCCACAGCATCACAGGTGCCAGTCTTAAGCCAATTCAATTCACTCCACGTGATATCAAGGCACTGGATACTTCAAAGGTTATGGGCCCTGACAATATTCCAGCAATAGCACTGAAGACTTGTACTGTAGAACTTGCCGCGCCCCTAGCCAAGCTGTTCCAGTACAGCTACAACACTGGCATCTACTTGGCTATGTGGAAAATTGCCCAGGTACGTCCTGACCACAAAAAGGACAAATCCAACCCGACCAATCCCATCAATCTACTCCCCATCATCGGTAAAGAAACAGAATGGGTCATCAATAGTGCTAACAAGCGGCACTTGCTTCGCAATAAAAGCAAAAAACTGCGGATGCTGGAAATCGAAAACAAAAACAAAAATACCTGGAAAAATTCAGTAGGTCTGGCAGCACCTGGATAGGAGCACAGTTAACGTTTCGAGTCCGAATGACCCTTTGAATGAGATTTGTTGAGTTCAACAATTTTAGGTCATGAGCTCTCTCCTCCATCCCCACCCCCTTTCTGATTTTCCCCCTCCTTTTTGTTTTTTCCAATAATTTATATAGATTTTTCTTTTCCCACCTACTTCCATTATTTTTAAGTGTATTTCCATCCGTTGTTTTATCTCTACCTTTAGCCTATTTGATCCCTTCCCCCCCCCACCCCACCCCATCCCCACTAGGGCTATCTGTACCTTGCTCGTCCTGCTTTCTACCCTTAATTAGCACATTCCTTTAGATAATATTACCACCTTCAACATCTCTTTGTCCTTTTGTCTGTGACATCTTTTGGTTATCTCCACCTATCACTGGCCCTCTAACCAGCTCTTCTTGTCCCACCCCCACCTTAAACCTGATTATATTTCACCTCTCTTCTATTTTTCCTTAGTTCTGTTGAAGGGTCATTCGGACTCGAAACGTTAACTGTGCTCCTATCCGCAGATGCTGCCAGACCTCCTGAGTTTTTCCAGGTATTTTTGTTTTTGTTGTTGCTTCGCAATAACCTGCTCACTGACGCCCAGTTTGGATTCTGCCAGGGCCACTCAGCTCCTGACCTCATTAAAGCCTTGGTTCAAACTTGGACAAAGGAGCTGAACTCCCAAGATGAGGTGAGAGTGACTGCCCTTAACATGAATGCCGCATTTGACCAAGTGGCACCAGTGAACCGTAGCAAAACTGAATCCATTGGGAATCGGGGAAAACTCCCTGCTGGTTGGAGTCATACCTAGCACAAAGGAAGATGGTTGTGGTTGTTGGAGGCCTTTAATTTCAGCTCCAGGACATCGCTGCAGGAGTTCCTCAAGGTAGTAAGCTCAGCCGAACCATTTTCAGCTACTTCATCTTCCTTCCTTCCATCATAAGGTCAGAAGCGGGAATTTTGTTGATGATTGCACAATGTTCTCTATTTGCAACTCCTCACACTGAAGCAGTCCATGTCCAAATGCTACAAGAACTGGACAATATCCAGGCTTGGGCTGACAAGTGGCAAGTAACAGTCACGCCACACAGATGCCAGGCAATGACCATCTCCAACAAGAGAGAACCGAATCATCGCCCCCTGATGCTTCATGGCATTACCATCACTGAATCCCCTACTATCAACATCCTGAGGGGTTACTGTTGACCAAAAACTGAACTGGACTAGCCATATACTGTGGCTACAAGAGCAGGTCAGATGCTAGGAATCCTGCAACGAGTAACCCACCTTCTGACTCCCCAAAGCCTGTCCACCATCTACAAGGCACAAGTCAGGAGTGTGATGGAATACTCCACACTTGCCTGGATGAATGTAGCTCCCACAGCACTCGAAGCTTGGCACCATCCAGGACAAGGAAGCCCGCTTGATTGGCACCACATCCACAAACATTCACTCCCACCTCCACTGACGCCGAGCAGCAGTGTGTACCATCTACAAGATGCACTGCAGGAACTCACCAAGGATCCTTAGACAGCACCTTCCAAACCCACTACCATCTAGAAGGACAAGGGCAACAGATAGCTGGGAACACCATCACCTGGAACTTCCCCTCCAAGTCACTCACTATCCTGACTTGGAAACATTTCGCCATTCCTTAACAGTCGCAGGGTCAAAATCCTGGAACTACCTCCCTAAGAGCACTGTGGGTGTACCTACACCACATGGACTGCAACGGTTCAAGCAGGCAGCTCACCACTACATTCTCAAGGGCAACTAGGGATGGGCAATAAATGCTGGCCTAGCCAACGAAGCCCACATACCATGAATGAATTTTTAAAAATTTCGGCATCTCACAAAGGACAAAATCATGAATGCGGCAGTCTCCTCAATGGCAAATTTCCCAAGTATGTTGCACTCTTTAAGCGGAGGTGACTTAGCTGGCTCAGGCACGTATGGAGGATGGACTTATTCTCAAAGATTTTCTGTGTGGTGTGATAGCTGGAGCCAGAAGACCAGAGGGATGTCTAAAGCTCCACTTCAATGATGCTTGCAAGTGTGACATGAAGGCCCTAAAACATTGATTTTTGTGCTAGCCAATGACCAAGGAAAATGGCAGCATCACTTGTGGGCCAGCATATGCCACCATTATGATCGGTAGCTTGGCAACATACACCAATGCTAAAAAAGACAACCCACAGTTACACCTGATCACCACTTCACATGTGGCACTTGTGACATAACCAGCCTCATACCAATTGGTCTCTTCAGCCACACACCACATGAAGTTACGCAATCCCCGAAGGATTTGCTGCATGTCCACCATCTTTATTAGACGGAAGGATGTCAACGACGATGACAAATCACTGTACACTCAAAGCTCATTAGCTGTGAGCCTGTGGGTCTCTCTCTTGAAATGAGAAAGTTAAGGGGAGATCTAATAGAGGTCTTTAAAATCATGGCAGTTATTTTTAGGCAGAGTTTTTCCATTTGTAGGGAAAGGCAAAAGTAGATGTCATCAGTATAAGATGGCCATCAAGATGATAAACAGTGAATTCAGGAGAAACTTCTTCACCCAAAGAGTAGTGAGAAATTGGTACTCGCTACCAGAAAGTATATACTATAGGGAATAGTATAGATGAATTTAAAGGAAGTTAGATAAACAAATGAGAGAATAGAGGGTTATGTTGATAGAGAAGGAAGGATGGGAAGAGGCTCAAGTGTTGCATAATCACTAACAAGGCAGTTTATGCCATGTAATTCTGTGTAATGTGATAAGTGTTATAAATGCAAATTATTTTTCTCTCCAAAAAGCTGAACAAGGTGTAGGTCCCTCATTATCACAGAAGTAACAGTTGTACATTTTAGAATTTCAAGAAATATCTTCCCTGAAAGATTAAGGCGTCTGTTGTGTTTCAGATGATGTGTTTCCCCACAATTTTATGTTTTTGTTTCTGATTTCCAGCATCTGCAGTTCTAAATGTTGTTCCAATGTTGAAAGCTATAGATTTGCATGGCTGTACATTTCTTGCTATTGAAGTAGGGTAACTAATGTATGGTCACCTCATATCAGCTCCTTCTGTCGTCTAGGACTCCCTTGTCAGAGCTCAGGTGCACCTGATTTTGGTAGTATCTGATTATTTTCAAGACCGTATCAGTACTCCAAGTTAGTGGTTTCTGTTTGCACACATTTTATTGTAATGAAATTTTTTCAGTATGCAAACTCTTCTACTGAACGTTTATAATATATTGAACGCATCCTACCTTAGGGTTAATAGGCAAATGTGAAATTCATTTTCAAGGTAAACAATTCCTTTAGTAATTTATGGCTTAAAATATTAAATGAAAGTGGACTGACTGCAAGAAATAGTTTCAGATTTTTTTTTACTTTCTACAGTGAAATAAATTGTTAACATTTATATTGCTTGTTTAAAATCATAAAAAGTTCCCATTCAATATGCATGGTCAAAATAAAATTTACCCAGTGACACCCAGTTGCTTTTATTAAGGGATCCTGCAGCATGCTAAAGAGAGAACACAATCAGCATTATGGCTAAGTATCCGCACTGTATAGACTGTGGTTAGAAATTCTGCGCTTAATCTCCAATTTAATGCCTTTGAGTTCAAAGAACAGATTGCATGACTTTTAATATTTTGAATTGATGAATAGTGCTTACACCCAGTCACAAATATGACAGATCAATATGCAGCGTTTTAAATATTAAATTGGTAATTTTGGCTCTAAATTGTGCCTCTGTTCCATTAATCAGTTTAGACAGAAATATCTTTAACGGTGTCTCTTGTATCTTTACAATCTGCAGATTACTGTTTCCATTTAGAAGATGAGTCATACCCGTGGACGTAGTTTTGTTGAGGTTATTTGTGAGAAGTACAGCCCAGAAAACTTCCCATATCGACGAGGAATGGGCATTGGCATCCACATCTCTGCAGGGCCACAGGGCTCACCCTTGAAAGGTAAATGAAACTTTATATTTGCTCTCAAACCCACCTCAGTTGCCTACTTGCTAGCTGTGACCAGTTTGCTACTATTGAAATCCAGAAACTAAAAAAGTGGGGTTGGGATAGTAAATCCCATGGGATTTCTCACTCATTTTAACCCATCCCAAACTTTTTGACTGCCTACATAATGTATTGGCATTGAAAAATGTGCTTTCTGAAATGTAAATAAATAAATGCACCTGCTCATGTGCTGATACCTTAGCATTGGTCCCTTGCATCTCTTATGTACTTTCTGGTTGTCAGCATTGTTGTAATAAGCTTGAAATAACAAGTAATTCTCTTGCTGGCAGCTTCTGCTGATATTTGAAGGCAAGTGAAACTTTCAAGTTGCTTTACTTTCCCGTTCATTGCTTTCCCACACAAGTAGCGAATAAGGATAGGTGTATCATCTCACTAATAATCTGTTTCTACTGGTTGTTTGCATTCATTTCTGTTCAGAATTAATCTGAATTGATTTATTTATTTCATTCCCTTTAGCACGTCTGAATCTCCCAACTATACTTGTGCTGGATAGTTGTGGTATTACCACAGCTGGAAGGGAAAGTGATATTGCTGCCTTCTGCTCGCATGTCTCTGAACTCGACCTGTCTGATAACAATCTACAAGACTGGTACGAGGTAAATAGGTTATGAACCAAGAATTACTAAGCACAAATGGTAGGTTCGACACACCATGTCTAAATGCTGCTGTATCACTCATAGACTATTTTCCTAGAAAGTTACCAGTGCACTTAAAAATTTTAGTCCTGAAATTAATCATCTTTTCCTTTCCCCTGTTTTTTTTTCACTCTAGCTCTGTTTTTGTTGTTTATTTTTCCATGCTTCCCTCCTTTCCTACAGACACGGGCTCCTTGGTGGTATGTAATTCCAAGGCAATAGTTGTCATACAAAACAGAAAATATTGGAAAAAGCAGCAAATCAGTCAGCATTTGTGGAAAAAAATCAGCAAGCTAATATTTTGAATGCGGATTCCCTTCTTCAGAACTTGTTTTCACCTGGTGCCTTGTCCCAATAATCATCGTTTATGAGACTGTCGGCCAGCTACCTGACAGCACAGTGGCATCACAAATAAGCTCAATTCTGTCTTCATTTAATGTTCATACAAACCCTCCCAGCAGCAATCACTGGATATGATTAGAAGCAGGAACTTTGAGATTTTTCTCTTCAAACTCAGGCGCTGAGGCCAATTATATTAACCCTATCAGCATCTTTCAAACCAACTAACTTGCTACAGACCAGAAACTGAACCAGGAACCTAGCTGGTCTGTAAGACTGAATACAGACCTGTTCATTGCGTTAACCTACTGAAGCATCGAGGAACTTACGCATAAGATAAAGTTTTTGTCATCCCCAGGCTCAACTTTTCTGATGGACTCCTTCCTAGTTTCTTAAACTGTACTGGAAATAAACTCCTTTACCTTGTTCCTTTTTCATTCCCTTTCCTTGTCAGAGCTTTCGGCTGTCTTAGCCCTATGGAAGTCCCTCTCAACCATCCATGTTGTCACCCATCTTCCCACATTTAAGCTCAAAGCCTCCATTTTGAACGTGTTTAACTTCTTCCAGTCCATCACAATTTGTAGATTATTGGCACTGACTCAACACTGGCTGACTCATAGGAAGTGAAATGCAGATAACCTTTTATAACATGTAATACAATCAAAAGCAATATTAACTCTTAAGGTTCAAAAGCTGTTTTCAGGCTTGGCTGCTGACCATACTCTAGTGCAATCAAGAGACCAATTACATTCTGTAAAGCAGTCATTAGAAAAAGCATATGCGGAGTTATAAAAAGGCGAGGACAAAGTGCAAATAAACAAAAGAAGTTGGAATGTCACATGAAATTTAGACCCTCTGCATTACCCTTTCTTTCTTGCTCTTGGTAGTTGGGTCTCTGGTCATTCAGTGGCCAATACAAATATATTATTGTTTTCAACAAAAATGTCTAGTGCCACTACAAGTGAGACAAAATGTCTAACCGACCTTTGCAAAAACTTTTAAAAACTGAAGTGTATAAGCCAGCCTTTGCTTACTAGTAAGGAGTACTGGAGCATAAAATATTTAAGTGAAAGAAATGTTTGCTAATCACATTTTCCAATGTTTAAAACTTTTAAAAATTTGGTGTAGATATTTGCATCATGTTCTTAGCCTGTATTAAACTAAAAAGCAATTGAAAATCCAAAAGAATGAGGCAATTCCAGACAGAAGCTTACTGTCTCTTCTAGCTAGACATCACAAAGGACTTACAACCAAAATATCACGAAACTCAAAGTCAGACTGCTGCTGATCCCTTTTAGGACAGTGCCATCAGACCAATAATGCAAAACCTCACTGGGTGGCTGATGAAAGAGATCCTGGCCAAGAAGTGTCATTGGTGACTACTAAATATTGCTGAAAAAAGAGACCTGTCGAAGCTTTTCATCTTGTACTTATCAAGATACTTTGTGACAATACCAATATAAGGGGAAAACAACAATTTACGCGTATGTGACAAGAGTGCTGATTGGTTGGTAAGTGGACTCTGGTAGAGGCATTGCCATGGAGAATGCCGTGGAATCACCACCTGTGGAGAGTGACAGTTAATTGCCAAGCATTGTTTGAAATTTAAACCAGGCAGCTTGACCCTGAGGAATACGCCAGCAAATGGCTGTCACTTATTTTGTTTAGCTGAAACGGGCGCAGTGTGACTGCATAGTGTGACCGACAGTGTGGTACATTTGCATGTACTGGAAGCTACATATATTAACACACAAGATCCTGCTCTTTGCAGGCAAAAAGAACATGTACACACATTGTACCTTTTTCAGCTAAACAAAATAAGTGGCAGCCATTCTTTGCCAACCAATCAGCACCCCCTTCACATACAGTATAAATTGTTACATCGATGATTACTTCGGTGCGGCTTCATGCTCTCGTCTGGACTTGGAAAAATTTATTAATTTTGCTTCCAATCTCCACCCCTCCATCATTTTCACATGGTCCATCTCTGACACTTCCCTTCCCTTCCTTGACCTCTCTGTCTCAATTTCTGATGATAGACTGTCCACCAATATCCATTACAAGCCTACCGACTCCCACAGCTACCTCGACTACAGCTCCTCACACCCTGCCTCCTGTAAGGACTCCATCCCATTCTCTCAGTTCCTTCGCCTCCGTCGCATCTGTTCTGATGACGCTACCTGCAAAAACAGTTCCTCTGACATGTCCTCCTTCTTCCTTAACCGAGGTTTTCCACCCACGGTGGTTGACAGGGCCCTCAACCGTGTCCGGCCCATCTCCCGCGCATCCGCCCTCACGCCTTCTCCTCCTTCCCAGAAACATGATAGGGTCCCCCTTGTCCTCACTTATCACCCCACCAGCCTCCGCATTCAAAGGATCATCCACCGCCATTTCCGCCAACTCCAGCATGATGCCACCACCAAACACATCTTCCCTTCACCCCCTCTGGCGGCATTCCGCAGGGATCGTTCCCTCCGGGACACCCTGGTCCACTCCTCCATCACTCCCTACTCCTCAACCCCCACCTATGGCACCTCCCCATGCCCACGCAGAAGATGCAACACCTGCCCCTTCACTTCCTCTCTCCTCACTGTCCAAGGGCCCAAACACTCCTTTCAAGTGAAACAGCATTTCACTTGCATTTCCCCTAACTTAGTCTACTGCGTTCGTTGCTCCCAATGAGGTCTCCTCTACATTGGAGAGACCAAACGCAAACTGGGCGACCGCCTTGCAGAACACCTGCGGTCTGTCCGCAAGAAAGACCCAAACCTCCCTGTCGCTTGCCATTTTAACACTCCACCCTGCCCTCTTGCCCACATGTCTGTCCTTGGCTTGCTGCATTGTTCCAGTGAAGCCCAACGCAAACTGGAGGAACAGCACCTCATCTTCCGACTAGGCACTTTACAGCCTTCCGGGCTGAATATTGAATTCAACAACTTTAGATCTTAAACTCCCTCTCCCCATCCCCACCCTGTTTCTTCCCCCTACCTTTTGTTTTTTTTTTCAATAACTTATATAGATTTTTCTTTTTCCACCTATTTCCATTATTTTTAAATCTACAACTAATACCTTGTCAGTCTTTCCACCCCACCCCCACTAGAGCTGTACCTTGAGTGTCCTGCCATCCATTCTTAATTAGCACATTTTCTTAGACAATATCACCACCTTCAACACCTCTTTGATCCTTTTGTCTGTGACATCTTTTGATTATCTGCTCCTATCACTGCTTGCTTGTCCCTACAACCACCCCACCCTCAACTTCTCTCCCCCCGCCCCCCACCTTAAACCAGTTTATATTTCACCCCTCTCCTAACTTTACTCAGTCCTGTTGAAGGGTCATGTGGACTCGAAACGTCAACTCTTTTCTTCTCCGCCGATGCTGCCAGACCTGCTGAGTTTTTCCAGGTAATTCTGTTTTTGTTTTGGATTTCCAGCATCCGCAGTAGTTTTTTGTTTTTATTATTGAGGAGAAAGTCATTGGTCTACAATGTTGCATTTAGATCAGGGGCATTTATCTGTGGCAGAAAATGTATGAAACGATTTGCCTTTTTTGAAAAGTTAGATCAAAATAAGTTACCAGAAACAGGCTACAGTCACTAACACACTATTGTGAGCAACCAGAAATATCAACTAACAATGCAATCCAAACTTCCGAACCGTGTCCTAAACCCGTATCCTTACATCAATGGCCCATTGTGGGGAGACAGCCAGCTTCTGCACCCCAAAAGGCAGTAGTGGCAAAGAAGTGGTGCTTGGAGTTTTATCACATCATTGTTGGCTCGGTAATTTGTTCAACATACCCTGTCCTTTGATAGAGATCAATTAATCACAAGCCACTTCATGTTTCTGACACTGTCTTCTGCTACTCTGCCCTTTTGTGTTTTGCAGATCAGTAAAATTGTATCAAATCTCGCCAAGCTGACATTTCTGAACCTCACCTCGAATCCTCTGACTGAGGCCAGCTTAGACTCGACTTGTGCTGCCTCATTCTCCCGAATACAGAGACTCGTCCTCAACAACACTAAGGTTTCATGGGAAACTATTCACATTTTGCTGCAGGAATTACCAGGGTAGGAACTCTGAGCTAATGCATGTTTGTCCCTAAATCTTTCATTTCCCTCCCATTTATTCCGCTCCTTCTCTCCTTTATAGTCTTTCTCACTTTCAAACTGAAAATCCTAATTGTCAACCAAATATCTAACTGTTATTTGGCCCCTCCATCCTCTCAGCCTTTATTCTTTCTGATCTGTTTTTCATTCACCTGCAGCCAATTAATCTAATTTTGCACCCAGCAAACACTTTCCTCAACTTTGTATTTATATAAATTTCTTTCTGCTCTACGTTTGCACCACTGTTACCCGTTCCCCGAAGCTGTATCACCCTGTACTGCCTGCCTCCTAACTCTGTTCTCCACACCCCTCTTTTCTCCCCCCCGCACACCCTCCAAACCTCCGAAAGCTCTGCCCTCTTTTGCTCCCCCCACTCCTCCCATTGCCCTCTGCTTGGCTCTGTTTCCCTACCTAACTCCCTGTCCCTCTTTTTAAATATAGATGAAGATTCTTTAGAAATGTACTTTCTCTTTTGGCGATAATTGTGTTTTATTTATTCCAATGTTTTCTATTGTGTTGTACAGGAGGCTTTCTTTTTTGAACTACAATATTCCGCCTCTAGATGTCAGTGTTTGAAGAAAAATGTCTGGACACATCACTTCGATATGAGGTGTTTGTCTGGTACAATTGTGTTTTGTATGCCTCAGGAAAATGAACAGATGCTTTTTTGATTTGTTTTATTTTGTCTATATTCTTTCCTACAGTATATATCTGTTCTAACAACTCTATGCAAAGATTTTTATAAACTAGGGATGTGATTGCACTGGAAGGGGTGCAGAGGAGATTCACTAGGATGTTGCCTGGGATGAAACATTTAAGTTATGAAGAGAGGTTGGATAGACTTGGATTGTTTTCGTTGGAGCAGAGAAGACTGAGGGGCGACCTGATCGAGGTGTACAAGATTATGAGGGGCATGGACAGGGTGGATAGGGAGCAGCTGTTCCCCTTAGTTGAAGGGTCAGTCACAAGGGGGCATAAGTTCAAGATGAGGGGCAGGAGGTTTAGGGGGGGATGTGAGGAAAAACTTTTACCCAGAGGGTGGTGATGGTCTGGAATGCACTGCCTGGGAGGGTGGTGGAGGCGGGTTGCCTCACATCCTTTAAAAAGTACCTGGATGAGCACTTGGCACATCATAACATTCAAGGCTATGGGCCAAGTGTTGGTAAATGGGATTAGGTAGGTAGGTCAGGTGTTTCTCACGTGTCGGTGCAGACTCGATGGGCCAAAGGGCCTCTTCTGCATTGTGATTCTGTGATATACACAAATGTATCTTGGATGCAGGCACACGTTATAAATACTTATTACTCTACCAACTTTAAGTTGAATTTTCTTCAAATTCTTAACTGATTAGCCAACCAGAGGTTTCTGACTAGGCTCATAATGGCCTTCTAGGTGTTGGGTAAATACGAGCTACTGGGTTTCTTGCCACAACGCCCAAATCCCATGCAAGGCCAGCATTTGTTGCCCATCCCTAATTGCCCTAATGTGCAATAAGATGAGTATGCTTTCATGCTGCTAATTTCCTGTTGCTTTCCTTTATCTCTTCCCTGACAATGGAACATCACTAATACCAGCCTGCATAGGTATATAAATACTGATTAGTTGTGTGCAAAAGTCCCCATGTTGCAGCAGCTAATGGCAATTAATGTGCTGCACAGTGCAGAGTAAAACATGGGCCTCAACTGCAATATTCAGGTAGGTAGCTACTTATTTCAACTTCAACTATTGGTGCTTTTAAATACGAGTTACCTCCCTAGACATAATAAAGAAGGGCAGAGAACTGGCCTACCAAGAACAGTCTCGTGCATCTCCCCTCAACCAGCTCCGTAATGTTACAAACAGCAAGATATTCTTGCACTCTTATTCAGGCAGCGCTATCTAATGTCGTCATCATCCTCCTCTTAAAAATGATTTTCTTATACTGAGTGCTTTTAAGTCAACTTTAGTATTAATCAGCAATACTAAAGCCTCCACTGTGTAAAATCATTCTTCTGATTATTAATTGCAGCAAGTTTTATGTCTTTTAACCTTTTAAGGAATTTCTTATTTTGCTCTTTCCCTTTTTCTTCCTGGCCTTTCCCTGCTGTGCACAAACTTGAATAGGAAGGCGAATGAGTTCCCAGTTCTCCTGCAGTGTTGCAAGGAGGTGCACAAGTGACTCCTGTAACAAGCACCTGGTGTTTGAAAGGATTGTGATGAACGGAATAGCAGCATGGACAGTCATATTTAGCTGCTTTGTGACACAGTGCAGTGTTTCAGTGCGGTCTCAGCCCCTCAGCTGTACTTATAAACAATGAAGAGAATTAACTCCTGTAGCTCTGTAGAGGGGGTGATTGGGTCTTTTTACAGGTTTTGAATGCAGATACAAACAGTGACTTATGATTGCTTGAGTGACAGCTTGGAATTTGGAATGTTGCATGACATTGCTTGATTCATGTATCTAATTTTATGCCTGTTAGTGATGAAGGAAATTTGTTATAAACATGTATTCCAGCTCTCCCTGGTTCACTGCAATTTGTTAGTTCAATTCTGTACAGTTAATAAATTGTTCTGGGCTCCTGCAGCAGCCGTAAGCTGTCCTGGTACTGTAAATATAAACAGCTTGATTTCATAAATTTTATCTTTTGAATGCTTACTCCTGATAATTGTATAAAATACAGTGTAAACCTGGTTCAACACTTAACAGGAGAATTCTATATTAATGAAAAATATGTTTCCAGTGTTACTAAATTTCTCCAAAACTAGGTGTGGATTCTCAACAAAAACCCTCTTCGGTCTGAAACAATCATCCCATCATTCTACTTCTAACCTTTGGTTTTCATTTATTGTTTGAAATGCTTGTATTATGTTGTCTTAAAAATAGTTTGTTTCAGGATTCTAATCCAGATAGAAACTGTTGTTTGCCTTTTGTTTATATGTTTGTATGTCCCACGTGTGAAAAATGTCAACTTTTTACACAAAAGTTCTGTGATTTATATGAACTTGGAGTTTACTGGTTTAATCAAATTTCTGGCTTTTGAGGGACTTTCACAAGGGTTTTAATTTGTGAACCTGGATCATGTATATTTGTGAAACTAACAGTTTCCATGTCTCTATTTCCTTTCTCCTTTTTCATTCACTCCTTTATCTTTTGGTCTACTCCCTGTTTCTTTTTATTAACTTCGCTCTCACTCTTGTTCTCTCTTGCACTCTTGTTTCTCTTTGTCCCCTCTTCATTGCAGGTTAGAGGAGCTCTTCCTATGTTTTAATGACTACAAGGCAGTATCACTGTCGCCCTGCTCCTACCCATCACTTCGACTCCTACATATCACTGATAATAATCTTACTGACTGGGCAGAGGTACACAAACTTGGACAAATGTTCCCAGGTCTGGACACATTAATCCTGGCGAACAACAGCCTCACCGGCATCACAGATTCTCAGGGAACTCTGGCACGACTTTTCCAAAGCCTACGATCAATTAATCTTCATAACTCAGGTATGATGTGTAATTGGACCATTTCATTCCTGTGCTTGGAATACAAATAAAACTATTTTTGAAAACTGTAAAGATGCTAAATTCAAAATACTGTTTGTGTTTATGCAGGGAACGTCTAGACTCCTACACATGATTATGTATCTGTATTATAGGCTTAATTTCTCTGTTCTGTCATGCTTGAGTCAACTTTGAGTTATAACAACACAATACTCTGAATGCTGGAAATCTGAAATAAAAACAGTGCTGGAAACAAAGGGTCAGGCAGCATCTGTGGGATAAAAACAGTTAAGGTTTCAGGTTGATGACCTTTTATCAAAACTGGAAGATGTCCTTTGGAATACTGGGATAGGCAAAATACCTGCTGAACGTGTTGCAGCTTTATTCTTTCCTGTTTGGTGAGAGATTACATTAGCTGAAATGAGAGAGTCAAGATTTCACTTTAACAGCTCAGTTCTGAATGTGCTGAAAGCAATATCTTCACCCAGGCAAAATATCCTTTATCCTGGAAATGTCACATTGTTATGATCCAGTTAGGGATCATTAACATTTGAAAAGAAATCTGAACACCTTGTTTTAACCAATAGAACTACGCAAAAAGATTTTTTTTAAACGAAAACTTTATTGTATATAAAAGACTTAAACAAAATAAGTACTATTAACTTAACAATAGGATTTATAACTACATATGTTATGCACTTGGGTTTACTTCTTACTTCCCCTAAGAATTCTCTTATAAGATCCATCAATCTTAAGATTATTTACTTCTGTAGGGACCACCCACAAGTATACCACAATCATCTGGAGAATTCTCCTTGAGACCTTGATTTTCTATTCACCCTCCACAGGAATAAATTCTTCCAGTTCTTTTCTTCGTTCTTCCAATGATGACCATCTTTGTTTTCTGTCCACATTCAACTTTAATTGTCTGTGTATCTGCACAACTATGGCTCCTTCTCCTCTCTCAATCTTATTTTTGTGTACCTTCTTTCAGTATTGTTTTTTTCAGAATGTATTAGTTCCCATTTCTCTGCACTTCCAGTTTCTCTGTCCAGTCCACTAACTGGTTTAATTCCACCTGCACGCTCCTGCATTCTTCCTCACTTTGCCATGCCCCCTAATGGGCAAACTTTATTATCCTCCTTCCTGTGACTAAGTCTAAACTGTTTATATACATTAAAAGTTTTCTCTTCATGCCACTATCTTTACCCGAAAAAAATTATCTCCACTTTTTGTTTCTGTCACTTGTTCGTCTAAGCACATGGTGACATTCCCTTTAAGAAGGTGTGCCGGAATCATCTTAAGTGGCACAGTAACACTTCTGAAAATTTCTATATTCAATGCCCTTTACGCACTGTTGTTTATTTATTTTTTTAAAACTTGCAATTAGTCAATTGTAACCTGCTTTTAGAAAATTAGTGCTCACTGACTCCATTTAGCCTATGTTTTCTAATTGATTTCATCTTGTATGGAATGATAAAATAGAACTTCACAGAAGAATATCTTTGTTAGATCAGGTTTATGGATTCTTTATACACCATTGCTTCTGCTAGATCCATGTCCTGACATTCCTGTGCATATTTTAAAAAAAATATCTTAACCTTTGCCTACATTCCTTTGGTGATTATCTTAAAAGAAACATTGAAATAGGAGTAGACCATTTAGCCTCTCAAGCCTATTCCGCTATACAGTCAGATCATGGCTGAACTGTATTGTAACTCCACTTCCTTGTCTTTGACCTATATCCCTTTACACACTTGCCCAATTAAAAAAAAGGTTGATGTCAGTCTTGGAAAATTTCAGTTGACCCTCCAGCATCCACAGCCATTTGAGAGAGAGTTCCAGATTTCCATTATCCTTTGTGTGGCAAACTGTTTACTTATTTTACTCTTTAATGGCCTGGCTCTTAATTTTAAGATCCTATCCCCTTGTCCTGGATTCCCTAATAGAGAAAATAGCTTCTCTATATCTACCCTATCAAATCCATTTTATAATTTGAAATACCTCAATTGGATCACTCCTCACCCTTTGGAACTCAAAGCCAACATTCCATTAGCCTTTTTAATTTTTTTGCAGCTACCTACTGGTTTTGATGATTTGTGAATTTGGAATCCCGAATCTGGAGTTCTTTGTAAGTGCTTGCCCACATTGAACATTTGCTACAGTAACTTCCTGCTCCCATCTGCACTACTTACTGTCCCCCTAACTTAGGCTTTTTCGAAAACTTGGGTATGAAACACACTCTTCCTTCATCCAAATCATTAATATTTATGGTGAAAAGCTAAGATCCCAGTACAGTATCCCTACCAATCAGAGAATATTCCCTTTATGCATACTTTCTGTCCCCTCCCCCAAAACCTGCCAACCCCTATCAAATGCCTTCTGGAAGTCCATTTAAAGAAATTCAATTAAATTAGCCAGACATAATTTAAATCCATGCTGATCCTCTTTAATCAGCTCACATTCATTGGAAGTACTCAGTCATTCTACCCCTGATAAAGGACTTCATTAACTGTGTTAAATATTAAACTGACAGATTGCTTCCTCTCTTATATAATGGAATAGCATTTGCAAAATTCTTAGCCAAAGGCTCAACTAAAATTTAGAGAGCTTTGACTGCACTTTTGCAATTTCCTCACCTACTTTTAATACTCTAGGGAGGAAGCCATTTGGGCCTCAAGATTTGCCTTTTTTAAGTCCCCACGATCCTTTTTATCACTTTTTTGACTTGTGTTAAATCCAAGTAATGTATTCTCTGATAACATCATAGGAAGTGAGCTAACAAAGGGTGCTATGAGTTTGTATTCAGTTATAAAGTTTGATTATACTTTGAGTGTTGCTTAGTTGATGACTGCAGATGCTAATACAATGCTGTTATCCATTAGGACTAAGCTCATGGGATGACATTGATAAACTCAAAGCATTTCCTAAACTGGAAGAAGTGAGGCTTCTAGGAATTCCTTTACTGCAGAGTTATTCTGAGGAGGAGCGACGCAAGCTCGTCATAGCTAGGTAACCGTAATCTTTTGATCAGTCTTCAGCATATGCATTGGACCTATGGGTGGGAGAGGGTTTGTGTTGCAGATTGTATCTGACTGTGTAGCGTGTTGTGTTGTTGACTATGCAGGATTTGTATCGGGCTGGAAGTGTAGAGGTTTGGGTGGAAGGCCTGTGGTATATTTATTATTGTAGTTACTTGTATGCATTCTTGTACTAAGGTATCTTTCAAGTTATTTGATGCTTAATAAATAAATTAAATTACAATAGTTTGTTGGTTTTCTGTCTGTTGGCCAGTTCCCATAGGGTGCTGAATAGTTTTACTTTAAGTTGTTCAAAATCACAGTTTCGTTGCAACTTAGAGCTTAACAGATGATTCCTAAGTTTATAATTGTCTCCTCTATTCCCACATTCCATCTGCTCATTCTTGTTGTGATCTTAAACGTATAAATTCTGTCCCCGCTCCAAAAGCCACCTAATTGTCGTATCAGTTATCTACGGCCCTGTGTACACCTGACCAAGAAATGCCACATCAATATCCATATAATTGTACAGAATTATAGCATAGACTCTGACTATTCACAGAATCACTCAGTGCAGAAGAGGCCCTTCGGCCCATCGAGTCTGCACCGACACGTGAGAAACACCTGACCTACCTACCTAATCCTATTTACCAGCACTTGGCCCATAGCCTTGAATGTTATGACATACCAAGTGCTCGTCCAGGTACTCTTTTTAAAGGATGTGAGGCAACCTGCCTCCTCCACCCTCCCAGGCACTGCATTCCAGACTGTCACCACCCTCTGGGTAAAAAGGTTTTTCCTCACATCCCCCTAAACCTCCTGCCCCTCACCTTGAACTTATGTCCCCTTGTGACTGACCCTTCAACTAAGGGGAACAGCTGCTCTCTATCCACCCTGTCCATGCCCCTCATAATCTTATACTCCTCGATCAGGTTGCTCCTCAGTCTTCTCTGCTCCAACGAAAACAACCCAAGTCTATCCAACCTCTCTTCATAACTTAAATGTTTCATCCCAGGCAACATCCTGGTGAATCTCCTCTGCACCCCCTCCAGTGCAATCACATCCTTCCTATAATGTGGTGACCAGAACTGCGCACAGTACTCCAGCTGTGGCCTCACCAAGGTTCTATACAACTCCAACATGACCTCCCTACTTTTGTAATCTATGCCTCGATTGTTAAAGGCAAATGTCCCATATGCCTCATCAGTCTTTTCCCTCCATGTGAGACACTGCATCTAATCCCACTTTTTTGCTTTCTTCCCATAGTATCAAATGTGCCTTTTTAAAGTAACTATCTAATTCTTTCAAATAATTTACAGATTGTAAACTGCATCTTGTGTTTATTTGGCATCACTAATGTAGTAAAATATTCCAAGATGCTTCAAAGGAACATTATCAAACAAAATTTGACTGAGCCACATCAGAGATATTAGGACAGGTGACCAAAAGCTTGGTCAAAGATGTTTTTAAGAAGCTTCTTAAAGGAGAGCAAGAAATAGGAAAGCATAGAATGAGAAGTTTCAGGAAGAAATTCCAGAGTTTAGGGCCTAGCTAGTTGAAGGCACAGCCAGCAATGGTGAAGTAATTAAAAAAGGATATGTAAAAAGTCAGAATTGAAGGATTGCAGAGATTTTGGAGAGTTGCAGGGCTGGAGAGGTGAGGGGTGAGGCCATGGAGAGATTTGAAAATCATGAAAATTTTAAAATTAAAGCATTAGAAAATTGGGAGCAAATGTAGATTAATGAGCACAAATGATGGGTGAAAGGAACTTGGTGTGGGTTAGGACATGGGCAACAGAGTTTTGGATAATTTCAATTTTATGGAACTTGCAGCAGAAAATTCCAAATTCCAGACAACTTCATGCAATTTAATTTTTCTAATCTCCCCACTGATTATTGATTATCTTTTAATTTTTATTTTCATCATTGTCTTGATGACATTTGGAAACAATGCAGGACTTTAGCTGTATAAGTGGGTAAAGAAATCCAAAAGCCCACCTGCCACATCACTGTTCTCCGCTGCACTAGCCTGGAACAAAGAGCTGTTTTCACCGCTTGTTGGAGGGGTCACTTGTTTGATTTTTATAGAACGTTAAGTCATCAAAAATAAACTGATGTCCTCTCTTGCTGGCAGACTTTCATTTCATTCCATTTCTCTAACCAGGTTGCCATCTGTTACACTGTTAAATGGCAGCAAAGTTGCAGGAGAGAGGATAGATGCTGAACGATTTTTCATACGTTACCATATAAATCACCCAGATGAAGAATTACCAGACAGGCAAGTGATTCATGTGCAAAATTCGCAATCCCCACTGCCCTGCTCCCTCCATCCTCGCCCCCCCCCCCCCCCCCCCCCTAAATTCTTCTACCTTGTTACTTCCCTCATTGCTTCAAAATCCACCTTTTCAGGTATATTTTTGACCCGCCTGCATTCTGTTTTCCCCACTCCTCAGAGTATACCTTTCTCCTCATGCTATAAATGATTGTCACTTCTTTCTGAAAAGGGTCACTATAGAAATGTAAGTTTTTAAAAAGGCACGCTTTGAGTTGCACTATTGGATTTCAGCCTCAGCCAGCTGTAGCTTTGTTCAGATTTAATCCTTGTGGTTCTTCGCAGTTTGCAGATTTAATTCCTTTTGCAAATCCACCAGTCTATGTTTTCTGTCCCAAAATTTTTGTCCCAAGATTCTGACATTGGTACCAATCCAGGAACTTCTAGAACACCAAAATAAAACAAATATCATCCTTATTGAGGTGCAGAATAATAAAATTGGAAGGATAAATAAAATGCCTTGAGAATGCTGTGCCTCTCAACTATGGAAGATGCTCTTCCCAGATCATATGACCAAAGCATCCCTACTATTGGAATAATATTTTGACATGATCTCCTGCCAACTGCTTAAAACATTGTTAAATGTAATATCCCATTCACAATCTTGGAATATGATAATTGCATAAAATGTTCCGGTGCAGACACGATGGGCTGAATGGCCTTATTCTGCGCCATAACTTTTCAATGGTTCCATGAAATGTCCTGCCTGTCCTACTTGCTGCACGTGTAAAGAGCAACAATTATGCCGAACAAAGCTGTGAAACAGGAAGACCATACCAGAAGAAAGACAGCCATACTGAATTGTAGTGTCAAGTTGAAAGTATGCATCTATTATTGATAGCCCTGCATTACCAAGAAAATATGCCTGTCATCAGGTTAATAACTGCTGACCTGTTATGCATTCCCTCCAAAATGTTTTCTTGTTTGCTATCCACACCATCATTAAATCTATTAACACTGGGTACTGACAGAAACCTGATTTTCAAACAGTCTACTTTTACCTCTCACTGAAGCTTCTTATCTGGCTAAATTAGTTACCAACTCTAGTCCTCCTGTCAATAGTCTGTGAGTAAGACATCTGTTCGTAACCTTTGTGTCATATTTGATCCTGAGATAAGCTTTTGACCTCGTATCCATGCCATCACTAAATTTCCACCTCCAAGACATTGCCTGGCTTCACCTGCCTCAGGCTCATCTGCTAAAGCCCTGATTCATGCCTTTGTTATCTCTAGACGACTATTCCAAAGCACTCCTAACTGGTCTCCCACATTCTACCATCTGTAAACTTAAAGTCATCTAAAACTCTGTCTTAACTCGCAGCAAATCCATCCTATCACCTCTGTGCTTGTAGACCTACATTAACTCCCGGTCAAATAGTGTTTTGACTTTAAATTCTCGTCATTGTATTCAGATCCCTCCATGGCCTTGTTCTCCCTATCTCTTCAGCCGCTCAACCCAATGACACCTGTGCTCATCTAATTCTGCCGCCTTGTGTAACCTGATTTTAATTGCTCCACCATTGATGGCCATGCCTTCAGTTGTCTAGGCCCTAAACTCTGAAATTTCCTCCTTACACCTCTCCATCTCACTTATCATCTTTAAGGCACTCCTTAAAACCCACCTTTTGGTCATCTGACCTAATATCATCATATGTGGCTCGGCGTCGTATTTTGTTTATGCTGCTCTTAAGTGCCTTGGGATGTTTCATTAAATTAAAGGTACTATATAAATATAAGTTTTTGTTGTTGTGTACCTCACCCCAATGGCAGTGATGTGGCTATCATCATTAAGTCCCTGCACAGGTATATATTAGCACCTTAGTTATTTCATTCATCTCATCATTAGTCTTCATTGCTTGCTGTCTGCAAAGTTCAGTGCTTATTACTTTGTTAACAACTCCCTTCTCTTGTTTCTTAGCTTTTGCACCAAGTAATCTACTTCAATTCCCCTTGTCATACTGACCACACAACTGGTTTTGTCTTGAGTACCACCATCTCCTCTCTGCCCTGACTCCCATAACCTGGTCAGTTTATGCCTTGTATAATTATTCAGGTCATTAATGTATATATCAAACAGAATAGTGATCCCAACAATATCAAATGCAAATCCCTGAAGCTAAGCAAAAGCTACTCATTTGCTGATTTTATGGTGATTAATCTGCCACTTAGCCTGTTGAGGGGACACACCTCGGTAATGTGCAATTTTTTTTATGTTTCTCCACAAGTGCATAAGTGGTTTGTACTAAGGCCCTAGTAGTGGAGATTGGCTGCACAGGGGCCTTGGCCTGTCCTGAACCTGTCTAGCAAGGACCACTCTTGCCCCTGCCATTCAACACATGGGGTTTGTCACAAGGAATTTGTTAGTGACTTCCCATGTTTCCCATTCCTTGATCCAAAGGATGGTCTGCTGGTAGATCTTGCTCAGGAAGGGTGCTCCATATGGGGTGCCGAGATTGGAGGCGGGCAGTAGGTGACTTGAACAGGCCATCGTGGCTTGATTAGTGAGGTGCAGCACAGATGGTTTTCATCAGTGGGCGGATGTGTGGAGATTGATGTTTACAATGATAGGAAGCTGGAGGAAGTGTGTTGAACAGAGTTCCAGTTCCACAACACTGAACCCTAGGGAACACCACAATTTTACATACCACCAGTCTGAAATTCAATTATTCTGTTACCCTCTACATTCTGCCCCACAGCTAATTTTGTATCCATGCTGCCACTACATCTTTAATCCTATGAGATGTAATTTTGCTAATTAGTCTATTTATACAGTACATTATCAAATGCCTTTTGAAAGTCCATGTAGCATCAATCTCGCTGTCCTGTCCATTACTCCATCAAAGATCTTGCTCAAGTTAATCAATCACAATTTGCCTTTATTCACCTTTGACTTTTTGATTCCTCATCTGCATGTTGCCACGGGTGACATCATCCTTTCGCATGGGGTGCGCTTGTTTATGACACCAGCCCTAACTCTGTGCCATAGTAATATCAACCCCAGCATCTCAAATCAGGAGACAAAATCTTAACAGATTTTGTATAAAAATCATGAATTGCTTTGTTTTTCAAAAATCAATTTAGATCAGCAATTGGTTTATAAACCTCAGTGGTTCATTTAATCTCTCTAATAAATCAGAGCTTATAACAAAATTATATTACACCATGTTTGGGGGTAACAAGGAGCGAAGTTTAATTTTTGGGACAAATGTCCAGCATCCCAAGAATGCCTGGAGAACATCTAACCTGAGATTGAGCCGGGCCATTTTGCAGGTTTCCAGAATGACTGCCTAAGGCAGGTGTTTGGCCTCTTGCATAAATGAGGAGCCTAATGCCTGATTTAGGACCCCTCAGTGGGGAAGGCTCAGTCTCTCCCCTTTATACTGGCCCCTTCTAGTGGAGGTGTACGGGAGATCTCTCTTGGAAGCCTCAGTAGTCTGCTCCCATTCCCTCCCCCCTCCCTCCACCCCAGCTCAACCAACTGTATTAAGGGTTTATGAGCAGGGGCCTCCCTGTCTTTGGTTTCTTCTGTCTCTTTTCCCCCAGCCCACACCAGCCAACCCCACCTGTCCAATCTCAGACTTCAGAACAGCACATAGCCGCTTGGTTCCAGGAACTCTTGAGTGTCTCCTGCTTTGGGACCCCTTATATGCTCCATGCAAAAGAACAGAGTCCCAAAACATCCAGCGGATCCTTTCTCTTTGGCTCTGGCATAAACTATGGGATCACATGCTGCATTACCTTGTAATTCAGCATGTAGTGCAAAGTACCTCTTTGTGCATGATTTCTTCAGGCTCAGCAAAGCAACATTCTTCAGCAACCCCACTTCTGGAATCCTCTCCAACTGGTTCTCTGGAGTCTAGGGTCAAGGGCAGACATGACAAATTGGGTGCACATGCAGAGTCCCGTAATGGATGAGGAGAAGAACAATTAAAAATACAAAGTTTTCATAGCCCCCTCGCGAGCTTGCAAGAAAGACTAAATTTGACTGAGGAATCACATCTTGCAATTTGTTTGAGGGAGTTAACATGTCTGGCACCACTCTTCTTGATCCTATGAATGCCTATGGTGGTATTGTAATGCCTGCCTAACATTAAACCCTTGATTTTTAACCTTGGGCGCTAAGTGGGTATGTGCTACTGAGGTCCAAGCCCCATAACCTTTTGGCTTGGGATCTTCATTTGAATTCACAAGTCTTATTTCAATAGGTTTGAAGGACTAGGCTTCTGATTGTGTCATGAATTCAGCAATCTGCCCACAGCACGCATGTAACTTGGCTCACTACATAAAAGCATGTATGCACCTCTTAAAGTGAGGTTGCTTCTCCGTCCTGCAGTTATTATTGAAGAAATTCTGAAGACTTTTTGAGGCTACTGATGAGTGAAAAGGCTGCCTTCCACTTTTCAGATGGCTCCCTGGAGGTCCTAGTGAAGGCAAGAAGAGAGCAGTTACTGTCCAGGGTCATTAAGGGCATTCCCAAGGCCAGATTACCAGCATCTACAGTATTTTGCTTTTATTATACCAGAATGAAGCAGACCTGGATATAGGTATATAGAGAGGGTTAGTAGCAACATCACCCCAGAACCTGGGTTCAATTACTTCATGAGCAACAAGGTGAGTGCAGCTAATCACCTCTCCTCCTCCCACCCACCAGTCTCAACATTTCTTTCCTCTTTGTCTCATCCTTCATTTGCAAGGACTCACTGCCACATTGCATTCTTGTTCCAAACATACTAATCTCTTCTGTTCCCTTCCCCAACCACAATCTTCTTGCACAACCATCACTTGTACAATCACTAATTTCTTCTACCACTTCTTCTTCACTACATATTGTATTCACTTGCTTCCACATTCATCACCTCCCCAACGAATTAGGAACAGGAGTAGACCATTTGGACCCTTCAAGCTTGCTTCACCATTTAAGAAGGTAATGGATGATCTGATTGTGGCCCCCAACTCCACATTTCCACCCACCCCGATATCCCCCACCAACTTCCCTACTAGTCAAGAACCTATCCACCCCTGCCCTAAAAATATTAATTGACCCTGCCTCCACCAGTCTCTGGGGAAGAGAGCTCCAAAGATTCTCAGTCCTCTGAGAGAGAAACAATCTCCTCATCTCCATCTTAAATGGGAAACCTCTTATTTTTAAACTGTGTCCCCTAGTTCTAGTCTCTCCCGCAGGGGAAAACATCCTTTCAGCATCCACTTGTCATGTCCTTTCAGGATCATATATGTTTCAGTAAGATCACCTCTCATTCTTCTAAACCCCAATGGATATAGGGCAAGTATGCCCACCCTTTCATCACAAGATAATGCCCACCTCTCATTACTTCATTTATCAGTGCATCCAATGTGGGAATCCCAGACATCTCCACTGACCTATTTTCAGCAAGCCATTCATTCATTCACTAACTCTCATCAACTCTCTGCAGGTCAAGATCGTACATAATTCCAGAGACAGGACCAAAACTGGGGGAAGAGTGCCTAACATCATGGTCCTTTACCAGCAGAACACAAGGTGCAGGAGATCACTGGCTCAAGCAGTCATGAGTATCTGAAAAGGAGAAGATGGTATTTTCTCTTAGCAGGTTACATAGGAACAGGAGTAGGCTATTTAGCCCCTCAGGCCTATCTGCCATTTGGTGAGATCATGGCTGACCTGCGACCTTACTCCATATCCTTTTTCCTATATCTCTTAATACATATGAATAACAAAGATCTAAAATTTAAAATTAACATTTTGTGGAAGCGAGTTTCAAACCGGTATTAATGGCTATAAATGGGAGGGCTGGCTAGTTAAAACTGTTGTAGAGGAAGGATTGGGAGACATCAAAGCCATGTCTGTTGATAAACACTCAACAAGCCCATCTTTAATGTGCTCCCAGCCCAGGACAATAGAAACCCAAGCTAAACTATGCCCAGCATCCGCAGTAGTTTTTTGTTTTTATGCTAGAGTAGCACCTGTTGACTCCCCCTTCACTCCAGAAAGGTCTGACTCTAATTTTTAGACCATGACCCTGCCAACTTCCCTCCATAGACTTCCCAAGCACCAGAAATAGTTTTTCTTTATCTACCCTGTTTCCCTTAATATCTTGAAAACTTCAATCAAATCACCCTTTAACTTCCTTAATCCCAGGGAATGCACCCCTAGTTTGTGTAATCTCTGCTCATAATTTATCCCTTGGAGTCCAAGTATCATCCTGGTAAACCTATGCTGCCCTCTCCCCAAAAGCCATCCTTCATAAGGGGAGATGCCCAGACTGCTCACAGTACTCAAGGTATAATCTAACCAAGGCTTTGTTATAGTTGACATGTGACTTCTGCCTTTTTGTATAGGTCAGCACTCCATTACCCTTGTTGACTGTGGTCTGTACCTGTTCATGGCATTTTAATGATCTAGTTTCCTGGGCCACCAAGTCTCTTTGGACTTGCCACTGTTTCTAGCTTTTCACCATTAGAAAGTCCCCTGTTCTTTCCGATTTGGGTCCAAAGTGGATAGAAACATAGAAACTAGGAGCAGGAAGGAGTAGGCCATTCGGCCCTTCGAGCCTGCTCCACCATTCAATATGATCATGGCTGATCCCCTATCTCAACTCCATATTCCCGCTTTCTATCCATACCCCTTGATGCCCCTAATATCCAAAAATTTATCAATTTCTTTCTTGAATATACTCAGTGACCTCGCCTCCACAGCCTTCTATGGTAGAGAATTCCACAGGTTGACTGCCCTCTAAGTGAAGAAATTCTTCCTCATCTCAGTCCTAAGTAGCCTGCCCCATATCTTGGGACTGTGGCCCCTGGTTCTAGATTCCCCAACCAGGGGAAACATCCTCCCTGCATCCAGTCTCTCTAGCCCAGTTAGAATTTTATACGTTTCAATCAGACCCCCCCTCATTCTTCTAAACTCCAGTGAATACAGGCCCAGTCAAGCCAATCTCTACTCATACGACCGTCCTGTCAACCCCGTATCAGCCTAGTGAACCTTCGCTGCATTCCCTCTATGGCAAGAATATCCTTTCTTAGGTAGGGAGACCATAACTGCACGCAATACTCCAGGTGTGGTCTCATCAAGGCCCTGTATAACTGCAGTAGGACATCCCTACTTCTGAACTCAAATCCTCTTACAATGAATGCCAACATGCCATTTGCCTTCCTAATTGCTTCCTGCACCATCCTATTTACTTTCATTGACTGGTGTACAAGGACACCCAGATCCCTTTGTAGATCCACATTTCCCAATTTATCACCATTTAAATAATACCCTGCCTTTCTGATTTTCACACTGAAGCATATAACTTCACATTTATCCACGTTATACTGTTATTTACCATGTGTTTGCCCACACACACAACTTGTCTAAATCGCCCTGAAGCCGCCTCGCATCCTCCTCACAACTCTCAACCTCGCCCAGTTTTGTGTCATCAGCAAACTTGGAAATAGTCATTTGGTTTCCTCATCCAAATAATTTATATATATATATATATATAGTGAATAGCTGGGGCCCAAGCACTGATCCCTGTAGTACACCACTAGTCACTGCCTGCCACCCGGAAAAAGATCCATTCACTCCCACAATATGTTTCCGGTCGGTCAACCAATTCTCAATCCATGCCAGTATATTACCCCCGATCCCACGTGCTTTAATTTTGCCCACTAGCCTCTTATGCGGGACCCTATCAAAAACCTTCTTGAAATCCAAATACACCACATTCACTGGTTCTCCCTTAACTATTCTACTAGTTACATCCTCAAAAAAACTCTAGTAGATAGTTAAACATGATTTCCCTTTCATAAACCCATGCTGACTTTGTCTAATCCCGTTAATGCTTTCCAAGTGTTCTGTTACCATATCTTTTATAATAGACTCTAGCATTTTCCCCACTACTGATGTTAGGCTAACTGGTCTGTAATTCTCTGCTTTTTCTCTCCCTCTTTTTTTAAATAATGGGGTTACATTTGCCACCCTCCAATCTGTAGGAACTGCTCCAGAGTCTATAGAATTTTGGAAGATGACCACCAATGCATTCCGTATTTCCAGGGCCACTTCCTTTAGTACTCTGGGATGTAGATTACCAGGCCCTGGCAATTTTTCAGCCTTTAACCCCATTAATTTCTCTAGCACCATTTTTTTTACTAATACTGATTTTCTTCAATTTCTCCCTCTCACTGGACTCATGGTTCCCAAACATTTCTGGGAACTTATTTGTGTCCTCTTTTGTGAAAGCAGAACCAAAATATGTGTTCAATTCTTCTGCCATTTCTTTGTTCGCCATTATAATTTCCCCCGTTTCTGACTGTAAGGGACCTACGTTTGTCTTTGCTAATCTTTTTCTCTTCACATATTTATAGAAGCTTTTACAATCCGTTTTTATGTTCCTTGCAAGTTTACCCTCGTACTGCATTTTCTCTTTCTTGATCAATGTTTTTGTCCGCTTTTGCGAATTCTAAACTGCTGCCAATCCTCAGGCTTGCTGCTTTTTCTGGCAATTTTATATGCCTCCTCTTTGGATCTAATACTATCCCTAATTTCTTTTGTAAGCTGTGGTTGAGCCACCTTTCCTGTTTTGTTTTTGCACCAGACAGGAATGAATAATTGTTCTAATTCATGAATATGTTACTTAAATATTAGCCATTGCCTACCCACTGTCAACCGTTTTAGTAAGGTTCCCTAATCCATCATTGCCAACTCACGCCTCATACCCTCGTAGTTTCCTTTATTTAGATTTAGGACCTTAGTTTCAGATTCAACTTCTTCACTCTCCATCCTAATGAACAATTCTATCATTTTAAGGTCACTCTTCCCCAAGGGACTCCGCGCGACAAGATTGTTAATTAATCCTTTCTCATTGCACAATACCCAGTCTAGGATGGCCTGCTTTCCAGTTGGTTCCTCAACGTATTGTTCTAAAAAACCATCACACGCACACTTCAGGAAATCCTCCTCCACAGTATTATTGCTAGTTTGGTTTGTACAATCTATATGTAGATTAAAGTCACCCATGATTACAGTTTGACCATTATTGCATGCGTCTCTAATTCCCTGCTTAATGCCTTTCCTTACATCTCCGTTACTGTTTGGGGGCCTATAGACTACCCCCACCAACTGCCCCTTGATGTTTCTTATCTCCACCCAAACAGATTCCACATCATGATTTTCTGAGCCAATATCCTTCCTCACTATTGCATTGATTTCCCCTTTTACTAATAATACTACCCTACCTCCTTTCCCTATTTGTCTGTCCTTCCTAAATATTGAATACCCCTGGATGTTCACTTCCCATCCTTGGTCATCCTGCAGCCATGACTCCGTAATTGCAACTATATCATAACCATTTATATCTATTTGCACTGTTAATTCATCTACTTTATTGCGTATGCTCCATGCATTAAGATACAATGTCTTTAGACTTGTCTTTTTAACCTTGTTAGTCATCATAGCTTTATTAGCATTATGATCCCATTTGTTTTTCACCCTTGTTTTTTCTGCCTTCCACTTTTGCTTCTTACTTTTCTGCCTTTTGCTTCTATCCTTGTTTCCTCCTCTGTCTCCCTGCATAGGTCCCCATCCCCCTGCCATTCTACTTAAAACCCTCCCCGACCACAGTTGCAAACACCACCCCCACCCCCCCACCGAGGACATTGGTCCCGGTCCTGCCCAGATGCAGCCCGTCCTGTTGCACTGGTCCCACCTTCCCCAGAACAGGTCCCAATGTCCCAGGAATCTGAATCCCTCCCCCCTACACCATTTCTTCAGCTAGGTATTCATATGATATATCCTGTTATTTCTACTCTCGCTAGTATGTGGCACCTTTGAGGTCCTACTTTCTAATTTATGTCCTAACTCCCTATATTCAGCTTGTAGGACATCATCCCTTTTTTTTTCACCTATGTCGTTGATACCAATATGTACCACGACCACTGACTATTCACCATCCCCCTTCAGAATGCCCTGCAGCCTCTCCGAGACATCTTTGACCCGGCACCAGGGAGGCAACACACCATCCTGGAGTCTCTTTTATGGCACAGAAACACCTGTCTGTTCCCCTTACTGTTGAATCCCCTATCACTATAATCCTGCCACTCTTCTGCCTTCCCTCTTGAGCAGCAAAGCCACCCATGGACTTGGCCCCTGCTGCTTTCCCCTGAGAAGTCCTCTCTCCCAACAGTATCCAAAACGGGATACCTATTAGAGAGGGGATGGCTACAGCGGACTCCTGTACTACCTGCCTTCCTCTGCTCTGCCTTCCTCTGTGGTGGTCACTCAGCCCCTTTCTGCCTGTGCAGTATTTACCTGCGGTGCGACCATCTCACTGAACGTGCTGTCCACGATAACTCAACATTGCAGATGCTCCACAGTGAATCTACCCGCAGCTCCAACTCCAAAATGTGGTTCGCCAGCACTCCCTGCACACATGGCCAGCAGGGACACTGAAAGTGTCCATGACTTCCCACAAACAGCAGGAGGAGCATATCACGGGTCCAAGCTCTGCTGCCATGACTTCCCTTTAGATTAAGCTCGTTAGTTACTCCCTTTAAAGAACACCAATTATCCTAGGGGACCTATTCCACTCCAAACACTCCCACCACAGTCCAAAGTCTTCACCTTATTTTGTTTAAGCTATTGGACTGCAGCAGTTTAATTAGTAGAAAAAGTAGAAGTACTCACCTGACCCTACTAACCAATCAGCTGCCTCCCCTGTGTCACGTCACTTTTTGAATCGTAACATCCTCGCGCCACTTTCAGCCCCAAGTCCAGCTCCTGCTCTTTTTAAATCTCCGCTCTGACTCTCAGCTCCCGCTCTTTTTAAATCTCCGCTCTGACTCTCAGCTCCCGCTCTTTTTAAATCTCCGCTCTGACTCTCAGCTCCCGCTCTTTTTAAATCTCCGCTCTGACTCTCAGCTTCCGCTCTTTGTTTTTTAAATCTCACCAACGTTGCTGCTCCTCTCGCTCTGCCTCCTGGTCCCGCTCTCGTCTTGGACCTGGTTTTCCTTACACTTTAAAATCGCCGCTCCTCTCACACTGCCTCCCGGTCCCGCTCTGGGGGACCACCAGCTGTTTTACCTGCTCCGCCGCTCTTGCTCTGTTTGTGAGGCTGACTTCACATTTGCCTACATTTGAAATCCGTTCACCACCATTTTGCCCATTCACTTAAGATGGAGATGAGGAGAACTTTTTGTCTCCCAAAGGGTCGTGTGTCTTTGGAATTCTTTTCACCAGAGTGGTGGAGGTAGAGTAATTGAATATTTCTAAGGAAGAGGTAGATAGATTCTTGACTGGCAAGGGAGTCAAAGGATATCAGGGGTAGGTGGGAATGTGGAGTTGAGGCCACAATCGGATCAGCCATGTTCTTACTGAAGATGGAGCAGGCTCAAGGTGCTGAATGGACTATTGCTCCTAATTGGTGTATTCTTATGAATTGAGAGAAGTTTGGAATATTATAGTTAAAATGACATCATGTGTATCTCTCCATTCACCTCAGCAAACATGCAACAACCTTCAACTTCAAGCAATCTCAAGCAACCTTTTAATGTCCTGCCTAACTCTTGCCCTTCTCTCTTGTTTCTAGATCCTTCACAGCAACAGGAGGTTCATGAACAAGAGACACCTTGGAGGAAGAGAATCCTCCTGAGGATGCACCATCACTCACTCCATTCCTCTCAGGCACCAGTCCAGACATTTGCTTTCCTAACGGGTAGATAGTGAGCTAGTGAGGGTTGCACATGATGAAGTATCAGGTGTAGCTCATGAGAGAAAAAGCCCTCTCCCAGTTTTAGGACAATAGGAACATGGGAACATAGGAGCAGGAATAGGCCATTTGGCCTGTCAGGGCTGCTTCGCTATTCAGTTAGCTCATGGCTGATCATCTACCTCGACCACTTTCCCACACTATCTCCATATCCCTTGATGTCATTAGTGTCCAGAAACCTATCAATTTTTGTTTTGAACATGTTCATTGATTGAGCTTCCACAGCCCTCTGGGGTAGAGAATTCCGAAGATTCACCACCCTCTGAGTGAAGAAATTCTTCCTTACCTCAGCCCTAAGTGGCTTGCCCCTTATTCTGAGACTGTGTCCTCTGGTTCTAGAATCACCAGCAAGGGGAAACATCCTATCTACATCGACTTTCATTCCTTGTAAGAATTTTGTAAGTTTCAATGAGATCATCTCTCATTCTTTAAAACTCTGGGGAATACAGGCTCAGTTTCATCAATCTTTCCTCATAAGACAATCCTGTCATCCCAGAGAGTCTGGTGAACTGCTGCACTCCATGACAAGTATATCCTTCCTTAGATAAGGAGACTAAAACTGTACATAAATACTCCAGGTACGATCTCACCAAGGCCCTGTACAATTGCAGTAAGACATCATTACTCTGTATTCAAACCCCCTTGTGATGAAGGCCAACATACCATTTGCCTCCCTAATTCACAGAATCACACTGCAGAAGAGGCCCTTTGGCCCTTCGAGTCTGCACCGACACATGAGAACCACCTACCTACCTAATCCCATTTACCAGCACTTGGCCCATAGCCTTGAATGTTATGACGTGCCAAGTGCTCATCCAGGTACTTTTTTAAGGATGTGAGGCAACCCGCCTCCACCACCCTCCCAGGCAGTGCATTCCAGACTGTCACCACCCTCTGGGTAAAAAAGTTTTTCCTCACATCCCCCGCTAAACCTCCTGCCCCTCACCTTGAATTTGTGACTCGTGACTGACCGTTCAACTAAGGGGAACAGCTGCTCCCTATCCACCCTGTCCATGCCCCTCATAATCTTGTACACCTTGATCAGGTCGCCCCTCAGTCTTCTCTGCTCCAACGAAAACAACCCAAGTCTATCCAACCTCTCTTCATAACTTAAATGTTTTAACCCAGGCAGCATCCTGGTGAATCTCCTCTGCACCCCCTCCAGTGTAATCACATCCTTCCTATAATGTGGCGACCAGAACTGCACACTCCAGCTGTGGCCTCACCAAAGTTCTATACAACTCCAACATGACCTCCCTATTTTTGTAATCTATGCCTCGATTGACAAAGGCAAGTGTTCCATATGCCTCTTTCACCACCCCACTCACATGCCACTCCTCCTTCAGAAATCTATGGACACACTTGCCAAGGCCCCTTTGTTCCTCAACTTCCTAGTGTCATGCTGCTCATTGAATACTTCCTTATCAAATTAATCCTTCCAAAGTGCATCACCTCACACTTTTCAGGGTTAAATTCCATCTGCCATTTATCTGCCTATTTGACCATCCCGTCTATATCTTCCTGTAGCCCAAGACACTCAACCTCACTGTTAACCACCCGGCCAATCTTTGTGTCACCCGCATAGTTGCTTGCTGTACCTGCATGCTAGCTTTTAGTGACTGATGTACAAGGACACCCAGGTCCCTTTGGGCACCCGCACTTCCCAACATTTCACCCTTTAAGAAATATTCTGCCTTTCTGTTTTTTCCACCAAAGTGGATAACTTCACACTTATTCACATTATGCTCCAAAATAGCCTGTCCAAGTCACCTTGAAGCCTCTTTGCAACCTCCTCACAACTTACATTCCCACCTAGTTTTGTGTCATCAGAAAATTTGGAAATATTACATTTGGCCCCACATCCAAAACATTTCTATAGCTTGTGAACAGCTGCAGCACCAGCACTGTTTCTTGCCATACCCAACTAGTAATAGCCTGCCATCCTGAGAGTGAGCAGTTTATTCCTACTTGCTATTTTCTGCCTGTTAACTAACTCTCAATCCATATCAGTATAGTACCCCCAATCCTATGGGCTCTAATTTTGTTTGCTAACCTCCTGTAATGGGACCTTATCAAAAGCCATCTGAAAATCCAGATACACCACATCCACTGGTTCTCCTTTATCTGTAACATTCTCAAAAAAACTCCAAAAACATGATTTCCCTTTCATAAATCCATGTTGACTGTGCCCAATTATAGCACTATTTTCTAAGTGTCTAATTATCACTTCCTTTATAATAGATTCTAACATTTCCCTTGCTACTGATGTTAAACTAACAGGCTTGTAGTTCTCAGCTTTTTTTCTCCCTCCCTTCGTAAATAGTGGGGTTACATTTGCTACTTCCAGTCTGCATGAACCTTTCCAGAACCTATACAGTTTTGAAAGATAACCACCAATGCACCAATTATCTCCATCGCCGCCGCCTTCAACACTCTGGGATGTAGCTCATCAGGTCCAGGGATTTATCAACCTTCAATCCAATTAATTTTTCGAGCACTACCCCTTTATCAATAATTTCTTTCAGTTCCTTATTTTCACAAGTCCCTTGGTTCCCTAGCATTTCTGAGAGATTTTCTGTATCTCCTCCGTGATGACAGACACAAAGTAATTGCTTAGTTTCTCTGTCATTTCCCTGTTCTCCATTATAAATTCTCCTGTCTCTGCCTGTAATGGACCCACATTTATCCCTGCTAATCTTTTCCTTTACACACATCTAAAGAAGCTTTGACAGTGCACCTTTGTTTCTCACTAGCTTGCATTCATATTCTCTCTTCCTTTTCTTTATCAGTTTTTTGGTCCTCTTCTGGATTCTAAATTTCTCCCAATCCTTGGGCCTACTTTTTTTCTGGCAAGCTTATAAGCCATTTCAAATGCAATTTTTAACTTCTTTTGTTAGCCACAGTTGATTCACCTTTCCTGTTGTGTTTTTGTGTCTTAGAGGAATGTATATTTGTTGTAAACCATGTAACACTTCTTTAAATACTAGCTATTGCCTGTCTACCGTCAAATTTTTTTAGTGTATTTTTCCAGTCCAGCATAGCCAACTTTCCCCTCATACTTTGTTTCCTTTATTCAGATTGAAGACCCTAGTTTCAGAATGAACTATCACTTTCAAACTTAATGTAAAATTCTATCATGTTATGGTCATTATTTCCTAAAGGCTCCTTTACGGCAAGGTTATTAATTAGCTCTTTCTCATGACACAATAAATCTAAAATAGCCCAATTCCACCTCCTTTTCCTAAATCCTTTCCTTATCCTTCCTAAATGACGAATATCTTTGAATATTCAGTTCCCAATCTCAGTCACCCTGTAACCCCTTCTGTAATGGCAATTAAATCATACCCATCTACATCTTTTTGTGCCTTCATATCATCTACCTTATTGTGAATGTTGTGTGCATTCAGATAGAGTGCCCTTAACTTTGTCTTTTTAACATTATTCCACAATCTGATCCCTATTGATGCTTGCCTTCACTTCATCTGTCTTATAATTTTGTGTACTGCTCTTCTACTTTCTGTTACCAGTTTTGTGTTTCTCCAACCTGAGCTCCCCCTCAGGTTCCCACCACCAATCCCCATCCCCGCCCAGTTTAGTTTAAACCCTCCCCAACAGCACTAGCAAATCTTCCTGCAAGGATGTTAGTCCCAGTCCTGCCAAAATCCACCCATTCAACCAAACCATTGGTATAATTTTGGAGATAACAGCTATCCTTTTCACTATCAACTACTTGGCCAATTATTGTGCCTGCCTTGCCATACCTTAACTTGTACAAGCTACTTATAAGTAGAATAACTTAACAGTTTCTCACGAATCAGCTTCTTCCTCTGTGCTGAGGTGAGAACCAAAGGTAGAAAAAGAAAAGAGCACTTCCTTGCCTCTGCACTGAACTCCCTCACTCACCAAAGTCCCAGCCGCTCACTCCATGCAAGTTGCACTGAAGAGCCCTGTTTTTGTACTAACTGAGACTTGGATCAGTCAGCTCTGTTAGAATGGAAACGCACATATCATGATTCCAATCATGACAAGAAAACTGCTGCCTCCCAAAAACAGTTACATAAGGTGTACTAAGGAGTTTCAGCAGTATAGCTGAGATTATGGAGGAGTCTGGTTCTAGCCTTTGTGGTATCATTATGCTTGCCATCATCTTTGCAGTCTACTCTGGGGAGTGTGGTCACCTCCAGGAGACTGGGGAGTGTGGTCACCTCCAGGAGACTGCAGTCTCTGTCTGGAGGAGTCCATGTTCACATACATTGCAGATTTGTTGTTAATGTTGCAAACAGAAGGGTTGCCTAGATCAAAACTGTTACAGAGGAAGGATTGGGAAATATCAAAGCCATGTCTGTAATAAACACTCAACACACCCATCTTTAATGTTCTGCTCCCAGCCCAGGACGCTAGAGACTCAAGCTAAACTAAGCCAGTGTGGTCCCTATTGACAGCTCATTCACTGGGAGCAGCTCCATCTGAAGCTTTGATAGGTATCTTCTAGGGATAAAAATTTGAGATAACATGTCTTATGCACCAAGTTTATGAACTGTCTTCACATGCTGTGATTGGCTTCTTTTTCACCTGGAATCTAGGTGATTCCTAGATTCACCTCCAAGGAATCTAGAGGTTCCTAGATTCAGAGAGCAGCCAGCCAGGTGCGTACTGCAGTCCCTCTAGAGAAATTAAATGACTCCCTTCCATCCATTTGACTCATAAAATTTAAATTTCCTAACCCCATCAGTAGCACATTCACCTCTGAATCACATGGCCCCAGTTCAAGTCCATCTCCAGGCCTTGAACACAAAAATTGAGGCTGAAACTCCAGTGCAGTACCAAGGGAGCAATACAAAGAACAAAGAAAAGTACAGCACAGGAACAGGCCCTTCGGCCCTCCAAGCCTGCGCCGATCATATTGCCTGTCAAATTAAAACATTTTGCACTTCCAGGGTCTGTATCCCTCCATTCCCATCCTATTCATGCATTTGTCAAGCTGCCTCTTAAACACCACTATCGTACCTGCTTCCACCACCTCCTCTGGCAGCGAATTCCAGACACTCACTACCCTCTGCGTAAAAAAACTTGCCCCGCACATCTCCTTTATAGTTTTCTCCTCTCGCCTTAAATCTATGTCCCCTAGTAATTGACTCTTCCATGCTGGGAAAAAGCTTCTGACTATCTACTCTGTCCATGCCACTCATAATTTTGTAAACTTCTATCAAGTCACCCCTCAATCTCCGTCGCTCTAGTGAGAACAATCCGAGTTTCTCCAACCTCTCCTCATAGCTAATAACCTCCACACCAGGCAGCATCCTGGTCAACCTCCTCTGCACCCTCTCCAACGCCTCCATATCCTTCTGGTAATGTGGCAACCATAATTGCACGCAATATTCCAAGTGTGGCCTAATCAAGGTTCTATACAGCTGCAGCATGACTTCCCAGCTTTTATATTCAATACCCCTGCCGATGTAGGCAAGCAAGCCATATGCCTTCCTGACTACCTTATCTGCGTTGCCACTTTCAGTGACCTGTGGACCTGTACACCCAGATACCTCTGCCCGTCGATGCACTTAAGGGTTCTGCCATTTACTGTATAATTCCAACCTGTATTAGACCTTTCAAAATGTATTACCTCGCATTAGTCCGGATTAAACTCCATCTGACATTTCTCCGCCCAAGTCTCCAACCGATCTATATCCCGTTGTATGCACTGTCAGAGGTGCTGTCTTTTGGATGAGATGTTTAACCAAGGCCCCATTTGCCTGCTTGTGTGGATGTAAAAGATCGCATAGCACTATTTGGAACAAGAGTAGGGGAGTTCTCTCTGGTATCCTGCCCAATATTTACCTCAGTCAACATCACAAAAAAATCTGATCATTATCACATTGCTGTCATCCCCAAAGTTCAAGAGAGTCGGTGGCGGGGGGGCAGAGGTGAGTATGGTGGCCATTACCAAGGAGAAGGTGCTAGGAAAACTGAAAGGTCTGAAGGTGGATAAATCACCTGCACCAGATGAAGTACACCCCAGAGTTCTGAAGGAGATAGCTGAAGAGATAGTGGAGGCGTTAGTGGTGATCTTTCAGGAATCACTCGAGTCAGGGAGGGTCCCAGAGGACTGGAAAATCGCTAATGTAACCCCCCTGTTTAAGAAGGGAGTGAGGCAAAATACGGGAAATTACAGGCCGATTAGCCTGACCTCGGTCGTTGGTAAGATTTTAGAGTCCATTATTAAGGATGAGATTTCAGAATACTTGGAAGTGCATGGTAAAACAGGGCAAAGTCAGCATGGTTTCATCAAGGGGAGGTCATGTCTGACAAATCTGTTAGAATTCTTTGAGGAGGTAACGAGTAGGTTAGACAAAGGAAGGCCAATGGATGTTATCTACTTGGACTTCCAGAAGGCCTTTGATAAGGTGCCGCACAGGAGGCTGCTCAGTAAGATAAGAGCCCATGGTGTTAGAGGCAAGGTACTAGCATGGATAGAAGATTGGCTGTCTGGCAGGAGGCAGAGAGTGGGGATAAGGGGGTCCTTCTCAAGATGGCGGCTGGTGACTAGTGGAGTTCTGCAGGGGTTTGTGTTGGGACCACAACTTTTCAATTTATACATTAATGATCTAGATGAAGAAACTGAGGGCATCCTGGCTAAGTTTGCAGACGATACAAAGATAGGTGGAGGGACAGGTAGTACTGAGGAGGCAGGGAGGCTGCAGAAGGATTTGGACAGGTTAGGAGAATGGGCAAAGAAGTGGCAGATGGAATACAACGTGGGGAAGTGTGAGGCCATGCACTTTGGTAGGAAGAATAGAGGCATAGATTGTTTTCTAAATGGGGAGAGAATTCAGAAATCTGGAGTGCAAAGGGACTTGGGAGTTCTAGTCCAGGATTCTCTTAAGGTTAACTTGCAGGTTGAGTCGGTAGTTAGGAAGGCAAATACAATGTTGGCATTTATTTCGAGAGGACTAGAATATAAAAGCAGGGATGTGTTGCTGAGGCTTTATAAGGCTCTGGTCAGACCACATTTAGAATATTGTGAGCAATTTTGGGCCCCGTACCTCAGGAAGGATGTTCTGGCCCTGGAGAGAGTCCAGAGGAGGTTCACGAGAACGATCCCAGGAATGAAAGGCTCAACATATGAGGAACGTTTGAGGACTCTGGGTCTATACTCGATGGAGTTTAGAACGATGAGGGGGATCTGATTGAAACTTACAGAATACTGAAAGGCCTGGATAGAGTGGACGTGGGGAAGATGTTTCCATTAGTAGGAGAGACTAGGACCCAAGGGCACAGACTCAGAGCAAAGGGAAGACCTTTTAGAACAGAGATGAGGAGAAACTTCTTTAGCCAGAGAGTGGTGAATCTGTGGAATTCATTGCCACAGAAGGCTGTGGAGGCCAGGTCATTGAGTGTATTTAAGACCGAGATAGATAGGTTCTTGATTGGTAAGGGGATCAAAGGTTACGGGGAGAAGGCGGGAGAATGGGGTTGAAAAACTTATCAGCCATGATTGAATGGCGGAGCAGACTCGATGGGCCGAATGGCCTAATTTCTGCTCCTATGTCTTATGGTCTGTTTGTAGGCAGTTACCGGTGTACAAATTGGCTGCTGCATTTCCTACATTATGACAGTGACAACACTTCAAAAAGGCTGTGAAGCGATTTAAGATGCCGATTTGGTGCTTGTGAAAAGCGCTTAATAAATGCAAGTCCTTTTTTCTAAAACTGCCACATAAAATAATTATAAAACAATCCAAAGATTCACCACCCTCTGAGAGAAGAAATTCTTCCTCATCTCAGTTTCAAATGGCCTACCCCGTATCCTGAGATTATGTCCCCTGGTTTTAGACTTACCAGCCAGGGAAAACATTTACATCCACCCTGTCACACCATTTAAGAATTTTGTAAGTTTCAATGACATCACTCCTCATTCTTCGAAACTCTAGGAAATACAGATTCAATCTCTCCTCAAGACAATCCTGCCATCCCAGGGATTAGCCTATTGAACCTTTGTTGTACTCCCTCTATGGAAAGTATACCCCTCCTTAGATAAGGGGACCAAAGCTTTACACAATACACCAGCTAGACCTCACCAAGACTCTAGACAACACTATTTTATTCATTCATGGGATGTGGGTGTTGCTGGCTAGGCCAGCATTTATTGCCTATCCATAATTGCCCTTGAGAAGGTGGTGGTGAGCTGCCTTTTTGAACCGTTGCAGTCCATGTGGTGTAGGTACACCCACAGTGCTGTTAGGAAGGGAGTTCCACGAATGGTGGGGAAATCAGGGTGGTGAGTGGCTTAGAGGAGAACTTACAAGTGGTGATATTCCCATCTGTCAGCTGCCCTTGTCCTTCTAGGTGGTAGAGGTCGTGGGTTTGGAAGATGTTGTCTAAAGAGACTTGGTGAGTTCCTGCAGTACATCTTGTAGATGGTACACACTGCTACCACCGTGTGTCGGTGGAGATAGTGAATGTTTGTGTGTGTGATGTCAATCAAGCAGCCTGCTTTGTCCTGGATGGTGTTTAGCTTCTTGACTGTTGGAGCTGCACTCATCCCGTGGAGATTATTCCATTACACTCCTGACTTGTGCCTTGTAGATGGTGGACAGGCTTTGGGACGTCAGGAGGTGAGCTACTTGCCGCAGGATTCCTAGCCTCTGACCTGCTCTTGTAGCCACAGTATTTTTATAGCTATTCCAGTTCAGTTTCTGGTCAATGGTACCCCCTAGGATGTTGATAGTGGGGGATTAAGTGATAGTAATGCCACTGAATGTCATGGGGTGATGGTTGGATTCTCTCTTGTTGGAGAAGATCATTGCCTGACACTGGTGTGATGCAAATGTTATTTGCCACTTTACTCCAAGCCTGGATATAGTCCAGGTCTTGCTGAATTTGGACATGGACTACGTTAGTATCTGAGGAGTCACGAATGGCGCTGAACATTGTGCAATCATCAGCGAACATCCCCACTTCTGACCTTATGATGGAAGATAGGTCATTGATGAAGCAGCTGAAGATGGTTGGGCCTAGGACACTACCCTGAGCAACTCCTGCAGTGATGTCCTGGAACTGAGATAATTGACCTCCAACAACCACAACCATCTTCCTTTGTGCTAGGCATGACTCCAACCAGCGGAGAGTTTTCCCCCTGATTCCCATTGACTTCAGTTTTGCTAGGGCTCCTTGACGCCACACTCAGTCAAGTGTTGCCTTGATGTCAAGGGTAGTCACTCTTACCTCACCTCTGGAGTTCAGCTCTTTTGTCCATGTTTGAACCAAGGCTGTAATGAGGTCAGGAGCTGAGTAACCCTGGCGGAACCCATCTGAGTGTCAGTGAGCAAGTTATTGCTAAGTAAGTGTGGCTTGATAGCACTGTTGATGACCATTTCAATCGCTACTTAAGATTGAGAGTAGACTGATGTGGTGGTAATTGGCTGGGTTGGATTTGTCCTTTGTTTTGTGTATAGGACATGCATTGCCAGGTAGATGCCAGTGCTGTCGCTGTACTGGAACAGCTTGGCTAGGGGCGGGTTCTCGGGAACAAATCTTCACTGCTATTACCGGAATGTTGTCAGGGCCCACAGCCTTTGCAGTGTCCAGTGCCTTCAGCCGTACCTTGATATCATGTGGAGTGAATCAAATTGGCTGAAGACTGGCATCTGTGATGCTGGGCATGTTTGGACATCTTTCCCCTGTATTCAAATCCCCTTGCGATGAAGGCCAATATATGATTTGCCTTCCTAGTTGCTTGGTGCACCTGCATGCTAACTTTTAGTGACTCATTAACTACAACACCCAGGTCGCTTTGGACACCTGCAGTCCTGAGCCCCCCTCCATTTAAGAAATATGCTGCCTTTCTGTTTTTTGCTACCGAAATTGATTAACTTCACACTTATTCACTTTCTATTCCATCTGTCATGTTCTAGCTGATTCACTTAGCCTGTCCAAGTCCATTTGAATCTGCCTTGCATCCTCCTCACAACGTTCCCAGCCAGTTTGGTGTCATCAGCAAATTTGGAAATATTGCATTTGGCCTTCACATCCAAATCAATTATACATACCATCCAGAAGCCCTGATGCAAGGGCTCTGTGGAAATTGCCTGGGAAATTGGAACTGCCGATGGGCAAATCCCCTCAACCCTGGAGTCCTCTGAAAAAGTCTCCAACTCTGAATTAGAATCAGAGACTTCGGACAGTTCCAACTTAGCTGCACGGTTACCCAGGAAATGTTAGACAGAAAAACCCAAGTCTTAACTCCTAGGTAACTATACAACTGACACCTCTAACTGTCCTCTCGACCCCATCCCCCTGACTCCTCTCCCTGCCAGCTCCTCTCTTCTCCCTCACCCACCTGTCACCCTACCTACTTACACATCTACACATTCATCCATTCACTCACTGATTTACTCATTCAATAACACACTGAAAAGTTGTTTAAATGTCCCAAGCTTTTAAATGTTGGTTAACACTTAGAATTAAAGGGGTCATGGCTTGTCACTGAGAAGAGTCATGACGCATAAAAGTAGGAGCGGAGCAGCAATCCGACGGTGATTGCCACCCATCAGAAGATTCAGGCCGGTGTCTTTGGCAGCTCTGACAATTATCCCTAATAATGCATTTCAGTGGCGTCTTTTAACTGCCACTAAACTGACAGATTACAGGAACTAATAAGTTTCTCTTAATTTTAGTTTCCCTTCTAGCAATCATATTTATTTGTTTGAAAACTGATGCAAAGCACTTGTTTAATAGATTTACACAAGATAAGAGCATATGGGGTAGGGGGAAACATATTAGCATTGATAAAGGTTTGGTTAGCTTAACAGGAATCAGAGTAGGGATAAATGGGTCATTTTTGGGTTGGCAAGCTTTAACTAGTGGAATGCCGCAGGGATGAGTGCTGGGTCTCAACTATTTGCAATTTACACCAGTGATCTGGATGAAGGGACTGAATGCATGGTAGCTAAATTTGCTGATGACATCAAAGTAGGTAGGAAAGTAAGTTGTCAAAAGGAGGTAGAGAGTCTGCAAAGGGATATAGACAGGCTAGTCTTTCTGAGAGAACAGTGAAGGCTGGGTCACTGAATTTATCCAAGGCAGAAGTAGACAGATTTTTGATAGACAAGGGAGTCAGGGGTTATGGGGTGCGAATATAAGAGTGGAGTTGAGACCACAACCAGATCATCTATGATCAATGGCAAGGCAGGCTCGAAGGGCCGTATGGTCTATTTCTGCTCCTCAGTTCTATGCTCTGATTTTCTTTGTTCCTATCTGCAATTATCTTGCTGTCTATTACAGTATTACCTACATCAGACTTTAATTCCCCATATCTCCCTTTGCCACTCTTAATATATTTATTAAAACTTTTACTATATTTATTCTTGTACTAAATACTTAACTGATCACCTCCCACTGTTTTTTGCAGGTTCAGCTATTAACAACTTACCCCAGTTTAATGTGTTCATCTTACATCTCATTCCGTCAAAGTCAACCTTAAGTTTAAAACCTTGTTTAGTGTGTGATTCTCCTGCTCAAATTTAATTCCAAATCTGTCATGTTTTAACCGCTTTTGTAAGATGCTCCCTTACTGTCATTAAGCAGGTATCAATTAGATGCGCGCTGGGCTTGGTGCTTTCATTTTTTTATTCTCTTTTCCCACATCAAAACATATTGAAAAGTTGATAAAATGTGCAATGTGATATGATCCTGGACCAGACCACCCACCCCCACACACACACACACACACACACCCCACCCCCCGCCCCCCCCCCCCCAGGGACCAATAACATTTTGTTTAAAGTAGACAAAGTTTGAGATTCAACATACCTGCTGAGAGAATAAAGCCGCAAGATTCCATGGGACTTGAATGAACAAAAATAAACTTTACTATACAAGGTCAGAAAGATGAAACAATTTACAATATCTATCTTATACTCTTAACATTCAGGATTAACATGAGGTATATGTGAATTAACAGGCAAGCTGGTCGAACGCGCCATACTGCACACTAAATGGCAAATGCAACCAAGGCAGAGTCCATTGGTTTCTCAACAACCTACCCAGGTGTCAATAAACAGAGTCAACCAATCCTGTTGAAACTTTGTCTCTCTCATATGGGGTTTCAAGCTTCACCTTCGAACATTAACCTGGGAATTCTCTCCAAAACTCACTACAACTCGGACGGCCTCCAAGACAGCCCACTTTGCAGGTTTCAGCCTAGTCTCCCAAGGCTCTGTTCCCCTGGGTTCCCGAGTCTGCACTCAAGCACCAACTCACAAGCACAACTTCAGTTCTTTGGCCGCACCGAGTAGCACACTACTGCTGCGAAGGGGTACCTCCACCCCAGCAGCACGGAGTCACCAACTTTCTGCTGGCTTCTTAAATCTTCAGAGCTTCTCCTGAGCTCTCTTCAATTGCTAGGGCTTCTCCTGAGTCCTCACCACTTATCTTCCAACTGCATTGCTTTCTCTGCTCCTCTCTTTTTCTTCCTTAACTGGGACCTTTCACTGCACCCTGTCTCTGAACTCCTGCCTGAGACTCCTATTTTGGGACTCCTCCCTGTCCCCTCTCCCTGTCCTCTGCCTGGGACACTTGTCTCCAATGATGCTGCACTCCCAGTCACAAGACACAGGTTTTTGTGCCGTTTCCTCTTTCTGCGCAGGCACACTGGGCCCATCCTCCGCCTAAAGAACTTAAAACGCTGAATTGCACACGCGCAGCCCACTCCCAATCCAAGCCTGTGCAGATAAACTCTGAGGCCTGTCGGGACTCCCAAACTCTGCTCTCAACAAGAAGGTAAGTTGGCTTTTGTAACAGATGCAATTTTAACTCACCTATTAGGCTATAAGATCTTGAATAGAATTTTTAAAATGTAACTTGTAGCTGCAATACATATATCTGTCAGGCATGGTAAGTAATGATGGTAATTCAGAACAAACCCATGTAGAACTGCTGTATACCCTGATTCTTGTACTTGGGTAACCCGCATCTCTCATTAATTTCTAAGTACATCAAGTCCAGGAAAATAAAGTCTTTAATAAGAATTAACAGCTTCAATCTTTTTTATGGTGCAGAACATTCCCAAATCTTTAGAATCTGCACTTTCTTATTTGCTTTGTTATTGAGTAGAATTGCACTGTAATGTATCCTGACTTTTGCAGCTACTGTTTGTAAACTGCACAAAGGAACAATTCATTGTAAAATATTGATGTCAAACAGCATGTCATCATCTTCTGACATTTAACCTTAGGAATGTGACTCAATTTTTCTCAGTCTTTGAAAGTAAATTTATGTTAAGCGTATGTCGGTAGAATCTCTGCTTTCTTAGTGAAAAGCTGCTTTATTAAACCTTTGATAGCTGTTAATACGCTTGGGCTTGTATTTCTTGTGAAAAGAAAAAAAGATTTCAAATAATTGAGGGACCATGAGGCCTCGATGCAAAAAATATGTGGCAAGTAATTAATGACTATGTTGTTTAAGCAAAATTAACCAGGACTTGAATTTTGTGCAAACTGGAGGTTGAGCTGAATAGGTCTGTGCTCGACCAGAAACCAGGCCATGTGGGCAGGGACGGGGAAAATGTTGGCACAGGAGGAAACTATTTTCCTTTGAACCTTGCTGCTGCTAACTCCTCTGGGTCTATCTATTGTAATTGCATTTCCCTGCTCTTTCCAATATCCCTTTGTTGGAAATATACATATTCAAATAACTTCTTAAAATGTAATAATAGAAAATATGGAAATACTTAACAGGTCAGGCAGCCTCTGTGGAGAAAGAAAGTTAATGATTCAGGTCAATGATCTTTTATCAGAAATGGGAAACGTTAGAGATATAACGTGTTTTGCAGAGGTACAGAGGGAGGGGATAAATGAAAAGGGTGGTAGATCTGTGATAGTGGAGGAGAGATTAAATAACAAAAGGGTTGATGGTACAAATAAAAGAAAATGGTAATGGAACAAATAAAAATAACAGAAGATGGGTCTAGTGGAGATGTAGATGGCAATAGCAGGAAAATTACCAACCTCTGATGCTGGAAAAAATAGGGCCAGTGGTCATGATCTAAAATTATTGAAATTAACGTTGAGTCCGGAAAGCTGTGAAGTGCCTCATTGAAAAACTGGTGTATTGGTTCCTTGAGCTTCAGTTGCATTTCATTGGAAAAACGTTAGAGGCGGAGAATTAAAATGACTGGTGACCAAATATTCCAGTTCTTGCATTCAGAACGAATGTAGACTTGTACTGTAAAGGCAGTAGAGAGCATGAAATAGTAGGTTTTCTATTGTGGCATCATAGTCAGTATCCTTCTCCAGCAGCCTCAGCACTTTCCCCTCCCCTATCACCCTACCACAGTATTCTTTAGCATCTTGGCAAATCTCTTGGGTGATTGTCATTTTGGAATTAGGAACAGTCTGGAATTGCAGTTTTTCATCTTTAAATTTACATCTCTGATCAATCTTCAATCAAGCGGACCTTATTTTAGTGGCCAGATATCAAGGACTCCATCTGAATCCACTTTAAATCAGGTACTCATGCTAGAGAAGGTGGTCTTCATCCACTGTCCAGAGTCTGGAAGAGGACCCGGTGGTGTTGCCTACTCATTATGATCTTGCTTTATCCTCATATGCTCTGAACAAAAAATATTCATATTAAGCGATGAAGATCGCTTACATTGTCATGGAGCTTAAACTTATCTAATCTACCAAGGAAGTCCAATATCCACAGGGATCATTTCTGGAGGAGAAGATACGGAGGAATTTGTCCTGCTTCCAAAGCACCTGTGTATCAATGAAAAATTATTTACAATGCCCAGCACTGGATTCTATCAACTGTATGATCCCAACAACCCTTATCACCTTTGATTCTGTCTTTGATATCACATGTTTAGCTGGATCTTGATGTCAGAGCAATGTCATTTTATCTGTGGGAAAAATAGACCAGTTAAATCAGCTAGAAGTCTTTGAGATGCTGAAAGGAAATAATAGTTGATCCAGGTGAATTGTTCATTATAATAAATGGTTCAATTATCAGGTCAAGTCAAAATTTATAAAATCAAGGATAAGAATAGTGGTTTGGCCGATCTTTCTCGTGAAATCAATAAAATTGTGGTATAAGTTAGCAAAGACATTAAAACAAAATATAATTGGGTTCAGCATATAATTGATCTTTCTAGAGAGAAAAGAATGAAGTCTGCAATGAGATGGTGGGCTGTAGAGTTAATATCTGTGAAGGATGAGCTTATTGGGCTGAATGATATGTTCTGTTTTTGCCAAAAACTAATTTTGTCCTGCTCCCTGCCAAAAGAGAACTTTTTATCAATTGCATCCTATTCCTAAAGCATGCATTAAACTAAGATATAGGTATAAGGCTAAAATAATGCTTGCCTCGTGTTTTCCTTGAACCTTATTCTGATCTATTAGTCCTCTTTAATACATCTGGATCCTCTGTCAAACAGGGCAGGCACTCACCCCACCAACAAGAAAACCTTGCACAATAACTTCTGTATTTTGTGCACACAGTTGTATGATTGTTGCCCCGCCCTCTGTGCAAATTTTAGAGCATAAAATATCAAATCTACTTCTGGTATTTTTTTGTTTAGATATTAAGATTGATTCAATTCAACTCCGTGTGTTCATAGTGCTAGATGTCTTTCTCTTGTTTCATATGGTTCGAGTGATCCTTTAAATCACAGACACACAATTTTTCCATTCACACTGAATTAGCTTCAGAGAATGTGCTTTTAGAATCTTTATGCATGTGTAAGTAGGATCATTGCACATTTGGGGATTTTGGTGTACAGCTAGCAGGCTGGGAAAGTGGCAATCAGCCAAGGGACAAAGTAAGTTTGATTAACAGAATTGGAAATTACTGCTTGCTAAGGTATCATTTCAGACTCTGATTATCTCCATTTTGAGTTGGAAAGAAAGCTCATATTGTACAAATGGTTCTAACTGGTATGGACTCTGTTAGTGAAGTGCTGCTGGAGTGAAAGTGAAACCGGTCAGGTTCAGATCTCCGGAGATTCTCTCAGGTGCTGGAATGTTCCTTTCAAACAACAGCTCTCTGTCCAGCTTTGTATGAGCCTGATTCTCCCATGAACTGCTCATATTGCCTTATTCGTGGACAGGGATAGATTAGAATACTCCATGAACCATGTTTCATTCTCTCACTTGCTCTTTAAAACACACAGGGACTAATCTTCAATGTTTGAGCTATTATCTGGACAGTTACAAATTTATTGTTACTAAAATGATATTCCTTTCATAAACCACAAATCAGTTTGTTTCAGCATTCTGCATTGACCCATTTAATCTTAATTAATATTTCTCAGAGTTGCTCTGTCTTACTGTAAGTGTGAGAATAGTATCTGAAACTATCTTGAAGCTGTTTGTGTGACTGCTAATATGGGCCTGTTTGGCTGACTCATTCTCACCAGTGAAGTTCTCTTGCGCTGCTCACGCTAAGGCTGTTTCAGGTGCTTGTTCAACCATTTTGTGCTTTTTCTCCACATTCCTTAATAGCCACATTCTCAGCCCTTATGTGAAGAAGTTTTTGCTGGATTTGCTTCTGAACTATTTAGTTCAAATTCTAAGATTGTTTCCCTTGTCCTGCATTCCCTATTATAAAGAAGAGATATCCTAACTTATTCTAGCAACTCCCTTTGTTAGCTTAAATGCCTTGATCCAATTTCCCTTTATCCTCATTTCCAAGGAATAAAACCCATGTTTGTCCAGTCTCAATATAATGTGGGCCATTAAACACGGGTATCAAGCTGAATAGTCCATGGGCTTTCTCCTAGATCAATATATTCTTCCTAAAATGAATGCTAAAACTGATGCATATTTAAATTAAAGTCTGGTTTAAATTTGATAGAGGTATTCAAAATCATGAAGGGTCTGCACCAGATAGGGAGAAACTTCCAATTGGCGGAAGATTCAAAAACCAGAGTGCACAGATTTAAGGTTACTGGCAAAAAAAGAAATGGCGACATGAAAATCTTTTTCACATGGGTGGTTAGGATCTGGAATGCACAACTTGAGAGTGTGGCAGAGGCAGGTTCAATCAAGGCATTCAAAAGGGAATTAGATTATTATTTGAAAAAGGAATAATGTGTAGGGCTTACAAGGAGAAGGCAAGGGAGTGGCACTAGGTGAATTGCTTCTTCAGAGGCACAGTCTGCATCCCAAAGTTGCCGGTTTTGAAACAGTCTACCTAAATCAGTTTTTTGCTTTTATATTCTTTACCTCGTGTTGAAGCACAGCAACCCATTCATTTATAGATCACTTTTGTACCTGCGACTCACCCAATAAATTGTCTACTTGAATTTTTAAACCCTTTTGCTCACATACACCACACTTGCATCCCCAAAGACTTGTCCTATACATGTTCCAAATGTTAATAGCATCGGTAAATTGAATGTGAACCTAAACTTGGTATGTACAGCAAAATTAATTTGAAGGAAGAAGATTGCTGTACCTTGGGTGAAGGATTGGCCTTTGTTGTTTTAAAATAGTGCTAACATTTGGGCTTGGTCCCACTGAGTTTGAACACTGGATGAAATGAACTGCTTCCCATTTATTTTCTAGATACCATGAACTGGTAACACAATATGGTGTTCTGGAACCATTGGCAGTGGTTGACCTTCGACCCCAGAGCCGTGTTAAGGTTGAAGTTCACTTTGAAGGTAAAGTTGAGGTCATGAATATTCGTCTCGATCAGACAGTGGCTGATCTGAAGAAGCAACTTCGAACTGTTGTACAGTTACCGGTCAATAACATGCGCCTGTACTACATTGATCAAGACATGGTAAAGGCTTTTGGGCCAGAAGAAATGAAATTCAGCACACGTGCTCTTCACTCGTTTAGTATTCGAGATGGAGATGAGATTCATGTAGAACCCAAAACAAAATAGTCTTGCGAATTTACTCTCAATCTTTGCACTTTTTACACAAGTATTTTGTTTGTTAATGAAAGTGTTGTTGGGTCACATGCGCTTTCACAACTGCAACTGTTAAGGGGTTAGTGATCCAATGCATAGGTACTGATTATTGCTGAAGCTGATTCACAAAAAAGATCAAAGTTCCTACCATTAATGAAGAAAGTTTCTATGAAAGACACAGAAACTATACAAGGGGACCCTATAATAACAGATCCCAAGATTACCATCACTTTGGTCAGTAGAGGCGTGTGCTGTGGTGTGATTATTGAAACCAGCACTGTGAAGGAGCATAAAATACTGTGCAGTGTATAACATGAAGGATCACCATTGTGTGAGGTTACGGCCTGTATGACACTTTAACTACCAATCACAACTTTTGAGAACATGTCAGTATCATGCAATACAATTGGAATTTTAATGTTTGCTTATTGTAAACATACCTACAGATGTTAGAAAGATGAGGTAAGAAACAGAACAAAATTGTTCTTCCTCATAGTTAAATCAGATATGATCATGTCATCAATATATGAAATAGTTACCTAAAAGTTAAGCCACTTATTAGTTTCACTCAGATCAACCCCAATCTGTCATCAGAAATGTAGGGAAGATGTTAATATCCTTCCTTCAAAGCAGATTTTTAGATAGATGGCTGCATTATATATTTCAACAGATGTTCAAAATTTTCAAGAAAATTGGATATACACTTATAAAGGAAATATTTGCGGGCTATGGGTTAAGAGCAAGGGAGTGGGACTAATTGGCTAGCTCTTTCAAGAGTTGGTATGGGCACAATGGGTCCTCTTGTGCTGTATCATTTTATGACTTTAATATTGCAAAAATGTGAATGAACATGATTTCTGAATCAATGGCAATTCATTTTAGCAGAATCCATTCCTTAGGACTTAACAGTATATGATTGAGTGTTTATACAGAGTAGGCAGTCAATATTAAACTGCACAGTTAGCACCTTGGACATAATGCCACATAACGAATATATTTAGACCCACTGGCCACAGTGCTATACAAACTGCATATACACTACAACAGTAGTTATAAGTTGTTAATGTGCAATATGTGGTTTCTGCATTGCATTCAGTGTGTTGACTGTGCAATATACACATAAAACATTTAATATGGGCAGTAATATATTGAATGATTCAAATTGTCTCATAAAGGGCAAGAGCAAGCCTCAAATGTTTCCTCACCACTGTTTTCAACCAGATGCTAAAAACTGGGGAAGCGCTCCACGTTTCATTAGTCCATTTAATGTTGTATTTTGTTACTTGCAAAAGCGTTTAATGTATTGTTCACAAATATAATAATCATGTTGGTAACAGCCATTTTTAACTGTGGTGAGTTTAATGACTGATGGTGTGAACCCAGGTTCTTATCATTTGATTGAGAGTGATTGTTGTGTAGATAATCACATCTCAGGATTCATTTTCTCTCATGGTTTATAATGCTGTCCTTGGCTTATTTGGAGAGATATTTATGCTGCAATATACCCCTATCACTGTTCGTCAAATAATGGAATTTGATCTGCTGTCTGCTGTAATGGAAGGAACTGAAATGTGTTCTGGAGCAAAGCTCATGTGGAATCCTAAGCAAGCCTTAAGATTTAAAGGTACAGTGTTCCTCATTGCTTGTCCCCTATACAGATAGGCAGAATGTGCCGAAAGAAAATGGCACCTAAGGTGGCTAATCAACATTTGACTGCAGTTTGCAAGAAATTTGACCCAAGTAGAATAGTGTATTCCACATCCCCCTCCTCCTCAAGGTAACATACCCTAAGAGGGTATTGGTGACCACGGACTTCAATTGGATTGGTTCATGATTATGCTTGGCAAAGTACTGTAGTGGTTTGCCGTTGCCTTCTGCAGTATGGCTGACCAGTAAACTGTCCCGGGCTTTACAGCCTCCCATCAGATATAATGGAAGGATTTACAGGCTGATCTCTACCCATTTGGCAATAGTATGAAAGCAGCATCAAGTCTTGAAGTGTGACTTGAACCCAGAGTTCCTGGCCCAGAGGTAGGGATGCTACCCACTGCACCACAAAGACCTCCTCACCCTGTCCACATACCTACACACATTGAACTAGGATTTATTTGTAACCCTGTTGTTTGAACAATATTGAAATCAGGAACCTGGTGTATTTAGTTATGGCCTTGTCCCCAGAATGATATTCAAAATTAATTCATATGAAATATTTTGGGACTCAAAAGGTGACTTGGTCTGTAAACTCAGATTGCCTTCGTGCAAATTAAAATGTTGTGGATTTTTGTTCTGGTGCAATGATGCCACTGGATATGGGAGGGGGTATTTAAAAAAAAAACTCATGAGAAATGTACAGCAAACAACTAATACTGAACTGGCAAAGATCAAGGCATCCACCTCTCTCCAATCAGTAGTTACAGCATTGAATCATAGCAGGTAGTTAACTCCCAGCCAGCCAGTTGTGCTGTTTTATCTGCTTGGATACTTCTGAGCAACCACTTTTAATGTATTGAAAGTGAGGGTCTGCACTTCCAAAACATTTTTAAAACATTTAGCGTTCTGGAGATTTGTACACCCATGAATACTTTTCCAGTTAGACTCTGTACAGAGTCCAGTAACATGAGACTGTCTCCCTCACATCCTTAATCCAGTCAGGATCACCTTGTTGCATGGTGTTACTACTGAGTGCAGCCTGTAACACCAGCTAGCCAGGTAAAATTCAGTGTTACTTGTTGCTTGCAGAATGTTAAGGGAGCTGACCGGGTAAAAGATCAGCCAGCTTGTAAGCAGCTTCTGGTTTTTTCTCCTATCACTAGTAGCATGAGATGAAATGTAAATGTCAGAATTTGCAATTTCTTTTACTGTGTAAAATTTATGTTTTTTGCTTGTGGCCTCTCCTTCCTCATAGATGTTACTACTTTAAATTGGATGCCCTGATTCTGGAAGTAGTAATGACCATACCACATGTGCCCTTCCTCCTGTGCTGTAACCATTCTATGACTCTATAGCACCTCTTCCAGATTTCCTTTATTGCTGTCTCCATTGCTGTATCTCATCACTGGTCTCAGTATTTTATGTTGTCTGATGTCATTCTAGAAGCTGCATGTTAATTGAGCTTAACTCATTCTGTACCTGAAACATTAATCTAAAGCTTTCCCTTAATGAATTATTGAGTCAGTCTCTCAACTATCTGCATGTAAATCAATTTAATTTTAGTAAGGAAGTGAGCATAATGCAATCTTAATTATTGACTGAAAAATTATAGAAAATATTTTAAGTACTGTACAGTTTAATGAATTATCAATAAAAAGTTCAATTTCAATACCAAGGATTGCAAATGATCTTTTGATTGTTAGAATTATGGTTAAACAGACCAGAGCAGTTTCTCTTTCTTTAGACCCAGTGGGTTGTGTTTCTATTGCTGAGGGCAAATATCTCTGCTGTCTATGAAGCCATAAGTATTGTATTTATGCAAATCCACAGATTAGCAAATGTAGCAAACAAGTACTGGAACACATGTGAGTGTCACTAATAATTCTGTTTAAATCACTTTTTGATGCTGGAGGTTTTGGATCCTGTGTAGGAAACACAAGCCAATTAACATCACACATTGGGATCTCTGCTTTGAATGGGTCCCAAGACACTGAGAATCTTCATGAGGGTGGGGGGAAGGGAGGGAATGACGAACTACAATCTGGTTGCATTCTACTACAAACTCTGTCCATGTTTCAAGGAGAGACAGAAGGAGTAAGCTGCAAAACTCAGTGCCTTGTGCAAGTTGGCTAAATAGGAGATAGCATTTATATAAAAAAAAGACATCATACTCCCTCCAGTTTTATATAATCACACTCCTCGCTTCCTCTCAAAGATTGCCAGTTGATAAGTTTTTTTGGGCCTCATAACCACTGCAGGACTGGGAATATGATGCAGCCTCCAAAGATTTCTTCATGATTTTGCAGCCAAGGGGCTTGCATACCAAAACCCAGTTCTGGTTTCCTATAACAGGCACCTCCACACTGGTGAACTCCTTTCTAATAGCTAACCCTCCATGACCTTGAAACATAGCTCCAAAAAGGATGTTTTGGGGTAAGAAGCAATATCAAAATCTTATAACTTTTCATGAGGTATTGATTAATATTCTTCCCCTCCACCCCCCCAGTCAAAGCAGAGAAACATTCTTGTAAATGGGCAATTAGTCAAAATTTGAGGTACACAAAAAAAACTTTAGCAATTGTGACTTACCATAGTAGAGGTAGCGAGTTGTTCTAAATTCCTTCACGGGATGTGGGCTTCGCCGCCTGGGCCAGTATTTTGCCCACCCCCAGTTGCCCTTGAGAAGGCGGTGAGCTGCTGCCTTGAACCGCTGCAGCCCTGTGGTGTAGGTACGCCCACAGTGCTTTTAGGGAGGGAGTTCCAGGATTTTGACCCAGTGACTGAAGGAACGGCCGATATATTTCCAAGTCAGGATGGTGAGTGACTTGGAGGGGAACTTCCAGGTGGTGGTGTTCCCACCTACCTGCTGCCCTTGTCCTTTTAGATGGTAGTAGCCATGGGTTTGGACGGTGCTGTCTAAGATGCCTTGGTGAATTCCTGCAATGCATCTTGTAGATGGTACACACTGCTGCTACTGTGTGTCGGTGGTGGAGGGAGTGAACGTTTGTGGATGTGGTGTCAATCAAGGGAACTGCTTTCTCCTGGATGGTGTCCGGCTTCTTCAGTGTTGTAGGAGCTGCACTCAACCAGGCAAGTAGAGGGTTCATACTGGTGGGGAGTAAAAAACTACAGGCTTATAAGAATAAGAGAGTCCCTAATAAATCCAGAAGGAATTCAGGACAGATGCTTTACCAAAACAGTGGTAATATGGAACTCATTACCACAGGGAGTTGTTCAGGTGAATAATGGATGTATTTAAGGGGAAGCTGGATAAATGTATGAAGGAGAAAGGAATAGAAGGTTATGCCACTATGGTGAGAAGAAATGGAGTGGGAGAAAGTTGTGGAGCTTAAACACCGGCACAAAACTGTTGGGCAAAATAGCTTATCTCTATGTGGACTCAAGTCAGATCTAGGTCAAATCAAGCAACCCTTGAAGAATGTCAATGAGTCTGATTTTTTTTTTGGCAGACTTGCACTCTTCATTACTAGCCTACAAATTATCAGATATCATTAATTTTCACAATTTGCCATGGTGAACTCGTGTTTGCTGGGTTGCTAGTGTTGGACCAATACTCGGCCATGTAAGATTTGAGGTTTTTTTATTCATTCATGGGATGTGGGCTTCACTGGCTGGGCCAGTATTTATTGCCCAACCCTAGTTGCCCTTGAGAAGGTGGTGGTTAAATGCCTTCTTGAACCACTGCAGTCCATGTGGTGTAGGTACACCCACAGTGCTGTTAGGGAGGGAGTTCCAGGATTTTGACCCAGCGACAGTGAAGGAACGGCGATATATTTCCAAGTCAGGATGGTGAGTGACTTGGAGGGGAACTTCCAGGTGGTGGTGTTCCCATCTATCTGCTGCCCTTGTCCTTCTAGATGGTAGTGGTCATGGGGTTCGGAAGGTGCTGTCAAAGGAGCCTTGTTGAATTCCTGCAGTGCACCTTGTAGATGGTACACACTGCTGCTACTGTGCGTTGGTGGTGGAGGGAGTGAATGTTTGTGGATGTGGTGCCAATCAAGCGGACTGCTTTGTCCTGGATGGTGTCAAACTTCTTGAGTGTTGTTGGAGCTCCACTCATCCAGGCAAGTGTGGAGTATTCCATCACACTCCTGACTTGTGCCTTGTAGATGGTGGACAGGCTTTGGGGAGTCAGGAGGTGAGTTACTTGTCACATGGTTCCTAGCCTCTGACCTGCTCTTGTAGCCACAGTATTTCTATGCCTAGTACAGTTCAGTTTCTGGTCAATGGTAACCCCCAGGATGTTGATAGTGGGGGATTCAGTGATGGTAATGCCGTTGAAATTCAAGGGTTGATGGTTAGATTCTCTCTTGTTGGAGATGGTCATTGCCTGACACTTGTGTGGTGTGAATGTTACTTGCCACTTGTCAGTCCAAGCCTGGATATTGTCCAGGTCTTGCTGCATTTGGACATGGACTGCTTCAGTATCTGAGGAGTTGTGAATGGTGCTGAACATTGTGCAATCATCAGCGAACATTCCCACATCTGACCTTATGATGGAAGATAGGTCATTGATGAAGCAGCTGAAGATGGTTGGGCCAAGGACACTAACCTGAGGGACTCCTGCAGATGTCCTGGAGCTGAGATGATTGACCTCCAACAACCACAACCATCTTCCTTTGTGCTAGGTATGACTCCAACCAGTGGAGAGTTTTCTCCCTGATTTCCATTGACTCCAGTCTTGTTAGGGCTCCTTGATGCCACACTCAGTCAAATGTGACCTTGATGTCAAGGGCAGTCACTGTCACCTCAACTCGGAGGTTCAGCTCTTTTGTCCATGTTTGAACCAAGGCTGCAAGGAGGTCAGGAGCTGAGTGGCCCTGGCGGATCCCAAACTGGGCGTCAGTGAGCAGGTTATTGCTGAGCAAGTGTTGCGTGATAGCACTGTTAATGAACATTTCCGTTACTCTACTGATGATGGAGAGTAGACTGATGGGGCGTGAATAGGCCGGGTTGCATTTGTCCTGCTTTTTGTGGATAGGACATACCTGGGAAAATTTCCACATTGTCGGGTAGACACCAGTGTTGTAACTATACTGGAACAGCTTGGCTCAGGTCTTGGCAAGTCCTGGAGCACAAGTCTGCAGTACTATTGCCGGAATGTTGTCAGGGCCCATAGCCTTTGCAGTATCCAGTGCCTTCAGCTGTTTGTTGATATCACTTGGAGTGAATCGAATTGGCTGGAGACTCGCATCTGTGATGCTGGGGATCTGCAGAGGAGGCCAAGATGGATCATCCACTTGGCACTTCTGGCTGAAGATTGTTGCAAATGCTTCAGCCTTATCTTTTGCACCGATGTGCTGGGCTCCTCCATCATCGAGGATGGGGATATTTGTGGAGCCTCCTCCTCCAGTGAGTTGTTTAATTGTCCACTACCACTCACGACTGGATGTGGAAGGACTGCAGAGCTTTAATCTGATTGTTGGTTGTAGGATCACTTAGCTCTGTCTATCATGCCATTTCAGCTGGTTGGCACACAAGTAGTCCTGCATTAGAGTTTTAGAATATTAATATGTGAACAAGGCAAACAAAAAGTTAGAAAATGCAAAAAAGTAAAATTGCAATAGTCTTATAAATAAATTCATTCAAACCCAACATGAAATTCACAAATGTGCAAAAGCCTAAGCTCTATAAATATATGTAGTTTTATTTATCCTTTCATTCACCACATTGAAGAATCTCCGACAATCATAACTTCGGAAGTAAAAACTGCGAAATCCTGGCGCACATTTGACGCAAGGAGACTGTCACGTGGGCAAGCAGCACATCGCACACCTTCCATTCCCCTAGCAAAGCGGAATTAAGACTATCAGAAAAAGTAAATTTAGCATTAGGAAGAGTTCCCAGAAATAAGAGCATCAATAGGATTGGAATTTTAAAAACAAAACTGTAACAACAATTTGCATTTCAATCGGATTAGTTTTACCAGGAACATCAGATTAGCAAAAATAGCAACGACATAAAATGGGTTGTTAGCAAAAAAAGTATCTTCCTCGGGAGGATTGGAGTTCACCTAAGAAACGTTTGAACTACCGGGGAAATTTGGCTCCGTAACTGGGTAAGCGTCAATGGAGACGGCACCCTGAGAAACAGGCTTCAAATAGACAGGAATGTTAGTCGTTACATCGCAGTTATAGTTAACAGAAACGGTATCGCTATCAACCGGATTAAATTTAACCGAGAAATGAGCATTCCCGGCTGCATAAAAACAAACTCCCAAACAAGATAAAAGTCAGTAACAGGAGCAGCGGTACAATTAGGGTTAAAGGTTGTCAAAATAACAATTTTAGCAGCAATATTTGAATATTGTTACTGAACAGAAACAGAGAGATGAGCACCTTTAGCACTTACAGAAACATCGGCTTTATGAAGGAATTGAATTTAGCAAAATTACCTCAGTAACAATTAGAGTTAACAGAAACGTGTCACTATAAGGACTGAAGATAACAGAAAGAACTTAGCTGAGCAATAGGATCAGAGTTAGTTCAAAAAGAAGTCACTAAAATAAATCAATTTTCTGGTACCCAGTAATGAGGATTGGATTGTGTGACAACAGCGGTTTTATTACAGACGGATTTGAAGTTGACACAAGTAGCCTCGCCCACGGGACTGCATTTAACGGAAAAAATCATTTACCGGCAGGGATAGGATAGAGATAATGGTATTTTTTACTAGAAGGTTTACATTAAAGCAATAAAGCAGTCTAGCAGCATAACTGGAGTTAACAGGAACAACGACAATGCCATCAAATAACCCCAGTCTCAGCATTTTGGAGTCTCGGGGAATTAGGAGATATGGGGAGCGAACAGAAAAGTGAAATTGAGGTAGAAAATCAGTCATGATCTTATTGAATGATGGAGCGAACTCGAAGGGCCGAATGGCCTCCTGCTCTTATCTCTTATGTTGGTATTAGAATTTGCATATATCAGATTTACCAGCAGAATCAATAGTAATAGAAGCTTTGACAACAGAATTAAGTTAACAGAAGAGCAATTTCACTAATGGAGTTAGAGTTATCAGATAGCAGCTTCACTAACAATTTCTGTCCTCAGCCCAACCATCTTCATCAATGACCTTCCTTCCATCATAAGGTCAGATGTGGGGATGTTCGCTGATGATTGCACAACATTCAGCACCATTCACAACTCCTCAGATACTGAAGCAGTCCATGTCCAAATGCAGCAAGACCTGGACAATATCCAGGCTTGGACTGACAAGTGGCAAGTAACATTCACACCACACAAGTGCCAGGCAATGACCATCTCCAACAAGAGAGAATCCAACCATCGCCCCTTGATGTTCAATGACATTACCATCACTGAATCCCCCACCATCAACATCCTGGAGGTTACCATTAATCAAAAACTGAACTGGACTAGCCATATAAATACTGCGGCTACAAGAGCTGGTCAGAGGCTAGGAACCATGTGACGAGTAACTCACCTCCTGACTCCCCAAAGCCTGTCCACCAAGGCACAAGTCAGGAGTGTGATGGAATACTCCACACTTGCCTGGATGAGTGCAGCTCCAACAACACTCAAGAAGCTGGACACTGTCCAGGACAAAGCAGTTGCTTGATTGGCACCCCATCCACAAACATTCACTCCCTCCACCACCAACGCACAGTAGCAGCAGTGTGTACCATCTACAAGCAGGAACTCACCAAGGCTCCTTAGACAGCACCTTTCAAATCTGCAACCTCTACCATCTAGAAGGACAAGGCCGTAGACACATGGGAACACCACCACCTAGAAGTTCCCCTCAAAGTCACTCACCATCCTGGCCTGGGAATATATCACCATTCCTTCACTGTCGCTGGGTCAAAATCCTGGAACACCCTCCCTATCAGCACTGTGGGTGTACCTACACCACATGGACTGCAGCAGTTCAAGAAGGCAGCTTAGCACCACCTTCTCAAGGGCAACTAGGGATGGACAATAAATGCTGACCCAGCCAGCGATGCCCACATCCCATGAAAAAATTTTTAAACATTGGAGTTGGCAGAAATAACTCTTTAGCAGTGAGATTAGAATTGGCAGAAAGAGCCGTATTTCATGTAGGGCTGGAATTAGCAATCGTCCCTTGGTTATAACGAATAATAGCAGAAAAATGACCAGTTAAACATAGGTAAATGAAGTACCTTTTCGGGCATCTTCAGAGTTATCAGAAACAGTATCTACATCAACTGAAACGACAGTATGGTTAACGGCATTAGTTATTATCCCGGCACTTTACAATCTACAATTAGAGCTAGCAGGAATAGCGATCTCAGTGTAGAAATTGAATAGAAATTTCGATTGTGGAGGAGGAGTTGGAGATTACCGGAGCGAATTTAGGGAACTGTTCTGAGTAAATCTGTGATCCCCCTGGGAAAAGGTGATCATTTTGCCTTCCTATCTTGGGGAAGATTGGCTTTGAAGCAAGTTGTGTCAATGTGGACTGGACGTCTCCCCGCAGATTCACAAACCCTAGATGCGCGGCTGAGGTGGTTGGGAATGTTTATTTAGAAAAGGAGCTGGGAAGAGAAAGGAGTTTGAGTGTGTAGTGCTCCACCTGTCTTGGTGGACAATGGTACTGTTCCCTCCTTTTGGAAATTGTATCCCGCATCATCCTCGGTTTGAAATGGAGAAAACGGTTCTGTTGTGAATCTTCTCTCCGCCTGGGACTCGATTCGCCATTATCACCAATTCTTTAATCAGAATGGAATTCCTGCGACTCGTTTCTGACAGCGGGAAATGTAAATTCTGAAATTAGAGCCATGGCTGAGAAAAAGTGGAAGCTTTTGTCTGAGAGGGACATGAAAAGGAGGCTTATTCTTGACTTTGGACTTTTCATTTCTGATTTACTCCAAATCGTTGACATTTTCATCAGAACGCTTTCTCTTTAAGCAACGCCTGAGAGCTCAAATTACAACCAAAACCTATACACAACCTCAATTCAAAGCTACCAAGACCGTGTTGTCAACTCGTAATCAAAAAGAAAAGAACCTTTTCATGTTCAGCCTCCCTAGTCTGCTGGCTTCTCCGGCTCATTTCGCAACCTGGAATAATTAGCTAAACCGCCCGATTTTAAACTCTGCCTCTTTCAGTTCTTAACCCTGCAGCGAGGAACCCGGGACTGGAGGACATGTGCTGAGACTTTACGCACAGGTAGGTTTTTCTTTCCCACTTCTCCCTTTCTTCAAATCATTTCCTACACTGTAACCGTGACTACAGGAAATTTATTTGTGTAAAGCGCTTTGTGACCCCCTGGGTTGGTGAAATGTCTTTCTTCCGGGACACCAATTCAATTGGAGGTTTAGTATGATACCGATTAAATCAATGTTGGATTGAACTGTTCTGCGACCTTTGGAATTAAAATTATAGAATGGGTACAGCACCATTCAGCCCGACTGGCTCTCTGTCAGAGAAATACAGCCAGCTCCCGCCCTTTCCCTTGTAGTCCTACAATATTTTTCTTCAGATAATGATCCAATTCTCTCTTGAAAGCCACGACTGAATCTGCCTCCACTACCCTCCCAAACAGTGTATTCCAGATCCCAACCACTGGTTGTATGAAGAAGTTTTTCCTCATGTCACCATTGGTTCTTTTTATAATTAGCTTAAATCAATATCCACTTGTTCTGGACACTTTCTCCAATGGGAACAGTTTCTCTCTATCTACTCTGTTTAGACCGCCAGTAATTTTGAACACTTTTTTCAAATTTCCTCTTAATCTGCTCTTTTCTAAAGAGAACAGTCCCAGTTTCTCCAATCTATCCATGCAATTGAAGTCTCTCACCCCTGGATTATGCAGATTTCTAATAAACAGAATAATTGAATTTTCTATTATTTCCGAACAGATTACATTAGGGCATTAACTGCTCACGGTAACAATTAACATTCTCAATAGCTCCACCTAAGGGTTTCTAGATCACTGGGGCTCAAAACTTGAAAACTGTGAAGTAGCCCGTGTGTCCCAGACCCAGTGAACTGGAATGAGGTGCTCACATAATGTTACTAGGACAAAGCAGATTGGTTAGTATATCCCATTGAAACTGAGTGAGATGGTCGATGGATTCTGTTGAATTAGAGTTAGATTGTTGTTGTAACCCTTAGAACTTCAGTGAGATGGCTGTCGTAATCCATTCACAACAGTGAGATAGTTGGTATTCCACTGAATTGGAATTGAATGACCAAAGCACCTTGCTGAATCAGAGTGAGATGTAGGGTAAAGTCTATTTATCATCTCACTTGAGTTCAACATATCCCATTCATCTGGTTAATTTGAGATGGTCAATGAATTTATGGAATTCAATCTGGACAAGTGTGAAGTAATGCATTTTGGGAAGGCAAACAAAGCTAGGGAATACTCAATAAATGGGAGGATATTGAGAGGGGCAGAGGAAGTGAGACGTTGGAGCCCATGTCCACAGGCCCCTGCAGGTGGCAGGAGAGGTGGATAAGGTGGTAAAGAAAGCATATAGAATGCTTTCCTTTATTGGATGAGGTATTGAATGCAAAAGCAGGGATGTAATGCTGGAACTGTATAAAACTCTGGTTTGGCCACAGCTGGAATTTTGTGTAGAGTCCTGGTCACCACATTACAAGAAGTACATAATTGCTCTGGAGAGAGTGAGGGATGATTTACAAGAATGTTGCCAGGGCTTGAAAATTGCAGCAATGAAGAAAAATTGGATAGGCTGGGGTTTTTTCCCTTAGAACAGAGGAGGCTGAAGCAGGGACCTAATTGAGATGTACAAAATTATGAGGGGCATAGAGTGGGTAGACAGGAAAGACCTGTTTCCTAGCTGAGGTGTCAATTACCAGGGGGCACAGATTTAAGGTGATTAGTAGAAGGACTAGAGGGGATATAAAGAAAACCTTTTTCACCCAGAGAGTGGTAGGTGTCTGGAATTCACTGCCCCAATTGGCAGTTGAAACAGAAACCCTCAACTCATTTAAAAGGTACCTGGATCTGCACCTGAAGTAGTAACCTGCAAAGCTACGGACCAGGTACTGGAAGTGGGATTAGAATAGGCGGCAAGTTTTTTCAACCAGCTGTCACAACCCACTGGGGATATTGCGCTGTAATATCGATTCACTGGGGACAGTGCACTGTAATATAGTTGTTCCCTGAGCCACGGCAAATGTGAAAAAGTTTGATCAAGCCACCAGATTGCCCCAATTCTACCCCACTGTTTAATTTAGGTTAACAGAATACGAGCACCAGGTTTGTGAACTTAATAAGTAAATAACTGTTTATTGAACAGACTGTCATTAACCAGTGGCAAAAGAAAGAAATATGAACTACTAATTTCTAACTCTTTAACTTAAACTCTACCCCTTCTTAAATCCCTATACACACACATACAAGACACGTAAGACACACAAAAACATGGATTTTAAGGATGGGATAAAGCAGTTCAACTGCACCAATTCCAGAGTACAGGATTCAATGGGTTGATTTTGATCAATGTCTTCCAAATTCTTTTCAGTTCTTGTTGATGACACGAGGTGGTCTTCCAGCTCTTTCAGTATTTAATTCACTGGCTGAGCACTTGCCTTTCAATGTCGCTAACAGTGATTTTCCCCTTTTCCTCTCAACAGGGGTTTTCAGAGAGAGCAGGTTATAGAGATATGAGGAGAAAAAAAACAGCTAGCTATTATTGTGGAATGACTGGAATCTTCCACACGCAGGAGAAAGAGGTTTTATATCTTGTTCCTTTCAGGCTAGGAGCTATTCTGCTCTGCTCTCACACAAAATCTGGTCACCCGGTCAGGAGCCAATTAAAATGCTGTTGACAAGCAGCCCCCTTGGTCCAAGACTCCTTTCCAACACCATCCTGTCTTTCATGGCACACTCTGTTCCAGGACGGAAACATTATTTATATCTCTCATCCTTTTCCAGTGGACAGGTCTTTCAAACTGCAGCCATTATAACTTTAAATCCATAGTCCAACAGAAAATAAAAAGATATGTTCTTTATAACAATCCAACAGAAAAAAAGGATATGTTCCTTACATGCCTCCACCCTTAAAAGAGATGAACTGCCTTTTCAAAAATGCATTTCATCACAAGCTATGTGACACATGGGAAACAAAACGCGAGACTTACTTTCATTCAACCTTCCTCTCCCTTATACAATCTTCAGCATTTCTTGCCCCTTTAGCTTATTTTATACCTTACACCTGGGACAATGCATCTGCGATCACATTATCTTTAACGGGAATGTGAACATCTTTACACTGAATGGTTGAAATAATAGACTCCATCTAAACTGACTCACGTTTCGAGTTTTAAACTTTTCAATGAACGCCAGCGGATTATGGTCAGTGTAAATTAGTGTTTCTTTGTTATCATGTCGGACATAAACTTCAAAGTGTTGAAGAAAAAGTACCCCACCAGCTTCTCTATCTCTAATTTATCATCTTGTAATAGGACTGCACCTACCCCCTAGTCACTAGCATCAATGGCCATTTTAAAAGGTTTGGTAAAGTCAGGGGTGGCCAACGCTGGTTCATTTATTAAGATTGTCTTCAGCTTTTCAAAGGCTGCTTGGCATCCTGCTGACCATACCACTTTTGCCTGTTTTCTTAACAAAGTGGTGAGAGGTACAGCTATTGTGCTGAAGTTAGACACACACTTCCTATAAAACCCACACACTCCCAAAAACCTCGTGTTTCTCATACTACTTTACATGCTCCTGTGAGTCTTTCTAGAAACATGGACATGTAATCCAACATGGAGGATTCATCTTTCTGCTTTTGGACCTTTTCCTTAATCACTTTTAACGGATCTTTTATTTCATGACCATAGATCAATTCAAATAGACTAAATCCACTTGATTCATTTGGAGAATCTCTGATAGCAAATAGTAAGAAATCTAATCCTTTGTCCCAATCCTTTGGGTATTCATAGCAATAGGTCTTAGTCATGGTTTTGAGAGTCTGATGGTATCTCTCTAAAGCTCCCTGTGTCTGTGGGTGATAGGCAGTAGACTTTAGTTGTTTGATACCCAAATTGCTGATTATGCCCTGGAAAATTTTAGACATGAATTTAGAACCTTGGTCAGATTGTGTTTCAATTGATGGGCGATAACGAGTGAAAAACTGAGTTAACCTTTCCGCTACCACCCTAGCTGTAATTGTCCTTAAAGGAATAGCTTCTCAAAATCAGGTTGTCATATCCGTGATTGTAAGGATATACTGATGTCCTGCTTTTGTTTGGGGTAATGGTCCTACACAATCTACCAATACGCAACTGAATGGTTCTTCAAAAACTGGTATGGGTATTAAAGGCATTGGTTTTATTACATGTTGAGGTTTACCTACTACCTGACATGTATGGCATGTTTTATAAATTGCACTACGTCCTTATGAAGCCTTGGCCAGGTAAAATGCTTGTTTATTGATGCTTGGGTTTTCCGTATTCCTACATGTCCCGCCATAGGGATTTCATGTGCTACTCACCATATCTCCTTATGATATTTGGGCATTACCACTACCTGATGAACAACTGTCCATTCCTCATCTGCAGGTCTGCGAGGATGTCTCCACTTCCTCATCAGAACTCCGTTTTTAATGTAATAGCATTCCGGAACTCCCCCTGCCTCAGCTTCAGTGTGAGCTGACTGTGTTAACTTGTTTAACTCTGGATCTGCTTTCTGAGCCTCAATTAATGAAGATATGCCAAACACTTCCTTTGAATTATCCTCACCCTTAAAGAAAGTTTTGGCTACACTAACATTTGCTCATGATATTCCTTTGACCTCTGGTGATGGACTTTGTTTAACCATTGCTCTGGTCACCACACATGATGGAAAAATACCAGGAACTTGTTCTTGTAACTATTCCATCTCTTTAGCCTCTCTTGGACTTTCCGTAATTGTGGGCAAAGCTATAACCTTCACTCCTGCCAAATCATTCCCCAGGAGTAAATCAACTCCATCCACAGGCAATTTCTTAATCACTCCTACAGCCATTGATCCAGACAACAAATCACACTCTAATTGCACTTTGTACAATGGAACCGGGATATACTCTCCACTTACCCCGTTTACCAATACTTTAGCTTTCATTGAACTCTCTGGAGGGAAAACTAGGTCCTTCTCCAGCAAAAGAGTTTGAGTAGCTCCTGTGTCCTTTAATATAGTTATGGGTTTAGCTGAATCATTTGGTGAAAAAGGGATTACCTTTCCTTTAGACAAAAACCTTTTATATCTCTCATCTACCTCATTCACTTCACCTGTGTTCACAGCAGTGTTTACCTCCAGACCCTTATTTGTAGTTAAAGCTACAATTTGATCCGTGTAATTTTCTTTTTGAGTTCCCTTTTCGGACTCACTCTTACAAACTCCAATAAGTCCTTTTGGCTTCCCTCGCAACTTCCAACATTCTGAACGAATGTGTCCCACTTTATTACAATGGAAACGCTTAGACCTTCGAGTTTCACCTCCACCCTCAGCACCTTCCTGATCTGGGGAGGAGATCTCAAGGGATTCCCAACTGTCCATTCATTATGCTGGCTACTTGCCTTCCTTTCACTCTCCCACTCTCTATCCTTTTCAAATTTATGGGGTGATGGAAAAAAGGTTTAGTTTTATGGATTAGCTCATAATCGTCAGCCATTACTGCTGCCTGTCTAGCAGTTGCAACCCTTTGGTCTTCAACATGGGTTCTTATTACAGAAGGTAGGGAGTTTTTAAATTCTTCCAAGAGAATGGTCTCTCTGAGAACTTCATAAGTAGTTATCCACCTGTCAAAACTACTTTGCTTAATCCTTTCAAATTCAATGTAAGTCTGTCCAGGCTGTTTCCTTTAATTTCGAAACTTTTGTCTGTACTTTTTTTTATTCATTCGTGGGATGTGGGTGTTGCTGGCTAGGCCAGCATATATTGCCCATCCTAACTGCCTTTGTTCAGAGGGCATTTAAGAGTCAACCACATTGCTGTGGGCTGGAGTCACATGTAGGCCAGATCAGGTGGGGACAGCAGATTTCCTTCCCTAAAGGGCATTAATGAATCAGATGGGTTTTTATAACAATCGGAAATGGTTTCATGGTCATCATTAGACTTTTAATTCCAGATTTTTATTAAATTCAAATTCCACCATCTGCCGTGGCGGGATTCAAACCCAGGTCCCTAGAGCATTACCCTGAGTATCTGGATTACAGTACCACTATGCCATCACCTCCCCAAATCCCTTCAGGGACCAACTCATGTGCACTCTAAATGTCCTTTTTCACCACATCATAATCCCTGGAAATCGCCTCTAACAGTGAAGCATAAATTTCCTGTGCTCTACCTGTCAATTTGCTCTGCCTGGGCAATATCCAATTTTACTTTGGCCAGTTCATTTGTTAAGCTATCTTCACAAATGAATAAGGAATGGTTCAACATCCCCTTCCTCAAACCTTGGAAGAGCTTGTTCAAATTTAAAAATCTCCCCATTGAGTTCTGATCTGGAAATAAGTCCTGCCTCACCTACTGGCGTCTTTTTTAATTGTCAGCATTTTAAGCTGGAATTCTCTGTCTTTCTCTTTTTCTCTTTCTGTTCTTTCCTGTTCAAGTTTATGTTTCTCCATTTCTAACCTCACCATTTCTAACTCCCTTTGAAATGCTCTCTCTCTTTCCTTTTCTTTTGCTTTCTCTGTCCTTTCTACCTGTTCCCTTTGGAATGCCCTTTCTCTTTCCTTTTCTTTTTCTGCTGCCTCTAGTTCCAATTTTTTTATTTGCCACTGAATTTGAGCCCATTGCAATGAACCAGCCCTTGGAGAACTCAGTAACTCAGTCTCTCGGGTATTCCTTCCAATTTCAAATGCTGTGCCATCTCTTCGATTATCTCTGCTTTCCTCGCTTTGGCAGGCAATACTACTCTTAATTTACTTGCCAATTCGATTAACCTGGCTTTTGGGATCCCTTGTAAAATCATCAGGGACATCTCTTCCACTTGCAGGAAAGATTTAGCAGTTTCAAGTGCCATCTTAGTTTTGACAGTACAAACCTGGTGTTTCCTTTTAGTTTTTATTACTTACTAAATCTACACCCAAATTGTCATTGTCTTTTGTTCCAAAATATCTTGGTCGAGCCCCCAAACTTTGTCACGACTCACTGGGGATAGTGCGCTGTAATATCAGCTCCACTGTTCCCTGAGCCACGACAAATATGAAAAGTTTGATCAAACCACCAGATTGCCCACAATTCTACCTAACTGTTTAATTTAGGTTAACAGAATACGGGCACCCAGGTTTGTAAACTTAATAAGTAAAAAAACTGTTTATTGAATGAACTGTTGTTAATCAGTGGCAAGAGAAAGAAATATGAACAGCTAATTTCTAACACTATAACTTACACCCTATCCCCTTCTTAAATCCCTATACACACACACACAAGACACATAAGGCACACAAAAACATGGATTTTAAGGGTGGGATAAAACAGTTCAATAGCACCAATTCCGGAGTACAGGATTCGATGGGTTGATTTTGATTGATGTCTTCCAAATTCCTTTCAGTTCTTGTTGATGACATGAGGGGTCTTCCAGCTCTTTCAGTATTTAGTTTACTGGTTGAGCACTTACCTTTCAATGCCGCTAACAGTGATTTCCCCCTTTTCCTCTTGACAGGGGCTTTCAGAGAGAGCAGGTTGTAGAGATATGAGGAGGGAAAAAAAGCAGCTGGCTATTATTATGGAATTACTGGAATCTTCCACACACAGGAGAAAGAGGTTTTAGGTCTTGTTCCTTTCAGACTAGGAGCTATTCTGTTCTGCTCTCACACAAAACCTGGTCACCTGGTCAGGAGCTAACTAAAATGCTGTTGTCAGTCAAGTCCTTGGCTGAGGACTCCTTTCGGGCACCATCCTGTCTTTCATGGCACACTCTGTTCCAGGACTGCAACATTGTACATATCTCTCATCCTTTTCCAGTGGGCAGGTCTTTCAAACTGCGGTCATTGCAATTTTAAATCCACAGTCCAACAGAAATAAGATATGTTCCCTACACAATGCAGACATGATGGACTGAATGGCCTCTTTTTGTGCTGTTACTTTTCTATGGTTTCTATGGTTAATCCCTTTGAATTGAAGTGAGATGTGCATGACTCTCTTTGGAACAAAATGGTGTAGTCTTTGTGCACTTACAGTACATTAATCACTTGACCTAAAAAGCCAGGGTGTAGTCTCCACAAATTATGATGGTATTTAAGGTGGTGAATGTGAGTAACATGTGTGAACCCTAAATGAAGCTGAATAATCACTGGGAGTGGTAGTGGGCCGGATGAACCCTATAAACAATGGGAACTAGTGCACAAGCTTACTTCTAAAACAAAAGCAAAATACAGCAGATGCTGGAGATCTGAAACAAAATCAAAAGTTCTGGAAAAAACTCAGCATCTGTGGAGAGAGAAACAGAGTTAACCTTTCATCAGAAGCTATTTAAACCTGTTCCATTAGCCTTTCCCCAAAACCTTTTCTTCTTTTCTCTCTCAAATATTTATTCGCAAGCATTTTAAAATGATTTAGGGATTCTGCCTCCAAATTGTTTCTGATAAGCCATTCATTTTCCTTGTAACACTAGTTAAAAACATGGTATAAAGTCACTCTCTTTTGATGACCATTTTAAATTGGTGTACTCTGGTTACATCATTTTTTTAAAAAATTCATTCATGAGATGTGGGCATCACTGGCTAGGCCAGCATTTATTGCCCATCCCTAATTGCCTTTAAGAGTCAACAACATTGCTGTGGGTCTGGAGTCACATGTAGGCCAGACCAGGTAAGAACAACAGATTTCCTTCCCTAAAGGACATTAGTGAACCAGGTGGGTTTTTATGACAATCAGCAATGATTTTATGGTCATCATCAGACTTTTACTTCCAGATTTTTATTGAATTTAAATTTCACCACCTACTGTGGTGGGATTTGAACACAGGTCCCCAGAGCATTGCCCTGGGTCTCTGGAATATTAGGCTAGTGACAATACCACCACTACCTCCCCCTCTGCCTCATAAACCTTCAATTTGACTTACTACTGACATTAGGCTGATTGTCCTAATGCTCTTCTTCATACTTTTCTTCCTTTTAGGACAGAACTTTCTATCTTTTCAACTCTCCAGGTCCTATAGCAAAATTTCCACATCCAAGGATATTTGAGAAATTGTGGTCAGAGCTTCTGCTATTCCATCTCGGGCTTTCCACAATATTCTATGATTTATGATAATATTCAGGACATGATGCTATTTCCCCTTTGAGTTCCACAAATATTTTCACCATTATTTCCTTATTTAACTCTTCCATCTGCTCATCTTGAACTTATCCACTCCCACTGTCATACTCGTCAGTGAAACAAAAGCAGTGACCATTTTGTCTCTCCAACATTACTTCACCAGCAATGAAACTTCCAATTCCTTCACTTTTATCGTTTTAGAAATAATTCACCATTTCCATATTGCATGTCAATCTTTCTTCATACTCCATTCCTAGTCTCAAGGTTGTTTCCCATTTTATATTTTGTAGATTCTGCCTGATTTCTTTTGTATTAGCAGGCTCTGGATTTGTTTGTGTCCTTTTCAAGCCTCATTTGAAATTCTCTATTCATCTTGACCAATTCTAGCTCTTACTGCATGACCTTTTACTTTCTGTGAAAATATATTTGATCTGCAGTCAAATTATTTCCCATTTGAATAATCGCACTGTTTAAGTAATGTTTTACTGCATTTATTCCCTTTTATTCTTTTTGAAATTAGCATTTTCCATTAACTTTGCTTTGCCTCCTTTTCAGTTTTTAGATTAGATCTGTTATGATTACTCTTTCCTAGATATTCCCTGATTCATCATTTGGCACACTTGATTTCCCAGTACAATATCCAACACTACCTCTCTCCTCATTGGACTAAAACATACAAATCTGGAAAACAGTTTGGACACATTGCAGAAATACTATTTTCCCTTGTTGCTTGCTTTCCTTTACCCCAGCTTTGGATAATTGGAGCCATTCATTATTGTGGATGAGTTTTTCCTGAAATTTTCTCCATGTTCAACTGTTCAGCAGTCTATAATATCATCCCAACAGAGAAACATACCCCAAGAAAGAAACACATCCCCTTTCATTTCCTAACTCTAATCAGAGGGAATCGATTTTTGCATCATTACTCTATTCCTCTTCACTCTATTCCTCCTCAACATTTGGTCCTCAAGAATGTTCAACTCTCAGACCTTTTTTAGCCTAACCCCCTCTTGGCTGATCTCTAGTATACCCACACAATCTCATGCCTTTACCTCACCGAATATGTTGACAATATTTTGTACATTTATCACATTTTGTCCAATAACTTTAAATCGCATTAAACCACCTTTCTTCTGATATTTTTCTTTCACCTTTTGTACGTTCCGTGTTCCTTTTACTCTTCTGTCTGCTCCCTCGTCTCATTGTTTATTTTCTCTCTCTCTTTCCCTGGTGATATTAATTAAATCTTCCCTCAACTGTCACGTCGGATTATATAAAAAACAGAAAATGCGGGAAATACTCAACAAATCTGGCAACTCCTGTGGAGAGAGAAACAGAAGAGAACTGAAGTTCCGATGAAAGGTCATTGACTTGAAAGGTTATCTCTGTTTCTCTCTCCACAGATGCTGCCAGACCTGCTGAGCTTTTCCAGCATTTTCTGATTTTATTCCAATTTCCAGCATCCGCAGTATTTGGCTTTTGTTTTATGACCGTTTGCCTCTCCGAAATCTTTTGCACCTACTCCGTGAAACCCTTGCAGGGTTGAGTATCTACAGACTGGGGTGGAGAGGTTTCGCAAACATTTATTGGATTCAGTTGGAGTTCGGGATATTCGGGATTAGAATTTCTCACCATCTCTAATTCTGAAAGTTTCATCAATGTCACAGCATAGATCTTTCTCGTCTGCTGAACTATTTTGCTTCTGTCTGGTACATCTCATAAAGAGCCAGAAAATATCGGTTAGCAATACGGAGAGTTCATGAGTAATTTCTGAATTGAAAAATGTTGCAGTTTGACTGTTCTAAACTCAAGGCGGAAATGGAAGCGATCACCCGGCTCATTGGGAAAACTAGGATGAGAGGGAAATCTTACTTTGATAAAGAAAGCCATATATCCAAATATCTTTTTCTCTTGTAGGATCATGATTCGCAGCTCTCTGGCTCTGAGGGTTTACAGCATCCTGACAGTGGCCTATAATGGAGGTCAGTGATTTAGGGAAAGTTACAGAGTGTTTTCAGCATTAAGGTTCTCCTGTTCCATTAAGCTCTATCTGTTTTGCAGTGTTGTGTTTAGAGTTACTCTATCAGTTTGGAACCAGGAACATGGACAGCGAAACTCCGAAGGTGGATGACGGCGGATCTCCGGAAATTCCTCTATCAATTACTTTCCCATTTTTTGCAATGAGTCAGAGGTCTCTACATGTGAGTAATCGGGTTGTGCTATGAAATGCGCAACACCACGGGATATATATGCGCCTCTTTCACATTCTTTTTGAAAACTTGTGGATTTTTTCGCAAACTACATCTTAGAATCGTGTCAATAACTTCATTCGGCTTAAATTTGAAAATGAGTTCCGTTAGCCAGAACAAATCTTAACCCCATGTACAAAAACAGAGTTACCTGGAAAAACTCAGCAGGTCTGGCAGCATCGGCGGGGAAGAAAAGAGTTAACGTTTCTGATTTCTTCTCCGCCGATGCTGCCAGACCTGCTGAGTTTTTCCAGGTAATTCTGTTTTTGTTTTGGATTTCCAGCATCCGCAGTAGCTTTTAGCTTTTTGTTTTTAACCCCATGTAGATCGGTTACACTTGGATACTTGTAACACTGAAAATGATATTCTACAGTTCTCGGGTATTTGATGTTTGATGAATTCTGTATCCTGTCTACCAGGTGAATAACAATGGTGTGATATCCTTCAATGTACAAGTCAGCCAGTTCACTCCCGAAGCTTTCCCGCTCTCGGATGGGCGCTCGTTCATTGCTCCCTTTTGGGCTGATGTTCATAATGGAATCAAGGGAAATGTGTATTACAGACAGAGCACTGAGCCCAGCATCCTGCAGAGAGCCACCAAAGATATCAGGAAGAGCTTCAAGGACCAGCCTTCCTTCTCAGCGACCTGGGTGTTCATCGCCACTTGGTATAAAGTCACTTTCTATGGAGGCAGCTCCACAACACCGGTAATCTCAATTTGCAGAGCTGTGAAACCGCGGCTGAAGCGGTTAACACTTTTTTACACAGGGGCGTAACCCTTTGGTCATTATTTGGGCGGCGAGATGAACGCTTTGGATGGAGAATTTGCAATTCAATCAGCAGTTCCGGACAGTCACTGCATCGCTCTCCCATAGAAGTGGAGCACATAGAAACATAAGATCAGGAGCAGGGCTCGACTATAGGACCCATCGAGCCCTGCTCCACCATTCAGTACAATCATGGCTGATCTTCTGCCTGAACTCCACTTCAGCGCCCACCCCCATATCCCTTCATTCCTGGCAGAACAAAATCTAATTATCCCAGCCTTAAATCTATTCAACCATTGGATATCTACAATCCTCTGGGCTAGAGAATTTCAAAGATTCACAACCATTGAGTGAAGAAACTTATCATCATCTCAGTCCTAAATGATGGATTCCTTATCCTGCCACGATTCTCCCCCCACCTCCCCCCCATTCTAGATTCCCCAGGCAGCAGAAACAATCTTTCAGTGTCTTCCCTGTTCAACCCCTTCAGAATCATGTATGTTTCAATGGGATCGCCTCTCATTCTGTGAAACTACACAGAGCTTAGACCCAATTTACTCAGCCTCCCCTCAGAGATCAGTCCTCTCATCCCAGGGACCAATTTAGTGAATCTTTGCTTCAATGTAAATATATCCTTCCTTAGCTAAGGAGACCAAAACAGCGCATGATACTGAGGGGTGTTCTCACCAAAGCTCTGTACAACTGCAGCAAGACTTCCTTATTCCTGTACTCCAATCCCCTTGTAATAAAGGTCAATACCATTTGCCTTCCTAATTGCTTGCTGCACCTGCTAACTTTCTCTGTTCCTTGTACAAATACATCCAAGTTCCTCTTAAGATCAGCATTTAAAACTTTCACACCTTTTTAAACTCTCCAAGTTTCCTTTGAAAACATTCTGTTTTCTATTCTTATGACCGAAGTGAATAGCTCACACTTCTCCACATGACACTCCATTTGCCATCTTGTTGCCCACTGTCTAAACCTGTCTCTATTTCTTTCCAGCCTCTTTGTGTCCTCCCCACAGCATTACATTTCCACCTACCTTGATGTCATCAGCAAACTTTGATACATTACTTGGTCTCTTTGTCTAAGTTGTGAATATAGATTGTTAATAGCTGAGGTCCCAGCACCCCCACTATTGCAGCACCCCCACTATTCACTGCCTGACAGCTTGAAAATGCTCACATTCTGCTTCCTGTCTGTTAACCAATCATATTATCTCTGCTCCATGACCCCTTATGTTGCATATTAAACTTTTGTGTGGCACCTTATCAAATGCCTTTTGATAATCCACAGATACAACACTGACTGGCTCCTTTTTGTGCTACCTGCTATTTCCAACCTCAAAAAACTCTTAATAGATTTGTCAAACACAATTTCACTTCCATAAAACTATTTGACTCTGTCTGATCATACTATGATTTTCTAAATCCATTATTTCTTAAATAATAGGGTTTCGAAGGTGCCTTGCTACAAGTTGCTACAGTGTACCTTGTAGACGGGGTACCAATCAAGTGGGCTGCTTTCTCCTCAATGGTGCTGAGCCAACAACATCTTGGTGGTGCCGTTGACCTGAAACTTAACTATAGCAGCCATATAAGTACTGTGGCTACAGGAGGTTAGGAATTCTGCAGTAACTCATCTCCTGACTCCCCAAAGCCTGTCCACCATTTACAAAGCACAAGTCAGGAGTGTGATGGAATACTCCCCACTTGCCTGGATGAGTGCAGATCCCACAACACTCAAGAAGCTCAACACCATCCAGGACAAAGCAAACACTTGATTGGTGCCCCATCCACCATTTTAAACATTCACTCTCCTCACCACTGACGCACAGTTTGTACCAAATGCAAGGTGCACTGCGGCAACTCTCCAAGTTTCCTTTGACACCACCTTCTAAACCTGTGGTCTTCACCATCTAGAATGACAAGCACAACAGATGCATGGGAAGACCACCACCTGCAAGTTTCCCTCCAAGGCACACACCATCCTGACTTCACAGAGTTACAGAATGGTTACAGCACAGAAGGAGGCTATTTGACCCACTGTGCCTGTGATGACTCTCTGTAGGAGCGATTTACCTAGTGCCACTTCTCAGCCTTCTCCCCATAGCCCTGCACATTCTTATTTTCTAGAAATAACTCAATTCCCTTTTGAATGCCTCAATTGACCCTGCCTCCACCACACTCTCAGGGATTGCATTCCAGATCCTCACCACTCGCTGCGTGAAAAAATCTTGCCTCATGTCGCCATTGCTTCTTTTGCCAATTACCTTAAATCTGTGCCCTGTTGTTCTCGACCCCTCCACCAATGGGAACAGATTTTCTCTACTCTGTCCAGGCTCCTCATGATTTTGAAAATCTCTATCAAATCTCCTCTCAGCCCTCTTTTCTCCAAGGAAAACAGCCCCAACTTCTCAGTATCTACGCAACTGAAGTTTCTCATTCCCGGGACCATTCTTGTGAATTTTTTTTGCATTCTCTAGTGCCTTCACATCTTTCCTATTCCTGAATGCAATTCTCCAGTTGAGGACAAACCAGTATTATATACAAGATTAACATAATGTCTTTGCTCTTGTACTCTATGCCCCTATTAATAAAGCCTAGGAGGCTGTACGCTATATTTTAATCATTCTCTCAAAATGTCCTGTCAACTCCAATGATTTATATATATATACACCCAGGTCTCTCTGCACCTGCACCCTTTAGAATTGTACCCTTTATTTTATGTTGTCTCTCCACATTCTTCCGACCAAAATGAATATCTTCACACTTCTCTGCATTAAATTTTATCTGCCACCTGTCCACCCAGTCCACTAACCTTTCTACATCCTTTTGAAGTTCTACACTAACCTCCGCATGGTTCACAATGCTTCCAAGATTTGTATCATCTGAAAATGTTGAAATGGCACCCTATAAATCAAAGTCTAGGTCATTAATAACAGACTTGGAACTATATCTCAGTTTCATCACTGTCGCTGAGTCAAAATCCTGGAGCTCCCTCCCTAACAGCACTGTGGGTGGCATTATTAGCAATGCTCAAATCCCATGAATGAATCTAAAAATTCCAGTGACTGATATCAGTCTAACTGACCTAGGATTCCCTGTTTTCTCTCTCCCTCCTTTCTTGAATTGTGGTGTTACATGTGCTAACTTCCAATTCCCTGGGACTGTTCTAGAACCTTGGGAATTTTGGGAAATCATAGCCAGCGCATCCATTATCTCTGCAACTATCTCATTTAGAACCCCAGGCCTTGGGGATTTGTTGGGCTTTAGTCCTTTACACTTCTCTAATGCATTTTCTCTGCTGGTATGTTATGTTTCTCATTTCCTTATTAGTCCCTTGATTGCCTTTATATTTGATATGTGATTTGTGTCTTCTACTGTAAAACAGACACAAAATATTTGTTCAGCTTCTCTGATCTTTCCTCATTCCCCATGATAATTTGCCCTCTCTGCCTCTAAGGGAGCGACATTTGCTTTAGCTGCTGTCCCACTTTTATACCTTATAAAAACTCTCACAATCTGCTTTTATATTCCTGCTTAGTCTACACTCATATTCTATATTTTCCCCATGTATCAACTTTCTGGTGGTCTTTTTCTGGTTTCCAAAGCACCTCCCAATGCTCAAGCTCATTACTATTCTTCACTACATTATAAGCCTTTCCTTTTAATCTAATGCTTTAATCTTAACTTGTCTAGTAAGACTTCTTTCTAGTTGGGATTTTGCTTTTAATGGAACATATTTTTGTTGAATGTTTGAATGATTTCTTTAGATCTTTCCTATTGTATATTTAGGCTATTTATCCAATCAACCTTAACCAGCTTTCCTTTCAGGCCAATATACTTGTACTTTTAGGGGGATCTCATAGAAACCTATAAAATTCTAACAGGACTAGACAGGGTAGGTGCAGGAAGGATGTTCCCAATGGTGGGGGAGTCCAGAACCAGGGGTCACAGTCTGAGGATATGGGGTAGACCATTTAGGACTGAGATGAGGAGAAATTTCTTCACCCAGAGAGTGGTGAGCCTGTGGAATTCGTTACCACAGAAAGTAGTTGAAACCAAAACATTGTGTGTTTTCAAGAAGGAGTTAGATATAGCTCTTGAGGCGAAAGGGATCAAAGGGTATGGGGAGAAAGCGGGAGCAGGCTATTGAGTTGGATGATCAGCCATGATCATATTGAATGGTGGAGCAGGCTCAAAGGGCCGAATGGCCTATTCCTGCTCCTAGTTTCTATGTTTCTAAGTTAAGTGTAAGATTCTTGTTTTGGACTTGAGTATGTTGCTCTCAAACTTTATATTGAATTCTATTATGTTATGAGCACTTTATCCCAGAGGATCTTTACTATGAAATTACTAATTAACCCGACCTCATTACTTCATAATACCACATCAACAATAGATGTAGAGAAACATCTTTATCCTTGGTTGGTTCCAGAACATAATGTTCCAGGAAACTGTCATGAAAGAATTCTACAATCTCATCTTTCAGAAAACCTTCGTCCATTTGATTTTCTTAGCCAAGATCCTTTCTTATGACTGTCTTTATGTTATTTTTTTATTATATTAAATATGAATATTTTGCCTTTTCAAAATATTGGGCATTTTGAAATATTTATTTCCCAAACTTGGTCACCTTGTAACCATGTCTCTGTAATAATGATTATATCAAATCCATTTATCTTTATTTGTCTGATTGCTTCATCTAACTTGTTACAAATGCTTTGAGCGGAATTTTCCCAGAATTGCACTAAGTGAGGTAGTGGGCGGATAAAATGGAGTCCTATCCACCAACGAAAATGGCAGGTTTTCATACTGTATCATCCTGAGCCCACCTCATTATTTATTCACTCCCACAAAACACGCCGTTTCCATGGTGAGCAGGCTCTCATTCGCCTGCCCGCCATCACCCCGCTGTTGCATCGCACCGGCTGCCATCTTTAAAAGGCAGCCACCAGCAAAGCGCTCATCACCACCAGCTCACCACCGCTGCCCGGGAGACATGGCCAGCAAAGGAAAAAAGACTGCAACCCCCCCGCTTCAACGACAGGTCCCTCGAGTGACTGCTGGATGCCGTGGAGGCCCATTGGGATGTGCTCTACCCCTGCTGTGGCTGCAAGGTGGGCAGCAATGTCACCAGCCCGGCTTGGGAGGCGGTGGTCAGTGTGAACGCCCTGCAGAGGAGGACAGCCACCCAGCGCCGCAAAAGGATGGATTACCTCCTCCGTTCCACCAGGGTAAGTCACTCTTTTCACCACTCTCAACTCACACTCACAAACCCATCACACACCCACAGGGCCCTCACTCACTGCCAGTGCAAGGGACATCACCATTCACTCTCGCACACTCACCGTCATTGTCCTCATCCCGTCCACGGGACCACTCACCACCCACACAGGCCAGGCATATTTATGATCTGGCCCGGCAGGAGTCCTGATATACTCTCCCCACCTCTATCCATGCAGGACAAACTGGCTCACAACAGGACGGAAAGGTCGCAGTCAGGTGGAGGGATGCCAGAGTTCACAGTTCTAACAGGATTCGAAAACAGAGCCATCCAGCTGGCCGGCGATGACCGGGACCGGTCCTGTGCTGACGGTGAGGTCGGCGCTGCTCTACCAAGTGCGGATCCAGCAGTGCAACATCCATCAGACAGCCATGCTGTGAGTGATGTGTCCTGTTTCACAGGCCTCTGTTCTGCACTAATTATCTCCCCTTGCTTTCGCAGGCACATCTGCCAAACAGCCGACAGAGTCCATGACCCAGAGCCTCCAGTCAAACCCTGAAAAAAACCTCTGAAGAGAAATCTGGAGGCACCCTCCCTGAAGTCCCGTCACAGCCTCACCCACACCCTCCACCAGCGCAGAGACACACACCTCGGTGGGACCTAACTCTAGAGTAGCCTCGGGATCACAATCTGGTGAGCACATCGCACTGTCTGATCCACAGCAGGCGGAGGCAGGGACTTCCCAGGTATCTGGCACTCGGAGGACTGCTGGAGGCCAGAACGTTGCTGAGTCCGAGTCAGGTGAGGAGCCTCTGGACTCGGTCATGTCACAGTTGCTGGAGCTGCAAAGGCAAACTCGGGAACATCAGGAAGGGATGTCCGCTGCACTCCTCAGATTGCAAGGCACGATGGAGGAGTCTGTCCGCCTTCAGGCTGAGGTGATAGCGCCGGCATTGCAACGCACCGAGGTCAACACTGGTAGGATGGTGGCTGTCATGGAGACCTTGGTCCAGGATGTCAGTCCTGCACTGCTGTGTGGGCTTAACCCCATCACTGATGCTATAGTTGGCCTCTAACAGTGTGTACTCGAGAGGGGTGCTGGGCAGCTCGATCTCACTCCAGCTACCCCTTCCACTCACGGAGTCAGCCAGGGGCCCTCGGGTACCCATAGGGAGGAGGGTCAGCAGGTGCACGCTCTGGGGTCATCCATCCAGGTGACTCTGGGAGTGATCGGCCCAACCAAATCTCTTCTTCCTGTGACCTCAGTAGCTCCAGCTCCACAGGCCCAGGAGGGGTCACTGCCACACAGCAGGACCCTGAAAGCAGGCCAGGGCCCTCCAAGTCTCAGCCCCCCAGAAGATGCCCACCAAGGTCATCACAGACAGGGCATCACAGTCAACAGGCTGCCCCCACCTCCACTATGGATGTCCGGGGAGCACCAAGACGTAGCGGCAGGGTAAGGAAAGTTAGTTAAAAGTAGTTGCACAGCCTGGACATGAGTGTTCATCACTTGTACATACTGTTCATTATTGTCAATAAACTCCCAAGAATATCTCTCTGCCTATGGCTCCTTGTTCTGATGAGCAGTGCTTGTGTCACTCCAGATATGAAACCTTTCTGCACAAGATAAAGGCAGATGTCTCAGTCCAGGGCCTCTTCCCTGTGCTTTGTGCAGCCTTCAGACCAAAGTGATGGTCCAGCCTCACACTCCCTGGAAACATTACTGATGCCTGCATCTCGACGGTGCTTGTCATTGCTGCCAGAATGTAGTGGGCAGGCGCCACAGAGATCCATCATTCTTTCTATGTGCTCTCAGCACCTTTAAGGTGGGGTTGGCCCCCATCACACCAGCATCTGTGACCAGTGATGCTGTGCTCCTGAAGGGCTCAGGTGCTGAAGGTGGACAAAGGATCAGATGTTTCTAAAGTTTCATGGCTGCATCTCTGAGATGACCCTGATCACAGAGCACAAGTGAGCTGCCCTCAGCCAGACAGGAGTCAGACATTCACAGAGGCTATGTGAAGATCTATGGGGTGTCCTCACTGCATCTCGTCATCATCCTCCTGCAATCGAGCGACTATTAGGGCCTCCACTGCATCTCCATGACAGGAGCATTCTCACAGAGGGTATTCGTGCTGCCAAAAGCCAGACTGGAGTCAAACGTTCACAGATGCGATGCGGGGATCTATGAGGTCAGCTCACTGCATGTTGTCGTCATCATCCTCCACAAATCAAGCAGCTATGAGGGCCTCCCGAGCGTGCCTACCACATCCGGCCAGTGCGAGGGCCACATCCCCATCATCACCTTCAAGGACCCCCTCACCCTCATCCCCGTCGTCATCCTCCTCACCAGAGGAGAACTCCAGCTCCTCCATCTCCTCCTCAGCCAGCTCCTCTCCCCGTTGGCCAGATTGTAAAGGGTACAGCAGACGATGATGATGCGAGACACCCTCTGTGGACTGTATTGCAGGCTCCACCAGACCGATCTGGGCACCGAAATCTCATCTTCAGCATCCCGATGGTCTGCTCCACCAAGTTGTGAGCTGCAGCATGAGCCTCATTATAGCGTCGCTCTGCTGCAGTCTGAGGCCACCGCACGGGTATCATCAGCCACGGTCTCTGTGGGTAACCCTTGTCCCTGAGGAGCCAACCCTGCAGCCTCTGTGGGCCCTGGAAGACTCCAGGGATCTGTGACCGACTCAGGATGTAGGCGTTGTGCACACTCCCTGGAAACCGTGCGTACGCCTGGAGGATACATTTCTGGTGGTCGCACACCAGCTGCACATTCAGTGAGTGGAATTCCTTGTGGTTGATGAAGTTCACCGAGTGTAGTGATGGAGATCTGAGCGCCACATGAGTGCAGCCAATCACACCCTGCACCTGTGGGAATCCCGAGATCTGGGAGAATCCAATCGCTCTTGCATCCTGGCTGTCCCGGTCCCGGGTGAAATGCACAAAGTTGTGTTGCCCTCGCAAAGATGACATTTGTGTCCTCGTGGATGCATTTGTGGGTGGAGGCTCCTGATATCCCACAGAGTCACCTGTGGAGCCCTGAAAAGAGCCACTGGCGTAGAAATCGAGTGGCGCAGTCACTTTCACAGCCACTGGCAGTGGATGCCCTCCATGTCCCCTTGGCACCAAGTCCTGCAGTAAGTGGCAGATGTGAGTGACCAGGCCCCTAGGCATGCGCAGTCATCAGTGACACTGGTTCTCAGCTATCTGCAGGAATGACAGGCAATGTCTATAGATCCCTGGGTGTCGCTAGACGCTGACCAGCCACGGCTCACTGTCGCTCCTGGGCAGTGTGAGCAGGAGCCCAACAGCCCCTTCTTCTTGAGGTTGCTGCTCCTGCCTCTGCGCAGCCAGGAGCCTCAGTCACTCTCTCCTCCGTCTTCTCCGCTCTCTGTGGGCCATCAGGCATACAGCTAGGTCACCAGTATCCATGATCCTGATGTGATCCTCCTGCAGCATGAAAGAGAGAGAGATGTGGTTAGCATGGATGTACTTAGCACCTTTCCTGGCCCCTTAACACTTCCAGGAGAGGTGCTGGTCACCTCTCGGATGGCCAGAGATGATTGCGCTGCATGGCTGCCCTGTCAGCCTGCGACATGGGGGACACTGGTCCAAACCAGGAGGCTGAGATTGTGAGGGGCTGTGAGCACCTCCAGCAGTGACTGCTCCATGGCCAGTGTTGGTGAGGAGATTGTACAACGTGTGCAGCTAAACTGCTCCGCAGTCCAATAAAGTGGTGACGGATTCGAAGTCTGTGCCGGGTGGGGGGTGGGTAAGGTCTGGAGCGTTTGGTGGCCCTTTTGTGTCTCCGCGTTGTTTGTGTGGGTGGACAGGGTAGGAGACCGACCTCAATCATATCCCTGTGGCTGGACCTGGTCTGTTTAAATTGCTGAGACATGGTCAGTTTATACAGGTGTCCCTAATGTGTGGCCACCTCCCTCACTTACCCTGCCCCCCACCTGTGTGCAGGATGCAGCCCCAGGGCAGCACTTGACCCATCGCCCCTCAGCAGTCACCTGCGGGGCCAGGCATCAGTTTCCCCTGCCCCCCCGGTGCCCCTGAGGCCTGTAAACAATGGGCGAGCTGTGGTGAAAGCTGCTCCTCACTAACCTCAGTTCCCCCAAAGTGAAGCCGCTAAGTGCAGTCGCCTGTGTGCTGTTGTGAAACAGGTCAACGCGCTTTCCCGCTGATGTGGGCGGACGATATGGTGGGATTCCAAGAGCCTGGCGGGATGGCCTTTTAATTATATACTAATGTGTTACAATTAGCTCCCCACCGACCGATGGTGGGAAAAGCAGCCCGCCGTCGGTGGGCTGAGTGAACGATTGTGACCTGCTGTCGTGAAACTGGTTGCACCATATTTCCTGTGTACGTCACCAATCACACCCACCACCAGTGGGCTCGGAACATTCCGCCCTAAGAGCCTTTAAATTTGTTTTTTTTAAACCTAAAAGTCATTGTTCTGTCCAAACTACTTTACAAACGGTAACTTTCCTTTGTGCACCGAGAGGAGTTGGAGGTCTCTTCTCAAGATGATTTCTTGATTTTAACAGTGATTTGTATCCCATATGTTTAATGACCTGAAACCACATCCTGACAGTAATCAACTACCATCAACAAATAGATGATGTTTGCTAAGGAGTTAACATCCAATTAACTTCTTATTGGGAAGGACAATTTATGTGAATTCAAGTGAAATTATTATTCCACTTCCACCCCAGAACAAAAAAACAGTAAAAACTGGGAAATAAGGATCTGGTCCAAACTGTTATTTTCCAACTGGGACTTTATTAATAATCAGCCTTTTTCTTAGACTGGTTTGTGATACTTGTCTCTAACTTTGTGATCTGTGGTCAATAGATGAACACCTTTCAATGTGTGCTGATCACAGATGAAAGAACTTCCTTTGCCATGTTTAACTACGCTGATATTTACTGGACAACAGGGACTGCAAGTGGAGGAGACCCATTAACCGGAGTTGGAGGGTCAGCAGCACAGGTCAGATTTCCCAGTTTCTTCATACATACGAAATGTAGTCAACAAAGTGAGTGAAATAACATGGCAGAATTGCATAGTGAGAAAATGGGTCAAAGGTCTCTAAAGGATCTAATTAAAATAAGTAACGTGAATGTAACTGAGAATTGAGAGGGTAGTACAGTTGATGTATATGTGAACTAAGAAACGTGTTTGACAAAGTACCATATCGTCAACTTGTAGGTAAAATGGAAGCCCATGGATTAAAGGGACAATGGCAGTGTAGGTATAAAATTCACTAAGGGACAGAAAACAACAAACAGTATGTTCTTCAGTCTGGAGGGAAGTGCACAGTAGTGTTCCCAAGGGGGCAGTGATGGGACTGCTGCCCTATTTTGATATTTACCAATAACCTGATCTTGGGTATGCAGGGCATAATTTAATTAAAAGCAAAAATCCAAGGGGAAAGATCTATCTGTGATTTATTAAGGAAGATTAATAGAAGAAGCATGTAAGCCTGAGGATTGGGAGTGCTTTAGAAACCAGCAAAGGATAAGCCCAGAAGTTGATAAAAAAAAAGGAGAAAAAAACAGAATATGAGAGTAAGCCAGGAATTTTTTTTTTATTCTTTTACGGGATGTGGGCTTCGCTGGCTGGGCCAGTATTTATTGCCCATCCCTAGTTGCCCCTTGAGAAGGTGATGCTGAGCTGCCTTCTTGAACCGCTGCAGTCCATGTGGTGTAGGTACACCCACAGTGCTGTTAGGGAGGGAGTTCCAGGATTTTGACCCAATGACAGTGAAGGAACGGGGATATATTTCCAAGTCAGGATGGTGAGTGACTTGGGGGGGAATTTCCAGGTGGTGGTGTTCCCATCTACCTGCTGCCCATGTCCTTCTGGATGGTAGTGGTCGTGGGTGCTGTCTAAGGAGCCTTGGTGAATTCCTGCAGTGCATCTTGTAGATGGTACACACTGCTGCCACTGTGCGTCGGTGGTGGAGGGAGTGAATGTTTGTGGATGGGGTGCCAATCAAGCAGACTGCTTTGTCCTGGATGTTGTCGTCTTCAATGTTGTGGGAGCTGCACTCATCCAGGCAGTTGGGGAGTATTCTATCACATTCCTGACTTGTGCCTTGTAGATGGTGGACAGGCTTTGGGAAGTCAGGAGGTGAGTTACTTGTTGCAGGATTCCTAGCCTCTGACCTGCTCTTGTAGCCACAGTATTTTTATAGCTATTTCAGTTCAATTTCTGGTCAATGGTAACCCCCAGGGTGTTGATAGTGGGGGATTCAGTGATGGTAATGCCATTGAACATCAAGGGGCGATGTTTGGATTCTCTCTTGTTGGAGATGGTCATTGCCTGACACTTCTGTGGTGTGAATGTTACTTGTCACTTGTCAGCCCAAGCCTGCATATTGTCCAGGTCTTGTGGCATTTGAACATGGGCTGCTTCAGTATCTGAGGAGCCGCAAAAGCTGCTGAACATTGTGCAATCATCAGCAAACATCCCCACTTCTGACCTTATGATGGAAGGAAGGTCTTTGATGAAGCAGCTGAAGATGGTTGGGCCGAGGACACTACCCTGAGGAACTCCTGCAGTGATGTCCTGGAGCTGAGATGATTGACCTTCAACAGCCACAACCATCTTCCTTTGTGCTAGGTATGACTCCAACCAGCGGAGAGCTTTCCCCCTGATTCCCATTGCCTCCAGTTTTGCTAGGACTCCTTGATGCCACACAGTCAAATGCTGCCTTGATGTTAAGGGCAGTCACTCTCACCTCACTTTGGGAGTTCAGTTCTATAAACAAACGGATTGTAAGATCTTTTACAAGTACATGTACAAGAGTAGTTAAAGTAAAAGGCAGAGACAGGAGACATCATCATGACAATGAGGAAATGGCAGAGACACATTGAACAAATGTGTTGTGTATGTTTCACAGTAGAAGATACAAAGTATATACCAGAAATATAGGATAACCAGCCAAGAGGCTTAAAAAAGTAAGGGTCTTAAGGTAAATAATATCAACAGAGGACAGCTATTGAAGAAACTTAGGGGGCTAAAATCCAACAAATTCTTAGGACCTATTGGCCTACACTAGGATTCTAAAAGAAGTAACTGCAGAGATAGTGGATGTGCTGGATATGATTTTCCAAAATTCTCTAGACTCTAGAATGGCTCTAGCGAATTGGAAGTTAGCAAATACAACTCTGTTATTCAAGAAAAGAGAGAGAGGAAAATAGAGAACTACTGGCCAGGTAGCCTGGCATCAGTAATCAGGAAAATGCTGGAATCCTTTACTAAGGAAGTTTTAACAATGCACTCAGAAAATTATAGTATTATCATACAAAGTTAACATGCTTTTAAGAAAAGGAAATTGTGTTCGGCAAATTTATTAGAGTTTTTGAGGATGTAATTTGTAGGGTAGATAAAGGGGAACCAGTAAATGTAAGATACCAGAATTTCCAAAAAACATTCGATAAGGTGTCACACAAAAGGTTAATACACAAGTTAAGGGCTTATGGAGTTGGGGGTAATATTTTAGCATGGACAGAGGACTGGTTAATGGACAGGAAGCAAAGAGTAGGAATAAATGGGGCATTTTCAAAATGGCATCTTGTAACTATTGGAGTGCTGCAAGGATCAGTGCTGGGCCCTCGGCTATTTACAATCTATATTAATGACTTAGACAAAGACCAAGAGTAATGATGTATCTAAGTTTGCTGATGATACAAAGCTAGGTGGAAATGCATGTTCTGAGGAGGACACAGAGAGGATGAAAAGAGATATAGTCAGGTTAAGTGAGTGGGCACCAAGGTGACAGATGGAGTATAATGTGGAGAAGTGTGAGGCTATTTACTTTGGTAATAAGAAAAGAGAAGCAGAATATTTTTTAAAAGGTGTGAAACTTTGAAATGTTAATCTTTAGAGGAACTTGGGTGTACTGCTATAAGAAACTCAGAAAGTTGGCATGGTAAAGCAAGGTACAGCAAGCAATTAGGAAGGCAAATAGCATGTTGGCCTTTACTGCAAGGGGATTGGAGTACAAGAATAAAGAAGCCTTGCTATAATTGTACAGGGCTTTGGTGAGACCACACCTGAGAGTACTGTGTGCAGTTTTGGGCTCCATAGTTAAGGAAGAATCTGCTGGCATTGAAGGCAGTACAGCAAAGGTTTACTAGATTGGTTCCTGGCATAAGAGAGAGGGCTGTCCTGTGAGAAGAGGCTGAGTAAATTGGGCCTCTACTCCCTGGAACATTGAAACAAAATTCTGAATGGGCTTGATGGGCTAGACACTGAGAAGTTATTTCCCCAGGCTGAGAAACCTGTTACACACGGACACTGCCTCAGGATAAGGGTGCAATCATTTGGGATTGAAATGAGAAATTTCTCACTAAAAAGCTTGTGAATCTTTGAAATTCTCTACCACAAAGGGTTGTGGATGTGCCATTGTTTAATATATTTAAGGCTGAAATAGACAGATTTTTGGTCTCTCACGGAAGTGTCTGGGAAAGTGGAGTTAAGGCCAATGATTGGCCATGGTCATATTGAATGGCAGAGCAGGTTTGTGGGGCTGTATGGTTTACTCCTGCTCCCATTTCTTATGTTCTTAAAGTTTGCAGATAACATGAATCTCAGTGAGGACAATAATAACAGACATCAGAGGAACAGGGAAAGTTTGCTCAAATGGGCAGACACATAGCAGATGACATTTAACGCACATAAGTGTGAAATATACATTTTGGTAGGATGAGGAGAGGCAATATGAACTAAATTGTGCACTTTTAAATGCACCACAGGAGCAGAGAGACATGGTTGCTGTACACAAATCTTTGAAGGTGGCAGGACAAGTTGAGAAAGTTGTTTAAAAGAAAGTGTAGATGTACAAATGGACCTGGATGTCTTCGTCAATAAGTCACCGAAAGATAACATACAGGTGCAGCAGGCAATTAGGAAGGAAAATGGTATGGTAGCCTTTATTGTAAGAGGATTTGAGTGCAGTAATTGCGAAGTCTTGCTTCAATTGTGTAGAACCTTGGTTGGATCGCACCTGGAGTGCTGTGTGCAGTTTTGGTCCTGTGAGAAATAAAAGTTTTTTAAAATATTGTGTTATTCTGTGAATGAGGCTGTGTGTGTGTGTGTGTGTGTCTGTGTGTGCGTGTGTGTGTGTATAAATTATTTCATTAAGCTGGGGAAAGTTACTAGGAGACAATTTGTCTGGGGGGTGTAAAACATGAAAAGGATAGAAGCATTAGGTTTGAGGTACAAGTGAATAGGTTGGATGTAACATTTGCATTTTTAGAGAAGTTGAGAGTTTGTTTGAATATGAAAGGGAAGTCAGAGTTAAGAAGAAACATGTTTGCATCTTGTAGGAGTTCCATAGGTAAATAGAAAAGGGGTATTATATTTTATTGACCTGAAAGCAAAGGCAAAATAGAGACATGAAAGATTTTATATTTGGAAGGATTTGAGTTTCAAAGAGGTGTGAGAACAATGGAACATAAGATGAAAGGGGGAGAAAGGTATTTTAGAGTTTACTGTAGCTGGTAGATGGCTTGAAGGGCCGAATGGCCTACTCCTGCTCCTAGTTTCTATGTTTCTATGTAGCTGGAGCTGAGCTGGGAGCTCTTAGCTGTAGCTCTGGGCTGGGAGAAGATACAGTTTAAACCGGCCATCCAGTCAAGTCAGAAAAATCTTGGGTTGCAAAAAGCAGTTTTGTTCTGAAGTTTTCGATTTCCACAGCAGAGTGGAATAGAGCTAGAGGTCATGTAGTATGCTTTTATTGAAGCTACAGCAGTTTACCTTGGGTAATATTACTGGATTTTTATAGTTAAGCATCTATAAAGGAATGTTGCCTGGAAGCTGGTTACTTGTGAGTCTGAGCATGTAGAGAGTCTTTTGGGGGAATGTGTTGTAAGACTAATTTTAACTGTGTAACTGTAATCTTATGTGCTTAAGTTTTCTTTTATTCTTGTTAATAAAACTGTTACCTTTAATTTTTAAAATCCCAAAAGTGTTACTGGACTTCTTGCTGCTGAGATCAATGCGTTATTTTCTTGTTTTCAGAATACAAAAAAAAAGTATGGCCCATAAGGCAAGTTTCCCTCTGGGATTTGGTTTTACAGCAATTAACATCGGCTGTGTCTTAACAGTCCCCTTACCTTAGGAAGGATATTATTGCCGTAGAGGGAGTGCAACAAAGGTTCACCAGACTTCTTCCTGGGATGGTGGGACTCTCCTATGAAGAGATATTGGGGAAACTGAGACAGTATTCTCTAGAGTTTCTAAGAATGAGAGGTGATCTCATTGAAACCTGCTAAATACTTAAAAGGAGAGACAGGGTAGATGCAGGTAAGATGTTTCCCCTGGTCTAGAACCAGGTGGGATAATTTCACTTAGGACCAAGATGAGGAGAATTGTTTTTACTCAGAGGGTTGTGAATCTTTGGAATTCTCTATCCCAGAGGGCTGTGGAAACTCAGTCACTGAGTATGTTTAAAGTAGAGATTGACAGATTTCTAAATACCAATGACATAAAGGGATATGGGGATAGTGTGGGGAAAAGACATTGAAGTGGATGAACAACCATGATTGTATTAAATGGTGGAGAAGGCTCAATGGGCTGAATGCTCCTACTCCTGCTCCTATGTTCCCACGTTCCAATAAAAAACATATGGGATCCTTAACCTCATTAATCAAGGCATAGTGTAGAAAAGCAAAGAAATTATGTCAATCCTTTATAAAACAATGTTTATTCCTCAGGTGGAGTATTGGGAAGGCTGTCAAGGCAAGGGAATACACAATAAATAGTAGGATTCTGAGAAGTGTAGAGGAGCAGAGGGACCTTGGAGCACATGTCCACAGATCCCTAAAGCTAGCAGGGCAGGTAGATAAGGTGGTTAAGTCATATGGAATACTTGCCTTTATTAGTCAAAGTATAGAATATGAGAGTTGTGATGTTACATTGGACTGTATAAAACACTGGTTAGACAAAAGCTCTAGTACTGCATAACTCTGTCTTTCTCTCCACAGATGCTGTTAGACCTGCTGGGTTTTTCCAGCATTTTCTGTTTTTGTTTCAGATTTCCAGCATCCGCAGTGTTTTGCTTTTATCTTACAGATAATAACCCAGACACCATTATCACCATCCTTAGGTATGTCCTGTCCCACCAGCAGGACAGGCCCAGCAGAGGTGGCATTTCAGTGGTATACAGTCGGGAGGGAGTTGCCCTGGGAGTCCTCAACATCGACTCTGGACCCTATGAAGTCTCATGACATCAGGTCAAACATGGGCAAGGAAACCTCCTGCTGATTACCACGTACCGCCCTCCCTCAGCTGATGAATCAGTGCTCCTCCATGTTGAACACCACTTGGAGGAAACACTGAGGGTAGCAAGGGCACAGAATGTACTCTGGGTGGGGGACTTCAATGTCCATCACCAAGAGTGGCTCGGTAGCACCACTACTGACTGAGCTGGCTGAGTCCTAAAGGACATAGCTGCTAGACTGGGTCTGCGGCAGGTGGTAAGGGAACCAACGAGGGAAAAACATACTTGACCTCATCCTCACCAACCTGCCTGCCGCAGATGCATCTGTCCATGACAGTATCGGTAGGAGTGACCACCGCGCAGTCATGTGGAGACGAAGTCCCACCTTCACATTGAAGATACCCTCCATCGGGTTGTGTGGCACTACCACCATGCTAAATGGGATACATTTTGAACAAATCTAGCAACTCAAAACTGGGCATCCATGAGGCATTGTGGGCCATCAGCAGCAGCAGAATTGTATTCAAACACAATCTGTAACCTCATGGCCCGGCATATCTCCCACTCTACCATTACCATCAAGCCAGGGGATCAACCCTGGTTCAATGAAGAGTACAGGGAGGCATGCCAGGAGCTTCACCAGGCATACCTAAAAATGAGGTGTCAACCTGGTGAAGCTATAACACAGGGCTACTTGTGTGCCAAACAGCATAAGCAGCAAATGATAGACAGAGCTAAGTGATCCCACAACCAATGGATCAGATCTAAACTCTGCAGTCCTGCCACATCCAGTCGGGAATGGTGGTGGACAATTAAACAATTCACTGGAGGAGGAGGCTGCACAAATATCCCCATCCTCAATGATGGAGGAGCCCAGCACATCAGTGCAAAAGATAAGGCTGAAGCATTTGCTACAATCTTCAGCCAGAAGTGCCGAGTGGATGATCCATCTCGGTCTCCTCCTGAAGTCCCCAGCATCACAGATGCCAGTCTCCAGCCAATTCAATTCACTCCACGTGATATCAAGAAATGGCTGAAGGCACTGGATACTGCAAAGGCTATGGGCCCTGACAATATTCCAGCAATAGTATTGGAGACTAGTGCTCCAGAACTTGCTGCGCCCCTAGCCAAGCTGTTCCAGTACAGCTACAACACTGGCAAAAGACCATAAGACCATAAGACATAGGGGCAGAAATTAGGCCATTCGGCCCATCGAGTCTGCTCCGCCATTCAATCATGCCTGAAAAGTTTCTCATTCTCCCATTCTCCCGCCTTCGCCCCGTAACCTTTGATCACCTTACCAATCAAGTACCTATCTATCTCGGTCTTAAATACACTCAATGACTTGGCCTCCACAGCCTTCTGTGGCAATGAATTCCACAGATTCACTACTCTCTGGCTAAAGAAGTTTCTCCTCATCTCTGTTCTAAAAGGACTTCCCTTTACTCTGAGGCTGTGCCCTCAGGTCCTAGTCTCTCCTGCTAACGGGAACATCTTCCCCACGTCCACTCTATCCAGGCCTTTCAGTATTCTGTAAGTTTCAATCAAATCCTCCCTCATCCTTCTAAACTCCATCGAGTATAGACCCAGAGTCCTCAAACGTTCCTCATATGTTAAGCCTTTCATTCCTGGGATCGTTCTCGTGAACCTCCTCTGGTCCCTCTCCAGGGCCAGAACATCCTTCCTGAGGTACGGGGCCCAAAATTGCTCACAATATTCTAAATGTGGTCTGACCAGAGCTTTATAAAGCCTCAGCAGCACATCCCTGCTTTTATATTCTAATCCTCTCGAAATAAATGCCAACATTGCATTTGCCTTCCTAACTACCGACTCAACCTGCAAGTTAACCTTAAGAGAATCCTGGACTAGGACTCCCAAGTCCCTTTGCACTCCAGATTTCTGAATTCTCTCCCCATTTAGAAAACAATCTATGCCTCTATTCTTCCTACCAAAGTGCATGACCTCACACTTCCCCACGTTGTATTCCATCTGCCACTTCTTTGCCCATTCTCCTAACCTGTCCAAATCCTTCTGCAGCCTCCCTGCCTCTTCAATACTATCTGTCCTTCCACCTATCTTTGTATCATCTGCAAAATTAGCCAGAATGCCCTCAGTTTCTTCATCTAGATCATTAATGTATAAAGTGAGAAGTTGTGGTCCCAACACTGACCCCTGCGGAACTCCACTAGTCACCGGCTGCCATCCTGAGAAGGACCCCCTTATCCCCACTCTCTGCCTCCTGCCAGACAGCCAATCTTCTATCCATGCTAGTACCTTGCCTCTAATACCATGGGCTCTTATCTTACTGAGCAGCCTCCTGTGCAGCACCTTGTCAAAGGCCTTCTGGAAGTCCAAGTAGACAATATCCATTGGCTCTCCTTTGTCTAACCTACTCGTTACCTCCTCAAAGAATTCTAACAGATTTGTCAGGCATGACCTCCCCTTGATGAAACCATGCTGACTTTGCCCTATTTTACCATGCACTTCCAAGTATTCTGAAATCTCATCCTTAACAATGGACTCTAAAATCTTACCGACCGAGGTCAGGCTCATCGGCCTGTAATTTCCCGTCTTTTGCCTCACTCCCTTCTTAAACAGGGGGGTTACATTAGCGATTTTCCAGTCCTCTGGGACCCTCCCTGACTCGAGTGATTCCTGAAAGATCACCACTAACGCCTTCACTATCTCTTCAGCTATCTCCTTCAGAACTATGGGGTGTAATAAATCTGGTGCAGGTGATTTATCCACCTTCAGACCTTTCAGTTTTCCTAGCACCTTCTCCTTGGTAATGGCCACCATACTCACCTCTGCCCCCCGAATCTCTTGAACTTTGGGGATGTTACTCGTGTCTTCCACCGTGAAGACTGACGCAAAGTACCTATTCAGTTCCTCCGCCATTTCTTTGTTCCCCACTACTACTTCTCCAGCAGCATTTTCCAGTGGCCCAATGTCCACTTTTGCCTCTCTCTTACCCTTTATATATCTAAAAAAACTCTTGCAATCTTCTTTTATATTACTGGCTAGTTTAACCTCATATTTAATCTTCTCCCTCCTTATTTCTTTTTTAGTTGTCCTCTGTTGGTCTTTGTAGACTTCCCAATCCACTGCTCTTCGCCGCATTGTATGCTGTCTCTTTAGCTTTTATGCTGTCCCTGACTTCCCTTATCAGCCATGGTTGTCTCGTCCTCCCTTTAGTATGCTTCATCTTTCTAGGGATGAATTTTTGCTGTGTCTCCCAAATTACTCCCAGAAACTCCTGCCATTGCTGTTCCACTGTCTTTCCTGCTAGGCTCATCTCCCAGTCAATTCTGGCCAACTCCTCCCTCATGCTATGTGGAAAATTGCCCCGGTATGTCCTGTACACAAAAAGCAGGACAAATCCAACCTGACCATTTACCACCCCATCAGCCTACTCTTGGTCATCAGAAAAGTAACGGAAGGGGTCACCAACAGTGCTATCAAATGACACTTGCTTAGCAATAACCTGCTCACTGATGTCCAATTTGGGTTCCACCAGGGCCACTCAGCTCCTGACTTCATTACAGCCTTGGTCCAAACATGAACAAAGGAGCTGAACTCCCGAGATGAGGTGAGAGTGACTGCCCTCGACATCAAGGTCATATCTGACCGAGTGTGGCATCAAGGAGCCCAAGCAAAACTGGAGTCAATGGGAATCAGGGGGAAAACTCTCCACTGGTTGGAGTCATACCTAGCACAAAGGAAGATGGTTGTGGTTGTTGGAGGTCAATCATCTCAGCTCCAGGACATCACTGCAGGAGTTCCTCAGGGTAGTGTCCTTGGCCCAACCATCTTCAGCTGCTTCATCAATGACCTTCCATCATAAGGTCAGAAGTGGGGATGTTCGCTGATGATTGGACAATGTTCAGCACCATTTGCAACTCCTCAGGTACTGAAGCAGTCCATGTCCAAATGCAGCAAGACCTGGACAATATCCAGGCTTGGGATGACAAATGGCAAGTAACATTTAGACCATAAGACCATAAGACATAGGAGCAGAAATTAGGCCATTCGGCCCATCAAGTCTGCTCCGCCATTCAATCATGGCTGATAAGTTTCTCAACCCCATTCTCCCGCCTTCTTCCCGTAACCTTTAACTCCCTTACCAACCAAGAACCCATCTATCTCGGTCTTAAATACACTCAATGACCTGGCCTCCACAGCCTTCTGTGGCAGTGAATTCCATAGATTCACTACTCTCTGGCTAAAGAAGTTTCTCCTCATCTCTGTTCCAAAAGGTCTTCCCTTTACTCTGAGGCTGTGCCCTCAGGTCCTAGTCTCCCCTACTAATGGAAACATCTTCCCCATGTCCACTCTATCCAGGCCTTTCAGTATTCTGTAAGTTTCAATCAAATCCCCCCTCATCCTTCTAAACCCCATCGAGTATAGACCCAGAGTCCTCAAACGTTCCTCATATGTTAAGCCTTTCATTCCTGGAATCATTCTCGTGAACCTCCTTTGGACCCTCTCCTAGGCCAGCACATCCTTCCTGAGGTACGGGGCCCAAAATTGCTCACAATATTCTAAATGTGGTCTGACCAGAGCCTTATAAAGCCTCAGCAGCACATCCCTGCTTTTATATTCTAATCCTCTCGAAATAAATGCCAACATTGCATTTGCCTTCCTAACTACCGACTCAACCTGCAAGTTAACCTTAAGAGAATCCTGGACTAGGACTCCCAAGTCCCTTTGCGCCACACAAGTGCCAGGCAACGACCATCTCCACAAAGAGAGAATCTAACCATCGCCCCTTGACAGTCAGTGGCATTACGTTCACTGAACCCCCAACTATCAACATCCTGGGGGTTACCGTTGACCAGAAACTGAACTGGACTAGGCACATAAATACTGTGGCTACAAGAGCAGGTCAGAGGCTAGGTCCACACTAATCAAGGCACAAGTCAGGAATGTGATGGAATACTCCCCACCTGCCTGGATGTGTGCAGCTCCCACAACAGTCAAACAGCTTGAAACCATCCAGGCCAAAGCAGCCTGCATGATTGGCACCCCATCCACAAACATTCACTCCCTCCATCAGCGACACACAGTTAGCAGCAGGGTGTACCATCTACAAGATGCACTGCAGGAATTCACCAAGGCCCCTTTGACAGCACCTTCCAAACCCACAACCACTACCATCTATACCTAGAAGGACAAGGGCAGCAGACACATGGGAACACCACCACCTGTAAGTTCCCCTCCAAGTCACTCACCATCCTGACTTGGAAATATATCGCCGTTCCTTCACTGTCGCTAGGTCAAAGTCCTGGAACTCCCTCCCTAACAGCACTGTGGGTGTACCTACACCACAGGGACTGCAGCAGTTCAAGAAGGCAGCTCACCACCACCTTCTCAAGGGCATCTAGATGTGGGGAAGAAAAATGCTGGCCCAGCCCACCTCCCATGAATGAATAAAAAAGATTTGCTGGAATGGCATCAGGGTGAGAGGCTTCAGTTGTGTGGAGAGACCAGAGAAGTTGCTGTTGATCTCTTTACAGCAGAGAAGATTAAAAGGGGATTTGATAGGCTTGATAAAGTAAATAAACTGTTCCCAGTGACAGGAGGGTCAGAAATCAGAGGACACTGATTTAAAGTAACTGGCATAAGAACCAAAGATGGCACATGGAAACTTTTTAAACATAGTGAGGTGTTGTGATCTGGAATGTGCTGCCTAAAAGGATAGTGGAAACAGATTCAACTATACTTTCAAAAGAAAATAGATAAAGACTTGAAAAACTGCTTGGTTATGGGGAAAGAGCAGAAAAGCCTCTTTCTATGATTCTATGATTCTTTGTCCTGCAAAGGGGAATATTTGTTCCATATTCTGATGGTTTTGCTGAAACAATCCTCTTCTTGGACTGAAACTAACAAAACCAGGTTAGCAAAGTTCTGGGTTAAATGTGATGTTTCCTCGTTTAGAATCAAATTCAAGATGATGGAAAACAGGCTGGGTTTTGTCTCCCAAACACTTGCATTTCTCTTGGATGTTAAAACTGTGATGAAATTATAACCTAAGACATGTTGCACCTACCTGTGTGATATTAATGATTCTTGTCTCTCTCTGGTGATGTACAGGCAGGATTCAATGGTGGGGATACCAGTCACTTTTTCAGCCTGCCCACCTCGCGAACGTCTGAGATGATGAACATCGAAGAGACCAGTAACGTCAACTTTCCGGGACGCTGGATTTTTAGAATAGATGGAGAAACAATTGACCCATCAAGTGGCTGCAGCCTGAACGGTAAGTATCAAGATTCCTAAATTGGTGTCAGTGGCACCCAGAAATCTCAGCCACTGTAGCCATGAGTAACCTGACAGGCATCATGGGTCAGTTTGTCAAATGCCTGTACAGAAATGCTGATTGTATCAATTTTATCAATGAGAATGGAACCCTCAATTATATCAGATTTTGAAAAATTAAAGCACTAAAAATTCTCTGCGGCGTTTAAATGTAAATCTTGAAAAAAAAATCCTTTTACCATGTGTAAAAATTCTAAATTAGATGAAGACCAATTTTATTAAGCTGAGATATGATTTAGCAAAAGGGGACTGAAAAGAGCTATTTGAAGGTAAATCATTGTCTGAGCAGTGGGAGGCATTGAAGGGGGAGTTAGTGAGAGGGCTGAGGGCAAATCAGTCCCAATAAACAATTATCTGAAAAGGAAGAATGATCAGGGGTATGGGGAGAAGGTGGGAGAACGGCACTAAGGGAATTGCTCATTCAGAAAGCCAGAGTAGACACAATGGGCCAAATGGCCACCTCCTGCACTGTAACAATTCTGTGATAAAGAAAAAGATTGGGACTCCCAAACCCAGAACCCCCTGGATGGAGCATACCGGGAGCTCAGTACTGTAGAAATTGCAGTGCTCAAATCAAAAAGGAAACCAGGAAAGCAAAGAGAGGGCATGACAAAATCTTAACAAGTAAAATGTTTTATAAATAATAAAGAGCACGAGCATAACTAAGGAATGAGTAGGGTGAATTACAGACCAAAAAGGTAAACAGTGCGTGGAGGTGTATGGTGTGAGCATTGTTCTTAATGGATACTAGAAACGTGGAAACATAGAAAAATAGGAGCAGGAGTAGGCCATTCAGCCCTTCGAGCCTGCTCCGCTATTCAAAATGATCATGGCTGATCCTCTATCTCAACGCCGTACTCCCACTCTCTCCACATATCCCTTGATACTTTTGAGTCTGTCTTCACAAAAGAGAAGGATGATGCAAATATTGTAGCTAAGGAGGAAGAACGTAAATATTGAATGGGATAGACTTAGTGAGAGAGGAAATATGAAGGGGTTAGCATCTTTGAAAATAGCCCAGATGAAATGTATCCCACGCTGTTAAGAGATGTAAGAGAGGAAATAGCAGAGGCTCTGGCCATCATTTACAACCCCTGCTGGCTATAGGCTTGGTGCTAGAGGATTGCTAACACTTTCCTGTTGTTTAAAAAAGGAATAGAGGGATAGACCAAGTATTAACAGAGCAGTCAGCCTAACCTCAGTGCTGGGCAAATTACCGTAAAAAACTGAGGGACAGTGTTAATTGTGATTTGGGAACATAGAAAATAGGTGGAGGAGGAGGCCATTCGGCCCCTTGAGCCTGCTCCACCATTCAACTAGATCATGGCTGATCTTCTATCTCAATGGCATTTCCCCACACTATTCCCATATCCCTTGATGTCTTTACTATCTAGAAATCTATCGATCCCTGGCTTGAACATATTCAATGACTGAGGTTCCACAGCCTCTGGGCAGAGAATTCCAAAGATTCCCCACCCTCTGAGTGAAGACATTTCTCCTCATCTCAGTCCTAAATGGCCTGCCCCTTATTCTTAGACTGTGTCTCCTGGTTCTAGACCTGCCAGCCAAGGGAAACATCCTTCCTGCATCTACCTTGTTGTTATGTTCCTTCTGTCAGCTTGCTTTGCTCAGTGAACATTGTTGCACATCTATCTACTGGTGTGAGCTGGTAAACAAGATACTGCAGATGCAGAGACCAATGTAAAATGAAGCACATGCTGTTTATTAACACCAGTAACAGAGCATGAACACAATGTGTGCTTCTCCAACCAGACCGTATTCTAAACTGCTGATTAACAATGTAGCCCACACTACATAGCCATTGGGTATTACAGTCACGTGGTCAAAATGTTCACATTCTCTTAAAGGTGCATTGCACCTCAGATTACCACATCCCCCCATTTACCCTAAAGTACAATTTACAATCTTTACAATATATCAACTATTTACGTAAATAAACTATTTAAAAATTCAGTCTCTCTGGAGGCTTGTTCAAATGTGTTGAATGTCTTAGTTCTACAACTTCGGATGGTTTATCTAAGGCCTCCCTCTCAGGGGTCATCTGTCTGTTAGGCTTCCCGTAGGAACCTGTAAGTTCGTCTCTTCAACCCTCTCAGGCTCCACGGATCCTACAGGCACCTACAAATCAAGCGGAGTTCCTTCCACATGTGATGACACTCCAACAGGAATGCTTGGCACATCCTTTCCTGTAGATCTGTTTCCCTTTTCCTGAAGTGTCTCCTAATTATCTGACCTTCGACCGATATGTGATAGGAAATGGGTCCTGTCACTGCACTAACTTCACCTGATAGCCATTTGGGCCATCTCCAAGGTTCTTTGCAAAAACTGTGTCTCCAACAGTGAAGTTTCTTTCATGGCTGCAGTAGTCGTGTCCATTTTTCTGGGCCTCCTGACTTCTCTCTACCCTCCCCCTAAATTCGGCCTTATGAGATTCAAACGTGTCCGGAGATGTCTCTTCATCAATAACTCTGCGGGGGCAATACCAGTGGTCATGTGTGAAGTAGTCCTATAGCTGAGTAGGAAATGTGATAATCTAGTTGCAATGGAGTCCCCATCCAGTTTTTTCATTCCAGACTTGAAGGTCTGGACTGCCCTCTCGGCCAAACCATTGGATGCAGGGTGGTAAGACGAGGTCTTAACATGTGTTATGCCATTGAGACATGTGAATCTTTGGAATTCTCCACTGGTGAATGCCGTTCCATTGTTAGGCACTATTATCTCTGGTAACCCGTGTATCGCAAAACTCTGAGGTAATCTGTCTATGGTAGTGGCAGATGTGGGTGATCTCACCTCATAAACATCCATCCACTTCGAGTGAGCATCTATAATCAGAGGAACATTGTGCCCAAAAAAGGCCCCACATAGTCAGCATAGAGGCGGACCTTCCGGGCCATTCCCAGGAATGCCATGGAGCCGAAGGGGGCAATTTCTGAACCTGTTGGCACTGTTTGCAGCTCTTGACTAAGTTTTTGATTTCTGTGTCCATCCTTGGCCACCATAAGTAGCTGCGCACCAACATTTTCATCCTAGAGATGCCGGGGTGAGCACTATGCAATTCGGTCAATAATGGTTATCTTCCTCTCGGAGGCACAATGACCCTTGCTCCCCACAGCAAGATGCCATCCTGGCAGGTGAGCTCATATCTCCTATTAAAATAGAGCTTCATTTAACGAGACTTTGGCTCATTAGACCATCCCTGTAAGACTTGTTCCCTGACGTGAGACAAAACTGGATTGTGGTCTGTCCACTCTCTTATTTGTTTGGCATGTACTGATGACAAATGCAATAAGTTTAATAACAAGACAAGTTCTTGGGGAATTGGGACGTTCATGTTACTGTCCTTTAGAGGTAATCGGCTCAGGGTGTTGGCATTTTCAATCTGGCCACTGGATAAAAGTATATTCGGAAGCAGCTAGAATCAGCGCCCACCTTTGGAAGTGTGCAGAGGCAATTGGGGGTATTGCCTTATCTTCCCTGAACAAGCCTAGTAGTGGCTTGTGATCAGACACGATAGTGAAGTGGCGACCATGGATCTATTGGTGGAACTTGTTAACGCCAAATGCAACAGATAAACCTTCTTTCTCTATTTGTGAGTATCTTGGTGGCCTTTTGTACCTCGACTTGCTGGTGAGCGTGGCTCACGTTGAGTTTCTTATATGTGGTTCCCCCTGCCAACTTGGAGTACAGTTCATCAATTTTCAGTATAGGATGTCCAGTCTGGCCACTTTATTAATGGTCAACTTGTAGCCCCCGCATATTCACACACTGTGGTCAGGCTTTAGAATTAGAACTATGGCCGCTGCCCATTCGGAAAATTGGACGGGTTGTAAGACTCCCAACCTTTCCAGCCGGTCTAATTCGACATCAACTTTTTCTCATAATGCATAGGGGACTGGCTCACCTTCAGGAATCTGGGGGTTGCTCCAGGATCCACGCAGATTTTAGCTTTCAGCTCCTGAATCTTCCCAAGCTCTTCCCTGAAAACAGAAGCATATTTCTGTAATAATTCTTGCAGATCTTTCATTCTGAATTGAAAACTCTCGGTCCACTGCAACCTTATTTCCTTAAGCCAGTTCCGACCAAATAGACTTGGACCCCCCCTGCTACCACTATCAGGGGTAAATTAACAGACTGGCTTTCATACAGTACTGGAACCTTGTATATACCTCTTACTCCTATGTCTTCTCCAGTATGTGTCTTTAATTTAGCATCTGAATTTTCCAGATTTAATGGGTGGTCTCCTCCATTCAGATATTTGAACATATCTTCCCCTATAACAGTCGTGGATGCCCCTGTATCCACCACCAACTGGATGGGTTTCCCTGCTAACTTCCACTGTCATATAGATGGGCTCAGTTTTACCCATTTTTAAGTTGTGTAGCGAGTAAATATCTGACTCTGTTTCTTCTGGTCCCTCCATTATGTGGATTTCATGATTTCTACTTTTGCTTAAAGGGATATTTCAGAATACTCAGGAAAAGTATATTCCTACTATACAGGAAATCCTAAAGGGAGGACCCACCATCCATAGTTAGCTAAAGAAGTTTGGGAAAGCATCAAACTGAAGGAAAAAGCATAAAACTGTGCCAGCATGAGTGGCAGGTCAGATGATTGGTCAGAATATGAAGAATGGCAGAGAATGACTATAAGGTCAATCAGGAGAAAGAAATTAGAGTATGAGAGGAAGCTGGCTAGAAATGTAGAAACAGACAGCAAGAGTTTCTACAAATATTTAAAACGGAAAGGAGTAAGTAAAGTGAGTGCTGGTCCTCTAGAGAGTGACAGTCGGGAGTAAATAGTAGCTAATAAGGAAATGACAGATGAAATGAACAAATATTTTGCTTTTGTCTTCACTATAGAGGATTCAAAAAACATTCCAGTAATAGCTGTAAATCAGGAGGGGGAGGGTAAAGAGGAACTTGGTGAAATTACAATCACTGGGTAAGTGGTACTGAGCAAACTGATGGAGCTGTGGGCTGACAAGTCTCCGGGTCCAGATGGACTTCATCTAGGGTCTAAAAAGAGATGGCTAATGAGGTAATTGATGTGTTGGTGTTAATTTTCCAAAATTCCCAAGATTCTGCAAAGGTTCCATCAGGTTGGAAAGAAGGGAGGGAGGCAGAAAACAGGAAACTATAGGCCAGTTGTGGGGAGGGTGTTAGAATCAATCATTAAAGAGGTTATAGCTGGGCACTTAGAAAAACTCAAGGTAATCAGGAAGAGTCAGTATGGTTTTGTGAAAGGGAAATCATGTTTAACCAACTTATTAGAGTTCCTTGAGGGAGTAACATGTGCTGTGGATAAAGGGGAGCCAGTAGACATACTGTACTTGGATTTGACAAGGTGCCACAATAAGGTTATTGCAGAAAATAAAAGCTCATGGGGACAAATATTCCCCCCATTGCGGGGGGGTTGTGTGGGGGTGGGTGGAGGCGGGTGCAAACCCGATCGGCACCCTCGATCGGGGACGCGCCGCCATTTTACGTGGGTGGGCCATTTAAGGCCCGCCCATCATGATGCGTGCCCGGAAGCACTGTGCGCTCCCTGTGCAGGCGGGGGGGGGGATTCCCTGAGTGGTTCCTTGTGCTCTTCCCTGGGCAGAGATCTCCCTGAGGCACAGAGGTACCTCAGGGAGATCCGTTTGACAAGTGTAAGTTTAAATAAAGGAAGGAAAAAACTTTTGAAACATATCCCTTCGTGTGACACTGTCACATGAGCTGGGATATGTCAAAGAATTAATGTAAAATGTGTACATAAATGATTTGGACTTAAAGGGGGTATGCAGATGACGTGAATATTGGCAGGGTGGTAAATAGTGAGGAGGATAACTGTTAACTGCAGGAGGATATAAACAGACTGGTCAGGTGGGCAGAGCAGTGGCAAATGGAATTCAACCCGGAAAAGTGTGAGGTAATGGGGAGGGCTAACTAGGCAAGGGATTACATGATGAATGGTAGGACCCTGGAAAGTATTGGAGATCAGAGGGACCTCAGTGTGTGTATCCACAGATCCCTGAAGGTAGCAGGACAGGTAGATAAGGTGGTTAAGAAGGTATATGGGATACTTGCCTTTATTAACCGAGGCATAGAATACAACAGCAGGAACTGTATAAAACGCTGGTTAGGCCACAACTGTGTGCAGTTCTGGTCACCACATTATAGGAAGGATGTGATTGCACTGGAGAGGGTGCAGAGGAGATTCACCAGGATGTTGCCTGGGCTGGTCTGAGCTATGGGGAAAGATTGCATAGGCTGAGGTTGTTTTTCTTGGAGCAACAAGGGTTGAAAGGGGACCTGATAGAGGTATGTAAGATTATGAGGGGCATAGATAGGGTGGATAGGAAGGCACTTTTTCCATTAGTAGATGGGTCAATAACCAGGGGAAATGGATTTAAGGTAAGAGGTAGGAGGCTAAGAGGGGAGTCGAGGGGAAATTTTTTTCACCCAGAGGGTGGTGGGAGTCTGGGACTCGCTGCCTGAAAGGGTGGTCGAGTCAGAAACTCTCGTAACATTTAAGAAGTATTTAGATATTGACTTGCGTTGCCATAGCCTCCAGGGCTATGGGCCAAGCGCTGGGAAATGGGATTAGTGTCGTCAGATCTTTGTTGACCAGCGTGGACACGATGGGCTGAATGGCCTCCTTCTATGCTGTAAACATCAATGAGTCTAATTTTTCCTCATAGCAAGAATCCTGTAACTTTGAGCTGCTTTTCCTGGCCCCAGTCCTTCAGCTTTATGACAGGTGCCATCTTTTGCCAACCCCCCTGGGAGCTGGACCATGGAATTGCCCGAATCGCTGTGGTCAGCATTACCACCTCCTCTCGTTGTGATTGACTGTTTTCTGTTGCAGGGCAGTTTTTTCGCCGTGGTGATGTTTTTTGGATGGATGAGAAATGTCAAACCAAGTGCCGGTGCCTTGATTTAGGGAACAGCATCTACTGTCAGAATGTATCCTGTGGAAACTTGGAGCAGTGTCACTCTGTGGATGGGATTTATCGCTGTGTTCCCGTTCAGACCGCTTGGTGTGTGGTCTTTGGAGATCCTCATTACCACACCTTCGACGGCTACCTGTACCATTTCCAGGGGACGTGCTCTTACATCCTCTCCAAACCGTGCTGGGAGCTGGAGAATCTGCCCAACTTCAGCATCGAGGCCAAGAACGAGAACCGAATGGGAAGCAGCGTATCTTGGCTGAGAAACGTCAAAGTAAATGTTTATTCCCACAATATCGTCATTCCCAGAGGAAACGTCGGCCAAGTCCTGGTAAGATCTCATATTTCAAAATAAAAACTTTGCAAAAAGCTTTCATTAAAAATAATAGGAAAAAATGACCTGACACCGCTTTGTAAATGGAAAAGGATCCAACGCGTTTTCATTGGGGTTTGACTGGAGTTCAGGTCAAATCCACATCTGAGCCACAGAAAGATTGCGCCGTGAGGAGCCCATGTCCCGTGAGCAGATGTGGAAACTCTGGGGAAGGGGGTTACCAGAGAGAATCCGCCAAAGTTACAGATCAAGAGATCGGAAGTTGAACCGTCTCAAGGGGTCCCCCAGATGTGATACCATGTGTCACTTTGTAAAGATTGGCTCCAGAATCTCCTTTATACCAATAACTCTTGGGGTAGAAACTACCTTCTGGTGGTTTTCAGATGTCTCCTGTTGCTCCAAACTCTTTGAGTTCCATTTATGTTAAAAGGTGGAATTGGCTTTTGGAATCTCCCCATTCGGGTGTGAGCGCTGCGGGGTCTCTGGCTCTGTAAATACTTCAGGAAGTTGCAGCCGAAACATTGCTGGGGTTGGGCTGGAATTAAACTCTTTCCTGAATCAATCACATCTTTCTAGCCTGAACCTGGTGAGATTTCTGTTTCTGAGCTGCGAGCCAGGTTCCAGAGCAATGCAGGCCCTGGAGGGCCCTGGAGGGCCCGCTTAGAGAGTCTTACAGCAGAGAGAGAGGCCATTCGGCACATCGGCGCTTTGAAAGAGACATCCGATTAACCCCATTCTTTCCCCCATAGACTTCGCCTGAAACCATTTTCCCAGTTGCATTTTGAGGAGAGGAGGATGGGGAGTAGGAAGCAGAGTCTAGGGCCAGGGAAAGGAGGCAGAGAGATCTCTGTCCAGCTGTTTGCGGTCTCCACCCTGTGTGCTTTTCTCTTCCCTCAGGTGGACGGTATAACTGCGACTTTACCTGTGCAGCTGGAGATGGGGGCGATTAAAGTTTACCGGAGCGGAGTGGCGACTGCGGTGCAAACGGATTTTGGTTTGTTCTTAACCTTTGACGGTGAACATTACGCCTCAATCTCGCTGCCCAGCTCCTATCTCAACAACACGTGTGGACTGTGCGGGAACTTCAACAATAACCCAGCAGATGATAACCTGCTCCCGGACGGTACCTTCTCAGACTCTGTGGCAGAGCTTGGCACCGCCTGGGAGGGTGACCATCCCGACTGGCTCTGTAAACACGACTGTGCGGAAAACTGTAGCGTCTGCGATCCGCACACCGAGTCCATCTACTATCGGCAAGATCACTGCGGCATCATGAACAGGAGTGAGGGCTCATTCCGGGACTGTCACTCGGTGGTGGATCCTATGGGCTTCCTCGTCAGTTGTGTGTATGACATGTGTGCAGATCCAAACAACCTCACCACCCTCTGCCAAGCTATTCAGGCTTATGCACTAAGCTGCCAAGCTGTCGGGGTCACCGTCGGACCCTGGAGATCCCGCACTTTCTGCGGTAAGAAATGCGGAGATGCGGCGCCGTGAAGTCTTTTATTTGTCTTTGTTTAAACTTTTAACTCCGATTTTAAATGAGTTTCAGTTTCCGCGTGTCCCTGGTGGAGAGAGACGCCGAGCAGCCCCCACTATAGTTTTAGGGACAGCAACCAACGGAACTGAAATAAAATGAGGGGTAAATAAAGAGAGACACGGTTTTTAAACATTCCCATGGTAAACATTCCTAAAGGACGTTCGGATTTTATTTAATTTTTTTTAGAAAAAGCCCATTGCCAATTTTCAACGTTCATTTTCTAGTTTCCAAGCGGACACTTTGATCTTTTGAATCCTTTCTCCATCTATTCTCAGACTGGCACAAGTAAAGTTTTAATCACTGTTGGTCCAGTGCCATTTTATCCGGATCCATTAGCCGCATCAGACACATCGCTTCATTCTTCCCTGTTGTAGGTAACATTCTGATTAAGGAAACAACTGCAGCAGCTTTGTGGATAAACCTCTTTTGTTTTATTCTAGATATTCCTCAGACAGTTAAAGTCCCCACTTATTGATAGATCTGTCATTGCAAATCTCATCCTTATCAATTTAATGGATGGAAATTCTGGGGGTGGGGGTCAACAAGACCCAGCAGAAACTGTCCAAGGGACAGGTGGTACTTATCCTAAAGAGTTGTGAGAAACTAGAGAGAAGATTTGGGAGGTGTCACCAATCACTTTGAGGGAGTTACTGGACATTGAGAATGTCTCAGTGACACCGGCATATTTCAACCAGAATGACAGAACAGATACAAACAGTGACATTTAATCATAATTCAACTACAGAAAGGTTCTGGATTGTACAATCCAATTGTTTCTTAACTAATTCTTTCAGTCTGTGGAATTCTTTACTGCAGAGGCTGTAGAGGCTGGGTCGTTAAGTATATTCAATGTGGAGATTGATAGATTTTTAATCAGTAAGGGAATCAAGGGTCAAGGGTTATGGGGAAAAGGCAGGAAAGTGGACTTGAGGATTATCAGATCAGCCATGATCTCATTGAATGGTGGAGCAGACTCGATGGGCCGAATGGCCTACTTCTGGTCTTGCGTCTTATGGTGTTATGCTCTTGCAGACTGTACTTTCATCAAACTCCTCCGAGTCCCCTCTGTGTTCATTAATCTTTGCACAGGGATAACTTACTGAATCCATTTTAAAAAGATCTTTTATGTGTCTGAACTTGGGGCCATGGCCCTTATTATCTGGAATTATTTACTGATCTTGATATTTTCCCCACTACGTCACCCACATTGTATACATTCCCTCATTATTCCTTAACTTGACCCAGACAGATTTATCTGAGTTCCCACTGCTAAATTCAATCCAAGCATCTCACCTGAGGCTGTTATTTTCTTCATAATTTAAGTTTGCTAAATGTCCCTAGTGTTTTGTTTAGTGTTAACAATAAAAACAACTTGCATTTGCAAAGCGCCATTGATGTAGGGAATATTTCCCTGCACTTCACAGGAGCATTAACAGACAAAGATTCTGAGCCAAAAGAGGTGATATTTGGAAGGGTTACTAAAAGTTTGAACTATGGAGAGTTTTAAAGGAGGTGAAAGATGTGGCAAGCAGAAAGGTTTAGGAGAACAATCTAGATCTAATGGCCAAGATGACTGAAGGCACAACTACCAATGATGGGATAAAGGAATGAGAGGATGCCTGAGATGCCAAAATTGGATGAATGCAGAGTTCTCAGAGTGTTACAGGACCAGATTCCATGGATAAGAGAGAGAAATTTGAACAAGAGGATAAGAATTTGCTATTTGACATGTTGGTGAATTGGGAGCCAATGTTAGTCAGTGAGCACAGGAATGAGTGGGACCCACACAGATGTTTGTAGCTTTAGAGGAATCCAACTCTTCCATCACACAAAACTGATTAAAGCCTACTCAGCATAGGGTCTGACCAGTTCCTATCTAAAGTAATAACCAGTGTCCTGTTTGTATTATTGGACCCCAATTTCCACCCTAAATGGACAAGCAGGCTCTTTGGCCATGCAAAAAAAGACTGCTGCATTGCCAGTATTAATGGACACGTAAGGCTACTGATTCCAGCTTGAGGCTGGTACACACCTTGTTAGTGACAGGTGAGGACACCAAAATTGACCCCAGTGAATGCAACTGTCCCAGAATGTTAGTTTATAACAACTTTGCTTAATGTATCACAAAAAGAGATGCGCAGTGCCACCTACCATTGCAAGCACAGTTAGGAAGAGGCTGGATTGAAGGAATAGAGGGTGTGGAAGAAGGGGAGGAGAGAAAAGGGGAATAGTGAGGGGGAGGAGTGAACCATAGAGAAGTGGGAAAGGGAGACATGAAATAGAATGAGATGGCAAGGGAGGAGGAAATAAAAGGGAGAGGAAAAAGAGGGATGAGGACAGAATGGGGAGAATAGGGGAACGTAAAGAGGGAATAGTTAAGGAAGAGGAAAGGGATGAGAAAATGGAGAAAGAGATCGTACATGATGGGATGAATTGGGGGGAGAGAGGTTGGAGAAGTAGCAGAAAGAAGTGAAATGATGGGGAGTCAGGAGGTGAGTTACTCATCCCAGGATTCCTAGCCTCGGACCTGCTCTTGTAGTCACAGTATTAATATGGCTAGTCCAGTTCAGCCTCTGGTCAATGGTAACCCCCAGGATGTTGATAGTGGGGGATTCAGTGATGGTAAAGCCATTGAATGTCAAGGGGCGATGGTTAGATTCTCTCTTGTTGGAGATGGTCATTGCCGGGCACTTGTGTGATGTGAATGTTACTTGCCACTTGTCAGCCCAAGCCTGCATATTGTCCAGGTCTTGCTGCATTTAGACATGGACTGCTTCAGTATCTGAGGAGCCATGAATGGTGCTGAACATTATGCAATCATCAGCGAACATCCCCACTTCTGACCTTATGATGGAAGGAAGATTATTGATGAAGCAGCTGAAGATGGCTGGGCCGAGGAACTCCTGCAGTGATGTACTGGAACTGGACTGACCTCAAACAACCACAACCATCTTCCTTTGTGCTAGGTACGACTCCAACCAGTGGAGAGTTTCCCCCCTGATTCCCATTGACTCCAGTTTTGCTAGGACTCCTTAATGTCACACTCAGTCAAATGCTGCCTTGATGTCAAAGGCAGTCACTCTCACCTCACCTCAGGAGTTCAGCTCTTTCATCCATGTTTGAACCAAGGCTGTAAGGAGGTCAGGAGCTGAGTGGCCCTGGCAGAACCCAAACTGGCATCAGGGAGCAGGTTATTGTTAACAAGTGCCGCTTGATAGCACTGTTGATGACCCCTTCCATTACTTTACTGATCAAGAGTAGACTGATGAGCAATAATTGGTCAGGTTGGATTTGTCCTGCTTTTTGTGTACATGAAATACCTGGGCAATTTTCCACATAGCCGGGTAGATGTCAGTGTTGTAGCTGTACTGGAACAGTTTGGTTAGGGGCACGGCAAGTTCTGGAGCACAAGGCTTCAGTACTATTTCCGGAATATTGTCAGGGCCCATAGCCTTTGCATTATCCAGTGCCTTCAGCTGTTTCTTGATATCACACCCAGTGAATCGAATTGGCTGAAGACTGGCATCTGTGATGCTGGGGACCTCCGGAGGAGAGTGAGATGGATCATCCACTCGGTACTTCGGGCTGAAGATTGTTGCAAATGCTTCAGCCTTATCTTTTGCACTGATGTGCTGGGCTCCTCCATCATTGAGGATGGGGATATTTGTGGAGCCTCCTCCTCCAGTGAGTGTTTAATTGTCCACCACCATTCATGACTGGATGTGGCAGGATTGTGGAGCTTAGATCTGATCTGTTGGTTGTGGGATCACTTAGCTCTGTCTATCACTTGCTGCTTATGCTGTTTGGCACACAAGTAGTCCTGCGTATACTTGCAAGCATAACTGGGATTATGTCAAGGGCGTGTTTGAGCCATCAGCAAATGCTGGTAGCACCCCAATGTGTTTAATTGTTCACATAACATTACATTGTCAACATCACTTACTGCCTTTGGAATCCTGAGACCACTGGCCACTTTAATATAGAAAGTGCAGCTTAATGGAGGGAGTGCTTAAGCTGGGGATCCAAATTCCCATAGGCATTGATTATTTCATTAGGAATAATCATCTTGTTTCTCTCCTTTAGCGTTACCCTGTCCTGAATGGAGCCATTATGAGATGTGTACCAGCAGCTGTCCAGCCACCTGCACTGACCTGATTTCTCCCCTGTACTGTACGAGGCCCTGCACCGAGGGCTGTCAGTGTAATGAGGGCTATGTACTCAGTGGTAATAACTGTGTCCCACTTGAGGAGTGTGGCTGTGAGTTCAATGAGCGTTACTATTCCTTCAAAACAAAATTCTGGGCAACTGATGACTGCACCCTGCGCTGCCTATGTGAGGGTCATGGAGAGGTGCTGTGTGTGAATGAGACTTGCCCCAAAGGGGAATTCTGTCTTGTGGAGTATGGGATTCTAGGATGCTATCCCAAGAGAGCAGCTGTCTGCACGGTCTCCCGCAAAAAAGGACTGCAAACTTTTGACGGAGCTTCCTTTGATTTCCGGGATGAATATGCATACACACTTCTCAAAATCTGTGGCTCAAACAGTTACAACCTGTCGCAGTTTGAAATCAATCTGGGAAGAAAGAAAATGGTCAATGGTTCCTGGATAAAATCACTGACTATAAAATTCCCTGATCATGAAATAAAGATTGGAGGCAGTGAAAACATCATCAAGGTAAAAACTGAGAAAATATTCCATATCTATCACCGTAACATTCAGATCCATCCCTTACTATCATTGTAAAACTTACCATATCCTAGACCCTTGCAGTATCAATCTCTGATATACCCCACTCTGCTCATTGTAACACTGATATATCCCACATCCCTCATTGTAACACCCTGATATACCCCACACCTGTCACTGTAACACCCTGATATACCCCACACCTGTCACTGTAACACCCTGATATACCCCACACCCCTCATTGTAACACCCTGATATACCCCACACCTGTCACTGTAACACCCTGATATACCCCACACCCCTCATTGTAACACCCTGATATACCCCACACCCCTCACTGTAACACTCTGATATACCCGACACCTGTCACTGTAACACTCTGATATACCCCACACCTGTCACTGTAACACCCTGATATACCCCACACCTGTCACTGTAACACCCTGATATACCCCACACCTGTCACTGTAACACCCTGATATTCCCCACACCCCTCACTGTAACACTCTGATATACCCCACACCCCTCATTGTAACACCCTGATATATCCCACACCGCTCACTGTAACACCCTGATATACCCCACACCCCTCACTGTAACACTCTGATATACCCCACACCTGTCACTGTAACACCCTGATATACCCCACACCTGTCACTGTAACACCCTGATATACCCCACACCCCTCACTGTAACACTCTGATATACCCCACACCTGTCACTGTAACACCCTGATATACCCCACACCTGTCACTGTAACACCCTGATATACCCCACACCTGTCACTGTAACACCCTGATATACCCCACACCTGTCACTGTAACACCCTGATATACCCCACACCTGTCACTGTAACACCCTGATATACCCCACACCTGTCACTGTAACACCCTGATATACCCCACACCTGTCACTGTAACACCCTGATATACCCCACACCTGTCACTGTAACACCCTGATATACCTCACACCTGTCACTGTAACACCCTGATATACCCCACACCTGTCACTGTAACACCCTGATATACCCCAAACCTGTCACTGTAACACCCTGATATACCCCACACCTGTCACTGTAACACCCTGATATACCCCACACCTGTCACTGTAACACTCTGATATACCCCACACCCCTAACTGTAAAACTCTGATATATCCCACACCCCTCACTGTAACACCCTGATATGTCCCACACCCCTCACTGTAACACTCTGATATATCCCACACCCCTCACTGTAACACTCTGATATATCTCACACCCCTCACTGTAACACTCTGATATATCCCACACCCCTCACTGTAACACTCTGATATACCCCACACCCCTCACTGTAACACTCTGATATACCCCACACCCCTCACTGTAACACTCTGATATACCCCACACCCCTCACTGTAACACTCTGATATACCCCACACCCCTCACTGTAACACTCTGATATATCCCACACCCCTCACTGTAACACTCTGATATATCCCACACCCCTCACTGTAACACTCTGATATACCCCACACCCCTCACTGTAACACTCTGATATACCCCACACCCCTCACTGTAACACTCTGATATATCCCACACCCCTCACTGTAACACTGTAACACTCTGATATACCCCACACCCCTCGCTGTAACACTCTGATATACCCCACACCCCTCACTGTAACACTCTGATATACCCCACACCCCTCACTGTAACACTCTGATGTACCCCACACCCCTCACTGTAACACTCTGATGTACCCCACACCCCGCACTGTAACACTCTGATGTACCCCACACCCTTCACTGTAACACCCTGCTATACCCCACACTGTAACACTCTGATGTAACCCTCACTGTAACACTCTGGTATACCCCATATCCTGGACTGTGACAGTCTATAACACTCTGGCACTCTCTAAAAAGCATCATTCTGCAACAGGAAGTGAATGTTGTACTGAGGGCAGGTGTGCGGCATGTTCGAGTGTTTTACAGTCAAGGGCATACGATATAAAGTAAGGGGTGTATCAGAGTGTTACTGTTATGGCACAGCCGATGGTAAGTGCTGGGTTGTTCAAATCCCAAAGGGAAACTTGAAACAACTTCCACAACCTGTTTTGTAAGTTGTATAAATTTCGAGATGTGTGCCTTGAATTCAGTCATTGATGTCATTGATGAGCCAAGTCTTACAGGTTTTTATAAAACTAGATTAAACATTTGTTAATAAGAGAAATGATTTTAAATACACACATAGATCTATAAACTATTCCTATGATAACCTCTAAATCTTCTACTTAATCTGACTCCCAGTTACACTTTTATTAAGGGAACATTAAGACACAGATTTTAAAAGACCAGGCAAGGTGACACATAATACCCTGAACCAGTCAAATTCAAAGTGAGCTTTCTTAACTTCAGTTCTTTGAAAACAGCAGCTTGGGGCATAGATGCTGAAGGCTTTTCACACTTGTTACATCTTAAAAATGCCCACCCTTACACACAGCCTTCGCTCCTTTATACATATTTTCCCCTTTGAATGCAAATTCCCATTGTTTCACGATGTCTTTGGACTTTACCTTCCTGATAATAAAAATCTCTCATAGCACTAAGCTTTAGCAGTAATCTTTGGGAAAAATAAACACACTGTTTCTAAACTTCACCTGGCTAGGTGACACATTTCACCCCTCCTTTGAAAACAATCTAGTGTGGTTTATTTAAAAATACAAATGTCCTTTAACACCTTACATTCTAAACTTCCCCCATGTTTATATCAAAGCCTTCAGACCAACTGCCTTTAATCCAATTAAGTCTGTCAAACACACACACACACACACACATACACATACAGACACAGGTGCCACTATTTTACAATAAATCCCAATAACATTATGAGGATTATCATATCTTCCTGACAGTTACATTGAGGGATGAGCGATCTATTGAACATTATACTGAGGGATGTGGAGCATATCAGAGTGTTACATGAGGATGCATTGAAGCTAACAGTCTGCTGTGTGTCAGAATGTTGCAGGGAGTCAAAGTGTTAATGTCAGAGTGTTAGAGTGAGGGGCACATCAGAGTAATATAATGAGGGGTCCACCTGAGAGTGCTGCAGGGAGGGGTGTATCAGAGTACTATGATGCAGTGTTTGGGGTGTATCTGAACTTCAATGTGCCTTCAAAGTAGATTTGAGTGCAGTGAGCTAGTTTCAGTCTAGACAGTGAAACTTCCCCCAAATTTCATTTTACTACATGAAGTAGTAACTATTTTAATCACGTTTTTAGGTGAATGCTTTTGCAACTTCCTTGCCGTTTATACATTCATCTGGAAAATTGAAGATCTATCGGATTGGAAATGACACCATGGTGGAATTAAACAGCAGTTTCCAAATCCTGTATTCAAGTGAGGATCGTGTAAATCTAACACTGTCCACTGCGTATTACAACAACACTTGTGGGCTGTGTGGATACTTTAACGGTAATCCAACTGATGACTTCCGTAAAGCCAATGGAAAAGTGACAGAAAATGCTGCAGAATTTGTGGATAATTGGAAGACATTTGCTGATGATATGACATGTAATGGGCAGTGTGAGGAGCTGTACACTGTATGTACAAATGAGGATTTAATTCTGTATCAAGGAATTTCTTTATGTGGAATAATCAATGATCCCACTAACAGCTCCTTCCTCAACTGTCATGAAGTTGTCAATCCTTCTCCCTTTTTCAGAAGTTGCCTTTACACAATGTGTTTAAATGGTGGAAACATATCTGCCCTGTGCAGTTCCCTGCAGGCTTATGCAGATGCCTGCATTGGTGCTGAGGTCACACAAGCTAACTGGAGAAGCAGCACGTTTTGCCGTAAGTTATTCGGAGGAAAAGTGTGGACCATCCCACACCCTGTACCTGTAGCATTGTACCATCCCACACCCTGTACCTGTAGCATTGTACCATCCCACACCCTGTACCTGTAGCATTGTACCATCCCACACCCTGTACCTGTAGCATTGTACCATCCCACACCCTGTACCTGTAGCATTGTACCATCCCGCACCCAGTACCTGTAGCATTGTACCATCCCGCACCCTGTACCTGTAGCATTGTATCATCCCACACCCTGTACCTGTAGCATTGTACCATCCCACACCCTGTACCTGTAGCATTGTACCATCCCGCACCCAGTACCTGTAGCATTGTACCATCCCACACCCAGTACCTGTAGCATTGTACCATCCCACACCCAGTACCTGTAGCATTGTACCATCCGGCACCCAGTACCTGTAGCATTGTACCATCCGGCACCCAGTAACTGTAGCATTGTACCATCCCACACCCAGTACCTGTAGCATTGTACCATCCAGCACCCAATACCTGTAGCATTGTACCATCCGGCACCCAGTATCTGTAGCATTGTACCATCCCACACCCAGTACCTGTAGCATTGTACCATCCGGCACCCAGTACCTGTAGCATTGTACCATCCGGCACCCAGTACCTGTAGCATTGTACCATCCCACACCCAGTACCTGTAGCATTGTACCATCCAGCACCCAATACCTGTAGCATTGTACCATCCGGCACCCAGTACCTGTAGCATTGTACCATCCAGCACCCAATACCTGTAGCATTGTACCATCCCACACCCAGTACCTGTAGCATTGTACCATCCCACACCCAGTACCTATAGCATTGTACCATCCCACATCCAGTACCTGTAGCATTGTACCATCTCACACCCAGTACCTGTAGCATTGTACCATCCCACACCCAGTACCTGTAGCATTGTACCATCCCACACCCAGTACCTGTAGCATTGTACCATCCCACACCCAGTACCTGTAGCATTGTACCATCCCACACCCTGTACCTGTAGCATTGTACCATCCCGCACCCAGTACCTGTAGCATTGTACCATCCCACACCCAGTACCTGTAGCATTGTACCATCCCACACCCAGTACCTGTAGCATTGTACCATCCCGCACCCAGTACCTGTAGCATTGTACCATCCGGCACCCAGTACCTGTAGCATTGTACCATCCCACACCCAGTACCTGTAGCATTGTACCATCCAGCACCCAATACCTGTAGCATTGTACCATCCGGCACCCAGTATCTGTAGCATTGTACCATCCCACACCCAGTACCTGTAGCATTGTACCATCCGGCACCCAGTACCTGTAGCATTGTACCATCCGGCACCCAGTACCTGTAGCATTGTACCATCCCACACCCAGTACCTGTAGCATTGTACCATCCAGCACCCAATACCTGTAGCATTGTACCATCCGGCACCCAGTACCTGTAGCATTGTACCATCCAGCACCCAATACCTGTAGCATTGTACCATCCCACACCCAGTACCTGTAGCATTGTACCATCCCACACCCAGTACCTGTAGCATTGTACCATCCCACATCCAGTACCTGTAGCATTGTACCATCTCACACCCAGTACCTGTAGCATTGTACCATCCGGCACCCAGTACCTGTAGCATTGTACCATCCCACACCCAGTACCTGTAGCATTGTACCATCCCACACCCAGTACCTGTAGCATTGTACCATCCCACACCCTGTACCTGTAGCATTGTACCATCCCGCACCCTGTACCTGTAGCATTGTACCATCCCGCACCCAGTACCTGTAGCATTGTACCATCCCACACTCTGTACCTGTAGCATTGTACCATCCCGCACCCTGTACCTGTAGCATTGTACCATCCCACACCCAGTACCTGTAGCATTGTACCATCCCGCACCCTGTACCTGTAGCACTGTACCATCCCGCACCCAGTACCTGTAGCATTGTACCATCCCGCACCCTGTACCTGTAGCATTGTACCATCCCACACCCTGTACCTGTAGCATTGTACCATCCCACACCCTGTACCTGTAGCATTGTACCATCCCGCACCCAGTACCTGTAGCATTGTACCATCCCACACCCAGTACCTGTAGCATTGTACCATCCCACACCCAGTACCTGTAGCATTGTACCATCCGGCACCCAGTACCTGTAGCATTGTACCATCCGGCACCCAGTACCTGTAGCATTGTACCATCCCACACCCAGTACCTGTAGCATTGTACCATCCAGCACCCAATACCTGTAGCATTGTACCATCCGGCACCCAGTACCTGTAGCATTGTACCATCCCACACCCAGTACCTGTAGCATTGTACCATCCGGCACCCAGTACCTGTAGCATTGTACCATCCGGCACCCAGTACCTGTAGCATTGTACCATCCCACACCCAGTACCTGTAGCATTGTACCATCCAGCACCCAATACCTGTAGCATTGTACCATCCGGCACCCAGTACCTGTAGCATTGTACCATCCAGCACCCAATACCTGTAGCATTGTACCATTCGGCACCCAGTACCTGTAGCATTGAACCATCCCATAAATCAATTTAGTGAACCTTCAATTTACCTGGTATTAGGTAAATACTCCTTTACATGTGTAAGGAAACCAAAACTGAGCACAGAACTCTAGATGTGGTCTCAACAAAGCACTATTTAATTGCAACAGGTCTTCCTTACTCCTGTACTCCAACCCCCATCCAATAAAGGTCATGGAACTGCATGTTAATTTGATTATTATCTCTCAACTCTCCAAAATGTCCAGCAAACTGCTGCCCATAGCATCTGTAGCAGCTCAAATGTTGGATTTGGGTAGAGGATCAGGAGGTATGTCTATCAACATGCCACTCTGGTCACAACATCTGCAGTTTGCATCTGACAGGCAGGGGCAGTTCTTGAAGCATCGGAGGAGGGAGGTCATCGAGCCTCTCAAGGCTGCTCTGCCTTTCAATTAGATCATGTCTGATTTATACCTCAAATCCATTTACCCATCTTTGCCCCATATCCTTTCATACTCTTATCTAATAATAATCTAATACACTTCTATAATAATAATCGATTGATTGCAGTCTTGAAAGCTGCAATCGATAAGATCTGTGAAGCTTATGCAGGAGGTAATATTTCAACACAGGCCCTCGACCCTGACCTGTATTGTTCTCATATTTCCACAAGGACTAGTTTAACATAGGAAAAAATGAATTAGGAGCAGGAGTAGGCCATTCGGCCCCTCGAGCCTGCTCTGCCATTCAATAAGGTCAAGGCTGATGTGGTTGTGGCTTTAACTCCACTTTCCTGCCTGTGCCCCAAAACTCTTAAATCTCTTGTCAATCAAAAATCTCGAACTCAAAAATCGAACTCAACCCTGAATATATTCAATGCTCCAACCTCCACTGCTCTCTGGGGAAAAGAATTCCACAGACTAATGACCCTCAGAGAGAAAAATATTCTCCTCATCATCTGTCTTAAATGGGAGACATCTTATTTTTAAGCTGTGTCCCTTAGTTGTAGACCCTTCCATAAGTAGAAACATCCTTTCAATGTTCACCCTGTCAAGTCCCCTCAGGATCTTATTTTTCCTCAGTTTTCTAATGCCCAGGTGCCGATTCTTCATGACTACCCCAGTGAATTTTGATGGGCTATTCAACTTTGGGGTATCACTGTCAAGCTAAATCCTAAGGCCCACACTTAGAAATGTGCTCAGTGGATTTTTCATCTCCCCCATCCAGAGTTTGGGGGTTAATTAACTCCGCGCGGAATGGGATAGGATTTGGGCCCCATTTGGGCTCTGTGTGAATTGATAGGCACCAGGTAATGTTTCTACTGAATAGGGATTCTTTAAAAGGGTAAAGAAATCAGGAACTGTAAGCAAACCGAAGCGCTTCCCCTATTAACGCTCTCTTCTGTTTCCATCAGCTCTTCCGTGCCCTGAGAACAGTCACTTTGCCGAGTGCACTTCCGCCTGTCCAATGACCTGTTTGTCCCTGGAAGATGATGTGGACTGCGACCTGCCCTGTGTGGAGGGCTGTCAATGTGACCAGGGATTTGCCTTAAAGGATGGTCATTGTATCCTAAAGAGCCATTGTGGCTGCATCTACGAAGGTTTGGATATCCGTACAAACGAGACCTTCTGGGTGGGTAGAGAGTGCCAGGTCCGCTGCTACTGTAATGGATCCGACAATGCGGTGTATTGTGAGAGCAGCTCCTGCCGAGTCGATGAGTTTTGTTCAGAAGGCACTGAGCTGTATTACTGTGTCCCCCGTAGCGAAGCAGTTTGCATTGTGTCTGGTTACAGCCATTACTACACCTTTGACACCCTGGCCTATGATCTGCAAAGCACCTGTTCCCACATCGTCAGCACTGTGGCCCCAGGCTCCCCACATCTGCCCCATTTCCTGGTCCGAACCAAGAATGAAGATCGCAACACGTCGCTGGCTCTGTGGCTTCATGAGGTGGAGATTACAGTTCACGGTTACAATATCAGCGCCTCCAAAGGCTATAAACATACAGTGATGGTGAGCGAAGGCTAGACGGTGATCAGGGGGTAGGAGCACAGAGTGCCAAGAAGGGAGTCCAAAACTAGGCAAAATAAATAGAAGAAAGTAACTGGGAAATGAAGAGAAATTTCTTTAGCCAGCAAGTGGCGAAAACGTGTCACTTCCCCACAGGGGAAGTAGAGGGAATAGCCCAGGGAATAGTTCAGGTACAGGGTATAGGACTGATGTAGGGAATAACATAGATGTAGGAATTAGCACAGATACAGGGATTAGCACAGGGACCAGGAATAGTTCAGGTACAGGGAATAAGAACATATGAATTAGGAGCAGTAGACCATTCGGCCCCTCGAGCCTGCTCTGCCATTCACTAAGATCATGGCTGACCTTGTGTTTCGATTTCCACATCTCCATCTACCACTGATAACCTTTGATTCCCTTGCCTAACAAGAATCTATCTGCCCCCGCTTTAAAAATATTCAGTGACCCGCCTCCACCGCCTTCTGAGGCAGAGAGTTCCAAAGTCGCACAACCCTCTGAGAGAGAAAAAAATTCTCCTCATCTCTGTCCTAAAAGGGTGACCCCTAATTTTAAAACAATACCCCCTAGTTCTGGACTTACCCACAAGAGGAAACATCCTTTCCACGTCCACCTTGTCAAGACCGTTCAGGATCTTGTATATTTCAATCAAATCACTCCTCACTCTTCTAAACTCCAGTCGAAACAAGCCCAGTCTGTCCAACCTTTCCTCATAAGACAGCCCACTCATTCCAGGTATCAAGCTAGTAAACCTCCTCTGAACCGCCTCCAATGCATTTACATCCTTCCTTAAATAAGGAAACCAAAACTGCACACAGTATTCGAGATGCAGTCTCACCAATACCCTGTATAACTGAAGCATAACATCCTCACTTTTATGTTCAATCCCTCTCATAATAAAGGATAGGATTCCATTAGCCTTAATTACTTGCTGTACCTGCATACTAAACTTTTGTGACGCATGTAGTAGAACACCCAGATCCCTCTGCAATAGCATAGGGAATAGCACAGGTAGGAAGAATAGTGCAGATACTGGGAACAGTACAGTTACAGGGAGTAGCACAGGTATGGGGAATAGTTTAGGTACAGTGAAGAACACCATTTCGGGGAATAGCACAGATATTGTGGGTGGAGGGGGTGGGGGGGGGTGTGGATGGAGCAGGCGGGGGGTGGGGGGTGGTTTGGGACGGGCGGGCCGGGAGATAGAGCCGGTGGGTGGGTTTGGAGAGGACACTTTGCTTCAATAATTATTAATCGGGTAAGATTTTCCTTCTTCAGGTGAACAAGGAACGGATTTACCTGCCCCTCAAACTGGGCCGTGGCCAAGTCAATCTCTACTCGTTTGGCATCTACTTGTTTGTAGAAAGTGATTTCGGTCTCAAGGTGATGTATGACTGGAACACTTTTTTATCAGTCACTGTTCCCAGGACCTTTTTCAACTCCACGCGTGGTTTGTGTGGCCAGTTCAATGGGGACCCAGCCGATGACCTGCAGACAGCAGACGGCAGGATTGCAAGGAATGTGCTGGAGTTTGCGGGGAGCTGGATGGTGGGCAGGACATCATTCTGTCAGCTGGGCTGCCATCCAGTTTGTCCCTCATGTCAGCAGGTTCTCAGTCTCCCAGTGGACATGCTGCAGCTCTGTGCACTCATCGTCTCCAAGGATGATATCTTCAGCCGCTGTCACGGGAGGGTCAACCCCACTTTCTTTTATCACAATTGCATTTTCGACTCGTGCATCGACCGTGGAAATCGTCAAACGGCCTGTAACTGGCTTCAGAACTACGGCAGCAGCTGCCAGGCTGAGGGAGTCTGGTTACACGGCTGGAGGAACACTACCATGTGCAGTAAGTCACTGAGCCAGACTCAATCCCTTTCACATCCAACCCCGGTTTATAAACTCTTCAATCTCATTGAATGAAGATTCTTTAGTAGTCATTCCACCATCTCCCGCTGGGGCATAAAGATCCCAGTCCCCAATAACAACTCAGCCCAAAACCTATACCCGGAGGTGGCCCTTAAATCTCTTAACAACCTACCATCCAATGGGATTGTTTCTCAGTACAAGTCTCATTCTTCACCACAGTCTATTCTGTTTAGTGAATGGGGTATCGCTCTATACTAGTACTGATGAGCGAATTTCTCTCCATTATTAAATGCCACGTTTGGATCTGCCTCCACTACACTTTGTGTATTCCTGATCCTAACCAATCACTGTGTAAACACATTGTTCTTTATGTCACAAAAACCAAAAATGCTGGAAAAACTCAGCAGGTCTGGCAGCATCTGTGGAGAGAAAGACAGAGTTAATGTTTCGAGTCCAGATGACTCTTCTTCAGAACTAAAGAAAAGTAAAAATGTGGTGAAATATATACTGTTTAAGGGGGGAGTGGGACAGGTGAAGCTGGATAGAAGGCCAGTGATTGGTGGAGGCAAAGGAGAGATTGCGAATGATGTCATAAACAAAAGGTCAAAGGGTTGTTAATAGTGGGGGTTCTGTCTAAAGGAGGTGCTGATGGTGACATTAAGAGTGGAAAGCAGAATGTGATAATGGCAGGACCAGGGTAAGTACTCTGGAAAGTGACAGATGGTCCTAGTGGGAGTGGGATGGGGGAAGGGGGCGGTGGTGAGAAAGAAAATCGAAAAGGCTAAAAGCTGGGGATAAACAATGAATAAAAATGGAAAAAATAAAAAAAATAACACTAATGAAAATAAATGAGGAATAAAGAAAGAAAGAAATAATAAAAATGAATGTAGAATAAGGGGGGGGGTCAAAAAGGGGTGAGGATGGAGGAGAGAGTTCATGGTCTGAAGTTGTTGAACTCAATATTCAGTCCGGAAGGCTGTAAAGTGCCTAGTCGGAAGATGAGATGCTGTTCCTCCAGTCTGTCCTTGGCCTGCTGCATTGTTCCAGTGAAGCTCAACGCAAACTGGAGGAACAGCACCTCATCTTCCGACTAGGCACTTTACAGCCTTCCGGACTGAATATTGAGTTCAACAACTTCAGACCATGAACTCTCTCCTCCCTCCCCACCACTTTTTGACCCCCCCCCCCACCTTTTTTCTATATTCATTTTTATTTTTAATTTTTATTGATTTATGTTTTTATTTATTCCCACTTATTTTCATTATTATTATTTTAAAACATTTTCCATTTTTATTCATTGTTTATCCCCACCTTTTAGCTTTTTCGATCTTCTTTCCCAACATCGCCCCCTTCCCCCATCCCACTCCCACTAGGACCATCTGTCACTTTCCAGAGTACTTACCCTGGTCCTGCCATTATCACATTCTGCTTTCCACTCTTAATGTCACCATCAGCACCTCCTTTAGACAGAACCCCCACTATTAACAACCCTTTGACCTTTTGTTTATGACATCTTTCGCAATCTCTCCTTTGCCTCCACCTATCAGTGGCCTTCTATCCAGCTTCACCTGTCCCACTCCCCCCTTAAACAGCATATATTTCACCACATTTCTACTCCCCTTAGCTCTGAAGAAGAGTCATCTGGACACCAAACATTAGCTCTGTCTTTCTCTCCACAGATGCTGTCAGACCTACTGAGTTTTTCCAGCATTTTTGGTTTTTGTTTCAGATTTCCAGCATCCACAGTATTTTGCTTTTTTCTTTATGTCACCTTTGATTCTTTTGCTAATCACCTTAAGATTGGTGTTGTCTGCTCCTCCATCCTTCTGTCAATGGGGACAGTTTCTCCCGATCTACTCTGTCCAGACCCCTAACAAATCTCCTCTCAGTCATCTCTAAGAACAGTCCCAATTTCTCCAATCTATCCACATATCTGAAGTCCCTTATTCCAGGAATCATTCTTGTAAATCTTCTTTGACCCTGTCTAATGCTTTTTTCCCCCTCCTAACGTGTGATGCCCAGAATTGGACACAATTTTCCAGTTGAGACAGAACCACTGTTTTCTAAATGTTCACCATAACTTCCTTGCTTTTGTACTCTATGCCTCTATTTATAAAGCCCAGGATCCTGTATGCATATTTACTACTTTCTCCACCTGTCCTGCCACATTCAATGATTTATACGCGTATACCTCCAGGTTGCTCTGCTCCTGCATCCCCTTTAGAATTGCATCCTTTATTTTCTATTGCCTCTCCTCATTCTTCTTCCTAAAATGTATCACTTCATATTTTTGTGTTAAATTTAATCTGCCACATGTCTTGAAGCCTATCACTATCTTCCCCACAATTCACAATATTTCCAAGTTTTTGGGTCATGTGCAAATTTTGAAATTATGTCCTGCACACCCAAGTTTAGGTCATTAATGCAGATCAAGAAAAGCAGTGGGCCCAATATCGATCCCTGGGAACCTCATTATATATCTTCCTCCAGTGTGAAAAAGCAACCATACACCATTTCCATTTCCTGTCACTCAGCCAACTTTGTATCCATGCTGCCACTGTCCCTTTCATTCCACAAGCTTTAACTTTGCTGACCAGCCTGTTATTTGGCACATTATCAAATGTCTTTTATTAAACGTCTTTAAGAAGTCCTTGTACACATTTAGAAAGTGGAATAGTTGGGATTAATGCTGGATGATGGTGTAACTTGGAACTTTTGCTATGCACTGAAATGAGGTGAGGAAGAGGCATTCTGCACAGTTTCTTGCTGAAGTTATTTTTCACAATTGTTGAATTAATTGAGGCCACCATTGCCTGTCACTGAGTGGGAAGAAACATAATATGGAATAGTCAATATAGGATTATTGGATTGGAATTTAGTCTGGGTGGATGTTACTCTGCCCTGTTATTGGGTGGGAAGGTTATTCTTATTGGATAAATGGGATATTCTGTACTGTTTGGGGAATTATTCTATTCCGTTATTGATGTTATTCAATCAGGATAAGTGCAATTTTTTGTGACTTGGGGTTACTTTCCTTATTGGATGTTGAACCTTGAGGTTCATTTGTATTGAATTCAATGGGGTTAGGAGGTTGCTCGACCTCTGCAATTGCAAAGTGAGCCAATTGGTGGTATTGATTTGTTACTATTTTTGATATTGATGAGTTGAACTATTTTATGCCAATTTATAGCTAACAGACTATGTCTTGATCTGAGAATATAATTCTTCAAACTTCTGGCTCGAGAATTTGGTCTCATTAGTGTTCAATCCATTTCAAGTGATGAATTAATGAAAATATAATTTGAATTATATAATGAGCGCCATTTAATAAAGTTATATAAATGTTTTTGAGGAGGCAATCGATTAAGGTGATGGGTTAACAGAAATACTTTGAGGCAATTAAATGAAATCTATGGAATCAAAAGACAAATTACAATATAATAGTGAATTTGTTTTTTGGTAAATGTTTCCCATTTGATCTCCTTCCCTGCAGTGATCAATTGTCCTATAAACAGTCACTATGAGAACTGTATGTCTGTGTGCCAACCAGGCTGTGCCACCTTCAAAGCCCATCGGGACTGTAACCATTATTGTATGGAGGGCTGTCAGTGTAATGATGGCTTCCTGCTCAACGGGAGAACATGCATCTTGCCTCAGGACTGTGGCTGTGTGGCAGATGACAAATACTACGAGGTATGTTGGGAAGTTCTTTTGAAATTGGACCTAAGTTTGCCACCTTTGTAGACAGAGATAAAATGATTTGATAATCCTATTTTCTCTGATGTGATATCCAGAACAAGGTGGCAGAACCTTAAAATTAGAGCCAGCAATGACCTCAGGAGGAGCTCCTTCACTCAAAGGGGAGTGAAAATCTGGAACTCTCTCCCCCAGAAACCTGTTGAAGTCAGAATTCAATTGATAACTTCATATCTGGGACAAATAGCTTGTTGTTAAGTTTAAGGGATGCAGAACCACAGGATGTGGGTGTCACTGTCTGGGCCAGCATTTATTGCCCAATCCTAATTGCCCTTGAGAAGGTGGTGGTGAGCTGCCTTCTTGAACCGCTGCAGTCCATGTGGTGTCGGTACACCCACAGTGCTGTTAGGGAGGGAGTTCCAGGATTTTGACTGAGGAGCCAAGTGGCCCTGGCGGAACCCAAGCTGAGTGTCAGTGAGCAGGTTATTGCTGAGTAAGTGCCACTTGACAGCACTGTTGATGACCCCTTCCATTACTTTGTTGATGATTGGGGGTAGGATGATGGGGCGATAATTGGCCGAGTTTGATTTGTCCTGCTTTTTGTGTACAGGACATACCTAGGCAATTTTCCACATAGCCGGGTAGATTCCAGTGTTGTAGCTGTACTGGAACAGCTTGGCTAGGGGCGCTGCAAGTTCTGGAGCTCAAGTCTTCAGTGCTATTGCCGGAACATTGTCAGGTCCCATAGCCTTTGCAGTGTCCAGTACCTTCAGCTTGATATCACGTAGAGTGAATTGAATTGGCTGAAGACTGGCATCTGTGATGCTGGGGACCTCCGGAGGAGATTGAGATGGATCATCCACTCGGCACTTCTGACTGAAAGTAGTTGCAAATGCTCCAACCTTGTCATTAGCACTGATGTACTGGGTTCCTGTCTGGGGATATTTGTGGAGCCTCCTCCTCTGGTTAGTTGTTTAATTGTCCATCACCATTCATGGATGGATATGGCAGGACTACAGAGCTTAGGTCTGATCTGTTGGTTGTGGGATCACTGAGCTCTGTCTATCTTTTTGACAATCCTTATAATGGGGAGCAGCGAGGAACTTACCATTTCTCATCTGAGTTTTGAAGCTGTTCTAGGTTCACTGCTTGTTCCAGGAGTTGAGCTGTTAGTTGGATTTTCCTGAAAATGTTTTTGTCTTTTTCAGCCAGGGCAGTTTTTCTGGAACACTAACTGCTCGAAACACTGTCGGTGCATGGGACGCAATATGATCCAGTGTGACTCGCGCCAGTGCAAGAGCGAGGAATCATGTTCACTCCGCAATGGGATCCGGGGCTGTTATAGTAACAAAGGCTCTTACTGCATCGCTGCTGGTGGAGGCATATTCCAGACCTTTGATGGGGCCTTCCTGCGATTTCCTGCTGCCTGCTCATTTGTCCTCTCGACAATCTGTCACAAACTTCCAGACATCTCCTTTCAACTGATAATAAATTTTGACAAATGGAGTTCACCCAACATGACTGTGATCTCCCCTGTTTATCTTTATATCAACGAGGAACAGATTCTCATCTCAGGCAACACAGTTCAGGTAAATGTTCATATTCCTTCACCCTCACATTCATTCTCTCACGTGCATTTTCTCTCTGTACATTCACACACTGATGTTTCTCCTTCTAACCCTTTCTCTTACATTTGTTTCACTCACACATTCATTCCTTTCTTTCAAATTCTCTCACGTTGATTCGATTTCACATTCAGTATCACTTTGTAACATCTATTTCTTACCTTTGTCACATTCATTCTCTACTTCAAATTCCTTTTTTCCCCAAGCATTCATTTTATTCACTCATACACATTAATCCATGTGTCACATTCATTCTCTTTCATGCATTCGTTCTTGCTTTCAGCTGTAGCTCAGTGAGTAGCACTTTGAATCAGAGGTTGTGAGTTTGATCCCCACTCCAGAGGCTTGAACACAATCTAGGTTGACATTCCCAGTGCAGTACTGAGCAAGTGCTGTACTGTCAGAGGTACTGTATTTCAGATGAGGCCTTAAACTAAGGCCTTGTCTGTACTCTCAGGTGGGTGTAAAAGATCTCACAGTAACCTTCAAAACAGAGCAAGGGCATTCTCCCCGGTATCCTGCTCAATATTTATCATTAAAGTAGATTATCTGCTCATTATCATATTGCTCTTTCAGGAAACATGCTGCATGCAAAACTGGCTGCCACTTTTCTCTGTACTACAACAGTCAAAAGTATTTAATTGGTTGTAAAGAATTTTGGGATGTTCTGAAGTTATGAAATGCACTACATAAATGCAACACTTTCTTTTGTCTTTCTCACATTCATTCTTTCAGAAACATTCCTCTCTGACATTTATTCTCATATTCATTAATTTCCTCTTACTGTCACAATCTTTCGCTTTCATTTTACTCTTTGTACACATCTCAAATTTATTCTTAAATTTTCATTCTCATTTATTCTCTCAATCTGTCTTACATTCCATCTCCATCTTACATTGATTCTTCCTCAGTCCTTTCTCTTGATCACTTCCATTCTCTCTCCTCTTCATTCACTTTAACAATTATTCTGTCACCTACATTCTCTCTCTGTAACTCCCTTTCTCATTCATTCAATCTGTTCTGTGTCTCCATGTCTATCTCTGCCTCTCCCTATTTCTCTGTTTAGCTCTTCCCCTCGCTCCCTCTCTCTCTGTCTATGTCTATGATGTGATCTCTTTTTAAATTCATTGGGTTTTTTTTAATGGCAATATTCTCTGAATTTCACCTGGGTCTGGTAACATACCTTTCTTCGGTAACTACTCCTCTGGTAAAAGTGGAAATTTCCCCAATGACTCTTTCTAAAAATTTGCCTTTATGAATTTGCTTAAAATACTTACTCAAAGAAATCTTCACCAAGCTGCTCACAATGTCTTACACATAAAGAGTCCCTGATGAAGAAGGAGAAATGTGCAGAAATGTCTCTTCCCAAAAACTGTGACCAACATTGTCCTGTCTGCCAGGTGAATGGAACCACTGTCACGATTCCCGTTGCCACAGGCCTGACAAAGATCTCAACTGCTGAGGGATTCCTGATAATCGATACTGTTCAAGGTATTCAGATCCAATACAACTGGTTTAATTTGCTATCTATCAGGATGGGGGAGCGCCTGCAGAACAAGGTGTGTGGTCTGTGCGGAAACTTTAATGGAAACCCCAATGATGATGACTTAAGTTCACGAGGGAAACCATCAAAAAACATCCTGGAGCTGGCAAAAAGCTGGAAAACCAATGGCATGCAGAACAGGTAAAGTTCTTAGTCTGTCTCATACAGGCTTACACAGGGTCTGAATATCCATGATCTCACTGCACCATCAGAACAGTCACGCTCTGCACTTGTAATTTGATCCCACCAGAGTTTCCAGTGTCAGCTATTTGGATAAAACGGGTGGGAATCCATTACGCAAGGGAGTGCTGAGAGAATGTGGTGCAGGTTAGCAGTTTTGGAATATTAGGAACTTAAAACAATCACAATCACTAGGGAACAGGTACTGGGGAAACTATCAGAACTAAATGCTGACAAGTCCCCTGGACCCGATGTCCTGCATCCTAGGGTCTTAAAAGAAGTGGCTGCAGAGATGGTAGATGCTTTGGATGTGATCTTCCAAAATTCCCTAGATTCTGGAAAGGTCCCAGCAAATTGGCAAATTTCAAATGTAACACCTCTGCTCAAGAAAGATGGGAGACAGAAAGCAGAAAACTATAGGCCATTTATTCTAACATTTGTCATAAGGAAATGATAGACTCCGTTATTAAGGAGGTAAGAGCAGGACATTTAGAAAATCTTAATGCAATCAGGCAGACTCAACATGGTTTTGTGAAAGGGAAGTCCTGTGGACCCTACTCTCATCTATACAAGCTGCAGAGACAAGTGTAAGGGCTAGTCTTCTGCAGTGCTACCTTCTGCATCCCCATTCTTGCCACACACATAATTGCACCCTCCTATCCCTAACCATGGGCCAAAATTGAAGTATTGCTGAAAAGAGAGACATGTTGCTGAAAGTTTTTGTCTTGCACTCATCAGGACAAATGCTAGAGTGTCAAATTTCAAACAATCACAACAATTTATACTACAAGAGAAAAGGTTGCTGATTGGTTTGCAAGTTGACTCTGATTGGCCGAATCATTACCATGGAGAAAGCAATGGGGAATTATGGGCTCCTCAAGAACTCAGGTAATTCAAAAAAGACACAAGGGTTGAACATATTGACACTTGTGTTTGTCCTGATGAGTGTAAGATGAAAAGCTTCAGCAACATGTCTCTCTTTTCAGCAATATTGAAGTTCTGTACTATCAAATGTGACATATTTAACCTAAGGGATGTGGCTGTCCCTGGAACAAAGTGTCCAGGGAACTTGCTCCCTCACTGATCCATTGCAGAGTTGAAAGCTTGGACTCTAACTCATCAGCTCTGAGCTGATGTTCCTTGATCTGCAGATACTTACTGCAGATGTGGTGGTTGTGGATCATACTGGTGTCCATAGTTTAATTAGTTAAGCTATAAATTTAATACAGTACTTGTATCTCCCCAGTCCCAGTTTAAACTATTGCCTTAGTTTAGAGAAAAAAATAATTGTAAAACCTACCAACCAATCACCTACTGTACCTTTTCAACTAATTAATGGCTCTGGACCTCAGTTCTCAGATCTCAGTGTCTCTCATTCCCTCTTGGGCTGCTTGTTATCTTGTAAAGGACCAGAACAGCATGTCTTCCCTCACTGCACACAATTCCCTCACTCACTATATTCGCCAGTTAAATACTCTGTAGAAGGTGTACTCTGTCAAGCTGGCATCTGTGCTATTGATATGTTAGCAAAATCCTGCATGTTAACCAAATCACTCAGTGCCAACTCTTACTAGTCTCTTACCTTTTTAAAAAGATTCTGCTTTTCTAGTCTTCCTACTAAAGTGGATAATTTCACTCCATCTGTCACCTTCTTGCTCAATCAGCTTCTTTACATCCTCCTCACAGCTGGCCTTTCCACCCAGCTTTGTATTGTCGGAAAACTTGGATGCATTACAATTGGTGCATTCACGTAAATCATTGAGATAGATTGTAGATAGCTGAGACGCAAGGATTGACCCGACTAGTTACACCCAACCAACTTGAAAATCATCTATTTATTCCTGCACTGTTTTATGTTTTAACCAATCCTCTATCAATGCTAATTTATTATTCCCAATCCCAATTAACCTCAGTCTTGTTTAATAATGTCTTGCCATAGTCAACCTCCCTGCTTCACCCTGGACTAAGTTCTAACTAGTCCACTTCTGTACTAATATTGGTTCCTATTACCGAATGTGCCATTGATTCCCCATCCACAGCACAATGATTTCAAAATCCTTACCTTCATCTACTAATGTAAATATGGTTTTTACACCATTCCATCCAAACCAGCTTCTCCAGACCTCCATTCCTGTTTTTACTATTCTGACTCCGTGGGTGGGATTTTCCCCGCCCGCCAGGATCTTCCGGTCCCGCCACAAGTCAATGGATTCTGGCTGGGGCGCCGCCTCGCCCACAGCGGGTCCCACCCACAACCGGGCCGGAAAATCCCGGCCTATGGTTTTCCTCACCCCCACCGGTATTAGTGAATGAGGTTTTAGAAGCAAATCTGATGTCTTCTTTCTTTTCCGAAGATGCTGACAGGCTCTGTCTATCCCACAGCTGTGATGAAGATCAATACATTGCATTATCACTCACCTGTGATAACCAGGACATCATTCAGTTACAGAATGAAGGAAAGTGCCTGAAACTCACTGAAATGAAGGGCTTCTTCCAGCCGTGTTATGGATTCATCAACCCCATGCCATTTTACAAGTCCTGTGGATTGGATACTTGCAAATGGGATGAAAGATCACAAATCTGCAGCTCACTGGCAGCGTATGGAGAAGCCTGTCGGTCAAGGGGGATCCTGAGCACTGACTGGATTCGCCGGGAAAACTGCTGTAAGGAGGAGCTGGTTACAGATTGGAAGCCAGGGTCTGGAGATGGGGTTTCTGATGTTTCCTGGAGTTGAGTGAGGGTTTGGGTCTTTGAGCTATCACTGCTTCCTGTGATATAGGTATAATTTTTAAAATTTATTATTTCACGGGGTTTGGGCATCACTGGCTGGGCCAATATTTATTGCCCATCCCTAATTGCCCTTGAGAAGGTGGTGGTGAGCTGCCTTCTTGACCCGCTGCAGTCCATGTGGTGTAGGTACACCCACAGTGCTGTTAGTGAGGGAGTTCCAGGATTTTGACCCAGTGACAGTGAAGGAACGGCGATATATTTCCAAGTCAGGACGGTGAGTGACTAGGAGGGGAACTTCCAGGTGGTGGTGTTCTCATGTACCTGCTGCCCTTGTGCCTCTCATAGACTCATAGAGTTTTACAGCACAGAAACAGGCCCTTCGGCCCATCGTGTCTGTGCTGGCCATCAAGCATCTATCTATTCTAATCCCATTTTCCAGCACTTGGCCTGTAGCCCTGTATGCTATGGCATTTCAAATGCTCATCTAAATACTTATTAAATGTTGTGAGGGTTGACCTCCTGCCCCTTACCTTAAATCTATGCCCCTGGTTATTGACCTCTCCACTAAGGGGAAAAGTTTCTTCCTATCTACCCTATCTATGACCCTCATAATTTTGTATACCTCCATCTGGCACCCCCTCAGCCTTCTCTGCTCTAAGGAAAACCCTAGCCTATCCAGTCTCTCTTCATAGCTGAAACGGTCCAGCCCAGGCAACATCCTGGTGAATCTCCTCTGCACCCTCTCCAGTGCAATCACATCCTTTCTATAATGTGGCGACCAGAACTGCACACAGTACTCCAGCTGTGGCCTAACTAGCATTTTATACAGTTCCAGCATAACCTCCCTGCTTTTATATTTTATGCCTCGGCTAATAAAGGCAAGTATCCCATACACCTTCTTAACCACCTTATCTACCTGTGCTAAAAGCAAAATACTGCAGATGCTGGAAATCTGAAACAAAAACAGAAATTGCTGGAAAAACTCAGCAGGTCTGGCAGCATCTGTGGAGAGAAAGACAGAGAAGAATCATATGGACTCGAAACGTTAACTCTGTCTTTCTTTCTACAGATGCTGTCAGACCTGCTGAGTTTTTCCAGCAATTTCTGTTTTTGTTATCTAGCTGTGCTGCTGCCTTCAGGGATCTATGGACATGTACACCCGAGGTCCCTCTGATCCTCTGTACTTCCTAGGGTCCTACCATTCATTGTGTATTCCCTTGCCATGTTAGTCCTCCCAAAATGCATCACCTCACACTTCTCAGGATTAAATTCCATTTGCCACTGCTCTGCCCATCTTACCAGCCTGTCAATATCGTCCTGTAATCTAAGGCTTTCCTCCTCACTATTTATGATACCTCCAATTTTCGTGTCATCTGCGAACTTACTGATCATACCTCCTATATTCACGTCTAAATCATTAATGTACACTACAAACAGCATCGATCCCTGTGGTACACCACACATCACAGGCTTCCAATCGCAGAAACAACCTTCGACCATCACCCTCTGTCTCCTGCCACTAAGCCAATTTTGGATCTAATTTGCCGAATTGCCCTGGATCCCATAGGCTCTTAGCTTCTTGACCATTGTCCCATGTGGGACCTTATCAAAAGCCTTACTGAAGTCCATGTAGACTATAGTACCTGCAGTACCCTTATCTACACAACTAGTTAACTCCTTGAAAAATTCAATCAAATTTGTTAGACATGATCTCCCCCTGACACAGCCATGCTGACTATCCCTGAATAATCCATGCCTCTCCAAGTGGAGGTTAATCCTGTCCCTCAGAATTGTTTCCAATAGTTTCCCTACCACTGATGTTAGTCTCTCTGGCCTATAATTACCTGGTTTATCCCCACTATCCTTATTGAATAATGGTACCACATTCGCTGTCCTCCAGTCCTCTGGCACCTCTCCTGTGGCCAGAGATGATTTGAAAATTAGTGTCAGAGCCCCTGCAATCTCCTCCCTTGCCTCACTAGGCAGCCTGGGATACATCTCATCTGAGTCTGGGGATTTATCCACTTTTAAGCCCGCTAAAATCGCTAATACCTCCTCCCTTTCAATGCTAATTTGTTCAAGTATATCACAGTCCCCCTCCCTGATTTCTACACCTACAATCGTCCTTCTCCATAGTAAACACAGATGAAAAGTCATCATTTAAAACCTCACATATGTCCTCCGGCTCCACACACAGATTGTCACTTTGGTCCCTAGAGGGCCCTACTCTTTCCCTGGTTATCCTCTTGCCCTTAGTATATTTATAAGATGTCTTCGGATTTTCCTTTATCTTGCCCACCAGTGTTTTTTCATGCCCCCCTTCACTTTCCTAATTACTTTTTAAAGCACCCCCTATACTTTCTATACTCCTCTAGGGCTTCTGCTGGTTTCAGCCCTCTGTATCTGCCATAAACCTCCTTTCTTCCCCTTATCCAATCCTCTATATCCCTTGATATCCAGGGTTCTCTGGACTTGTTGGGTCCCACCCTTCACCTTTACAGGAACATGTTGGCCCTGCACTCTCACTATTTCCTTTTTGAATGACTCCCACTGGCCTGATGTAGACTTTCCTACAAGTAGCTGTTCCCAGTCCACTGGCCAGATCCTGTCTTATCATATTGAAATCAGCCTTCCCCCAATTCAGGACCTTTATATCCGGCCCATCTTTGTCCTTTTCCGTAACTACCTTAAATCTTACAGAGTTATGGTCATTATCCCCAAAATGCTCCCCTACTGACACTTCTACAACTTGCCCAGCTTCATTCCCTAAGATTAGGTCCAGTGCCGCCCCTTCCCTTGTAGGACTTTATATGTGCTGGCTTAAAAAGCTCTCCTGGATGCACTTTAAGAATCCCACCCCCTCTAAGCCTTTCACACTAAGACTATCCCAGTTAATATTGGGGAAGTTGAAATCCCCTACTATTATTACCCTATTATTTTTACACTTCTCTGAGATTTGCCTACATATCTGCTCCTCTATATCCCCCTGACTGTTTGGAGGCCTATAGTAAGCTCCCAGCAAAGTGATTGCCCCCCTTTTTGTTTTTACGTTCTACCCATATGGCCTCATTTGAGGAACCTTCTAAGATACCATCCCTCCTTACTGCAGTAATTGACTCATTGATCAATAGTGTAATGCCACCTCCTCTTTTACACCCTCTCCCCACCCCCACGTCATGCCTGAAGATTCTATGTCCTGGAATTTTGAGCTGCCAGTCCTGCCCTTCACTCAACCATGTCTCTGCAATAGCAACAAAATATTCACATGTGTCAATCAACGCCCTCAATTCATCTGCCTGACATGTAAGACTCCTTGCATTAAAATATATACAATCCAGCCTCGCATTATTCCCTTGTGCCTTAACAGGTCTAAATTTGCTCTGCCTTCCAGACTGACTTAGTTTCTCTTCTATATTTGGACGTGCATCACCCCCTACTGTACCTCCACTCTGTATCCCATCCCCCTGCTGAATTAGTTTAAACTCCCCCCAATAGCACTCGCAAACCTCCCCGCAAGGATGTTGATCCCATTCTGGTTCAGGTGCAACCCGTCCGATTTGTATAGGCCCCACCTGCACCAGAAACAGACCCATTGATCCAGGAATCTAAAGCCCTCCCTCCTGCGCCATCTCTTCAGCCACACATTCATCCTCTCTGTCCTCCTATTCCTATACTCTCCAGCACATGGCACAGGGAGTAATCCAGAGATTACAACCTTTGAAGTCCTGCCTTTTTAATCTGCTACCTAGCTCCCTAAATTCTTGTTGCAGGACCGCATCCCTCTTTCTACCCATGTTGTTTGTACCACTGTGAGCCACGATCTCTGACTGCTCACCCTCCCCCTTCAGAATGCCCTGCAGCTGTTCTGTGACATCCTTGACCCTGGCACCAGGGAGGCAACACACCACCCTGGAGTCACGTCTATGGCTGCAGAAGTGCCTGTCTGCACCCCTCACTACTGAGACTCCTACCACTATTGCTCTTGCACTCTTACTCTTCCCCCTTGTGTAGCTGAGCCACCCACAGCGCTGTGAACTTGGCCCTGGCTGCACTCTCCAGAGGAACATTCACCCTCACCGTTTTCCAACACAGAAAAACGGTTTTTGAGTGAGATGCACTGTGGGGCTTTCCTGACTACCTGCCTGCCTCCCTTCTTCTGACTGGTAGTTACCCATTCCCTCTCTGACTTCAGTGAGTACATCACTTTCAAACTTACTATGGTATTCAATTCTATTATGATCACTTTTTCAAAGAGGAAACTGTTGTGATAGCATTCTACAAACTGATACAGTAGTACTGTTAAATTCTCTGCCTCTTGTCTCCCTCTGCTTGCCTTTTTTCAAATGGCTACACTGCTCTATTGTTTCTACTTTTCTCTTTGGATTTCTAAATCTCCCTTCACCTGAGAGCTCACTGCAACCCCCAACATTACCACCACCACTTTTAGTTTAAAACCCTAACTACAAGCCTCATTACACGATTCACCAGAACACTGATCCCAGGCCAGTTTAAGTGGAGCCCATCCCAATGTTACAGCTCCCTCTTTCCTGAGTACTACTGCCAGTACCCCATGAATTGAAATCACTTCTCCCCACACCACCCTTTGAACCACATGTTTAATGCTCTAATATGCTTAACCCTTTGCCTATTGGCACGTGGTTCAGAGGAGAGTCCAAACATTTGAGGTTCTATTAAGTTGTTTTTTATTTTGGACCCTAACTCAACATTTCTCAGTAGAACGCCATTTCTGGTTTGACCTATGATATTGGTTCCTACGTGCACACTGACAACAGGACCCTCCCCTCCCCCACTGCAAGTTCATCTGCAGCCTGAGTCCATGTCTTAGCCCCTGGCACTAGACCTTTAGAACTCCTGGTTGCAACTGCAGGGCACAGTATCTATACCCCCTGACTATACTGTTCCCTAACACTATTACTTTACTTCCCCCACTTGAATAACCTCCTGCACCATCCACCCTGTAGTCCTTGTTCTCATCCACACAGGTAGCAAGTACCTCAAACCTGTTGATAAAAGTCGAGCCAAGTCTCCTCCATCACTTCATGCTTGTTCCCCTTACCTGCTTGACTCACAGTCACACCCTCCTGCCCCTGACCATTGACCAACTCTAAAGTTCTACTTAACCTAAGAGGAGTGACTGCCTCCTGGAACAAAGTGTTCTGGTAACTCTCCCTCTCCCTGATGACCAGCAATGTCTGCAGTTTGGACTCCTGCTCAACTTTTCTGAGACAAAAGTGCTGAAATCACAGACACTTACTGCAGATATCATTGTCTGGGAATTTCAATGCTTTCCACAAATCCCTGCATGTATATCTTTGGATCTGTTTGAACTTGCACGTCTTGGCTGGAGAATGTTTCTGGTAGTTGCTGAGTTGAAAGGTTAATCATTTGTGTCTGTTTGCTTTTAGCAGAATTGATCGATGATCCATGCGCTGGAGGCATTTGCACCAACTACAGTTTGTGCCGACAGGGTAACGGAGATCTATGTGGTTGCCCAGAGGAGCCCAGCCCTGACAGCGGTAAATGTACAGAAACACTGGATACCTAAACTAAACACCAAGCAGGTGAATTTCTCTGCCTGAATAGGAATGGTGTAGGAATCTTTTCAGCAAGGACGTTCAGGTGGGAGCTGTTTCCCTGAATTTCCTTGTGCTTCTGAAACCTTCCTTGATCAACCTGCCAAATCATCACCAGCCTCATTCACCTCTGTGAAAAGGAGTAGTAATATTGGTGAATTTGCTGGAGTTTTCTGGTTGGACCAGTGCAGCCCTAGAATAAGTTAGAATGGTTAGAAGTGTTATGACACAGCAGTTGGTAAAGGCTGAGTTATTTAAAATCCTAGAGGTAAACTTTAAGCAACTGTCATAACCTATATTTTCAATTGGTATGTTTGAGATGCAGCTCTGAATTCAGACATGAAACCACCAAGATTCCAGAGGTTTTCATATAAATTAAATTAAACATTTATTAGTTCTACAAAGTATTAAACACAAATTACTACCATATATACCTAGCCTTCCCTTTGAATGTAAATTCTCATTGTATCACCAGGCCCTTTGAACTCCACCTCTTCTAATAATAAAACCTCTTTCATAGCACCATATTTATTAATTATATAAACATATTGCTTGGTGTCTCCTAGCTAGGTGCAAGATTTCACCCCCAGTCTTTGAATGGTTTATTCAACAAAATGCAAATGCACCCTCTACCTTACTCTTTACATCTCAAATCTACTACACATCAAAGCAGCCAGGATAGCTGGGCTTTAATCCAATTAAGACACACCCACAGACACAGACCCTACTAAAAGTCCAATTTAAAATAATTTCCAATAACATTATATACATTAATATCTCTTCATGACATCCCCCTCCCTCTCAAAAAATGAACCGTCATAATTCTAAAAGATGGCTTCATTTTTAATAACCCATCTATACTTATTACACTATCAGATGCATGCATTAATATAACTATATATACACATATACACAAGTCCTTGGTATCAACAGAAATCACTCCAGTTCAGTGTCCAGGTTTTTTGAAATGTCCAATTTTCCTTTTAGCTTCAAACTCTTGATAACGCACCTGCAAACAGATTCTCTATACCAGCAACATGTACAATCTGTAGATTAAATGGTTGTAATAATAGACTCCATCTGAAAAGCCTTGCATTTTTGTCATGAAATTTATCCAAAAACTTCAAAGGATCTATATAAACAATTGTTTCTGGTGAATTGTTTGCAACATAAATTTCAAAATGCTGCAACGCTAACACCAAACTCAAAGTCTCATTTTCGATTATTGAATATCTTCCCTGGTGTACATTCAGCTTCTGTGAAAAATACCCTATTGGTTTTTCAATTCCAGTGTCATCTTCTTGTAACAATATAGCCCCAATGCCTATATCACTTACATCAATGGCCAACTTGAATTGCTTGGCATAATTGGGTATTTCCAACACTGGTGTCGTAGTTAATACAGTTTTCAAACTATCGAATGACTTCAGACACTCCAGTATCCATTGAAACGTCTTGTTCTTTTTTGATAGTTCAGTCAGTGGAGCAACCACTCGGCTAAAATTTGGTACAAATTTCCAGTAAAACCCAGTCATGCCCAGAAATCTCAAAACCGCTCGTTTTGTTGTAGGCACTGGGAAATCCACGATAGCCTTGACTTTCGCATCTCTCTGAGCCACCTTACCATGTCCAATGGTATGGCCTAGATATGTAACTTGCACTTTTGCAAACTCACTTTTAGCCAAGTTCATCACCAAATTAGTTTCTTGTAATCAAAAAAGTAATCCTTCCAGATGCTGTGAATGCTCCTCCCACTTAGGACTGAAAACTATTAGATTATCAATATAAACAGTACAATTGCTTAGACCTGCAATTACTTTGTCCGTCTTTGAAATGTTGCAGGTGCATTCTTCATACCAAAAGGCATGACTTTAAATCGATATAGTCCATTTGGCGTTACAAAAGCTGATATCTCCTTTGATCTCTCCGACAACGGTCCCTGCCAATATCCTTTTAGCAAGTCAATCTTTGTGTCAAATGTCGATTGTCCCACTTTCTCAATGCAATCTTCCAACCGTGGTATAGGATATGAATTTGCTTTTGTCACCGCATTCACCTTTCGATAGTCCACACACAGTCTTTATGTTCCATCCGGTTTCGGTACCAGTACAATAGGCGAACTCCAGTTACTGCAACTAGACTCAATTATATCACTTTGTAGCATGAAATCAATTTCTTTTTGTACTTGTGATAACTTTGCAGGATTTAATCTATAAAGATGTTGCCTTATTGAAGATGAAACCTGTGCAGAGACATCATGTACAGTTGAATGTGTCTTTCTCAATTTATTCCCACAAATAGGTTTGTATGACTGCAATAGCTTTTCCAAATCACTTTGACACTTGCTTAGAAGGTAACTCAATATTTCATTTAAATTTTCAAGGACCCCCCATTATCCAATTTGATTAGAGGAAAATCAATTTCAGAATCCTGCACTTCTACCTCTTTCTCATCATCCACCATCACTAACACCTCTTTTTGTTCCTCTTCCCTGTCAAAGTATTTTTTAAGCATATTTACATGACACACCCTCTGCTTCTTTCTTCTATCTGGAGTATTTATTAAATAATTTACTTCACTCAATTTCTTTTCAACCCTGTAAGGCCCACTAAATCTTGCATTTAATGAATCACCTAGTACTGGTAATAAAACTAATACTTTTTCTCCAGAAACAAAACTGCGAGCTTTAGCTTTCTTATCTGTTTTCACTTTCATCATTTGCTGTGATATCTTTAAATGTTCTGTAAACAACTCACATGCTCTGTTCAATCTTTCTCTGAAATTTGATATATAATCTAAGAGAATAGTTTCTGAATTTTGACCCACCAATTTCTCATGAATCAATTTCAGTGGTCCCCTTACCTCATGACCATAAATTAGTTCAAAAGGGCAAAAACCAGTCGATGCATTAGGAGCATCTCTAATAAAAAATAACAAGAATGGAATTCCTGTATTCCAATCCTGTGGATAATCCTGACAGTATGCTCTTATCATAGTTTTTAAAGTTTGATGCCATCTTTCCAAAGCTCCTTGTGGCTCCGGATGATAAGCTGTTGACTTAAATTGTTTTATCCCCAAACTGTTCATACTTCCTTAAATAGCTGTGACATGAAAGTTGACCCCTGATCCGATTGTATTTCCTTAGAAGAACCATATCTTGTAAAAAAAAATCAATTAATTCCTTCACAATGTTCTTAGTTGTAATATTTCTTAAAGGTATCACTTCAGGAAACCTGGTAGACACATCCATTATTGTCAATAAATACTGATTCCCACTTTTAGTATTAGGGAAGGGTCCTACGCAATCAATCATGACCCTAGTGAAAGGTTCTTCAAATACTGGTATTGGGATTAAAGGTGCCGGCTTAATCACTGCTTGTAGTTTCCCTGTTATTTGACATATATGACAGGTTCTACAGAATTTGACTACATCCCTATTCAATCCTGGCCAAAAAAAAACACCTCTGTATCTTTTCCTGTGTTTTCCTAGGGCAGAAATTTTTGCTTGGCGGGCAGGAGCACGCCCGACCCGCTCGAGTGTGAAGTGACACGTGTTGACGTCGGCCGAGCATGCTGACATCAATGCACAGTCGCACGATAGTTCGGTCGGCGGGCATGCGCTGGAGCCGGCAATCAAAAGGCCTGTTAAGGCCATTAAGTTATCAATTAATGTAAAATTTTCACTGCCCGTCCAACCTAACGGTTGATGAGCAAGCGAAAAGGCCAAGTGGCCTTTGCATTTTTTGGAAACCTCATCCACGGGCGGGTTGAGGTTTCCAAAAGCAAATAAAAATAAAGCAAAAACTTTAATTTTTCATTAATAACATGACCCTGCTCATGTGACAGAGTCACGAGGGAACATTTTTTATTACATTTTTATTTTCTTTATTTTTTTATAGCTCTACATCTCCCTGAGACAGCTCCATGCCCCAGGGAGATTATGCAGCGCTCACTTGCGCACATGCACTTAAGTTTGCGCTCGGCTGGCTTGGCCCTCCCATCCCCTGCTGCCCCCCTGCACAGGCAGCACTCAGTGCTGCCGCTCACATTTCACGCTGGGTGGGCCTTAATTTGCCCGGCAGCCTGAAATCGTGGTGCGGTAGCGATCAAGGGCTTCCCAACCACCCCTGCCAAGCCCGCCCGCCAAGGGCAAAATTCTGCCCCTAATTCCTAAATATCCCTCCCCCACCATTGGAATTTCATGAGCAATCCTCAGAATCTCGTTTCTATACCCTATTGGGATAGAAACATAGAAACGAGGAGCAGGAGTAGGCCATTCGGCCCTTCGAGCCTGCTCCACCATTCATTATGATCATGGCTGATCATCCAACTCAATAGCCTGCTCCCTCTTTCTCCCCATACCCTTTGATCCCTTTCGTCCCAAGAGCTATATCTAACTCCTTCTTAAAAACACACAATGTTTTGGTCTCAACTACTTTCTGTGGTAGCGAATTCCAGGCTCATCACTCTCTGGGTGAAGAAATTTCTCCTCATCTCAGTCCTAAATGGTCTACCCATATCCTCAGACTGTGACCCCTGGTTCTGGACTCCCCCCACCATCAGGAACATCCTTCCTGCATCCAACCTGTCTAGTCCTGTTAGAATTTTATAGGTTTCTATGAGATCCCCCCCCTCATTCTTCTGAACTCCAGTGAATATAATCCTAATCGACTCAATCTCTCCTCGTATGTCAGTCCCGCCATCCCAGGAATCAGCCTAGTAAACCTTCACTGCACTCCCTCTATAGCAAGTACATCCTTCCTCAGATAAGGAGATCAAAACTGCACACAATATTCCAGGTGTGGTCTCACCAAGGCCCTGTATAATTGCAGCAAGACACCCCTGCTCCTGTACTCGAATCCTCTCGCTATGAAGGGTATGTTTACCATTTGCCTTCTTTACTGCCTGCTGCACCTGCATGCTTACCTTCAGTGACTGGTGTACGAGGACACCCAGGTCTCATTGCACATTCCCCTCTCTCAATTTATAGCCATTCAGATAATAATCTGCCTCCTGTTTTTGCTACCAAAGTGGATAACTTCACATTTATCCACATTATACTGCATCTGCCATGCATTTGCCCACTCACTCAGCTTGTCCAAATCACACTGAAGCATCTCTGTATCCTCCTCACAGCTCACCCTCCCACCCAGCTTTGTGTCATCTGCAAATTTGGAGATATTACATTTAGTTCCCTCATCTAAATCATTAATATATATTGTGAATAACTGGGGTCCCAGCACCGATCCCTGCGGTACCCCACTAACAATCTGATGCACCTCACTCCAGCTTTCATTTGCTGAAACATGATCCACCCTGCGTTTTCTCATTAAAATATCTCCTTAAAGGTAATAACAGGCTGGAATACATTTTGCTTCTGTTTCTGAATAAGCTTTCTGATATAACTGCTTTAATTGCAAATCATTTTTCTGTAAGTCCACTAACATCCTTGAGTTAAACACTTCAGCTGAATCATCCTGTAGTCTTTCCCCCTGAACAATGTTATCAAACACAGTACCAGCTCATTGGATTTTGACACCTTCTTTTTGCCATTGAACTGCCTGCCCTTCTTGTTTATCTTGTTCTTCCCGATGAGCTTTTAATCTTGTTATCACACAATCAGGAGACAATCCAGGATGCTCCTTCTGTAGCACCTCTGTTGAAAACACTTCTACAGGCTGCTCAGCTACCCTAGGCATCACCCACATTTGTGATCCAGCTCTATCATTACCCAGAATAAATTGAACCCCTGCAATGGGCAATGATTCCATTATTCCAGCAATAATTTCACATGTCTTCCCTTTGGTCTTTAAATTTACCTTCCACAACGGAATAGATTTAGCATTTCCATGAACCCCACTTATTATCACCTGCTCCTGCAATACTCCCCCTGAACAACAAATGTCACTATCCCACAACATTAGAGATTGACTAGCTCCTGTGTCTCTTAAAAGTTTACCATCTTTACCTACTCCATCCTGTACACATGGGATGACTTTCTCTTCACACATAAAGGGTAGAAATTTTTTCTCAGTGGGTGGGCACACACCTGACCCGCTCGAGCGTGAAACGATGCGCGTTGATGTTGGCCAAGTGTGCTGATATCAACGTGCAGTCGTGCAATAGTTCAGTTGGAGAGCACACGCCAGAGTCGGCAACGTGCCTGTCGACAATTAAAAGGCCTGTTAAGGCCGTTTTATAATCAATTAACCTAAATTTTTCACCTAACGGTTGGTGGGCAGGCAAAAAGGCGAAGTGGCCTTTGCATTTTTTTGGAAACTTCATCCATGGGGGTGGGGGGGATAAGGTTTCCAAAAGCAAATAAAAATAAAAGATTTACAATTGAATTAATAACATGTCCCTACTCATGTGACAGAGTCACATGAGGGGACATTTTTATTACATTTTTATTTTCTTTTTTTAACAATGTTTCTTCTCCCTGAGGCAGCTCAGTGTCTCAAAGAGATTAGGTAATGCTAACTCGCGCACATGCACCAAGTCTGCACTCGGCCCGCTCGCCCTCCTCCCCCCCTTCCGCACAGGCAGTGTTCACACTGCTGCTGGCGTTTCACGTTGGGCAGGTCTTCATTGGCCCACCAGCATGAAATCGCGGTGCGGCGCCAATCATGGGCAGCGGTTGGCTTCCTGACCACCCCCGCCAAACCCGCCTGCCGAGGGAAAAATTCTGCCCAAAATCTTTAAACATTTCTGCAACCTGCTCCTCCGAATTTTCTTGGGTAAATCGTGAACACATTCCCACTTCTTTACCTTTCACTGATTCTTCCTGCTTTACCTGTACACAAAACACTGGTTGTTCTTGTGCCTGAACCCCAGAACCCACAGTACTTTTACTTCCAGGACTTTTCTGTACCCCGATAATTCCAACAGATTTTTCCTGCAATCTCCAACAGACTGACTTCGTGTGCCCCACTTTATTACAACGAAAACACCTCAATTTTCAAATGTCACTTCTACCTTCATCGCCTTTTTATCCTGAGAAAAAACTTCCACTCCTCTTCTCTGACTACCTACCTTCCTTTCACCTTCCAACCTTCTATCCTTTTCCAATTTGAAAGGATGTTGAAAAATAGGTTTAGCTCTATAAACTAACTCATGTTCATCAGCTATCTCTGCTGCTTGTCTGACAGTTTGAACCCTCCTGTTCCTCCACATGAGTTCTCACTACCAAAGAAATTGAGTCTTTAAGCTCTTCCAAAAGAATTACTTCCCTAAGAGCTGCATATGTTGTCTCTATTTTTAACACCCATATCCACCAGTCAAAGTTACTTTGTTTTACTCTCTCAAATTCAATATGTTTGCCCAGGCTGTTTTCTCATATTCCTAAATTTCTGCCTGTATCATCAGGAATCAACTCATATGCACTCAAAATAGCCTTTTTCACCACATCATAATTCAACGATACCTTTTCAGGCAGGAAGCATATACCTCATGCACTCTACCCAGCAACTTAGACTGTAATAATAACATCCAATACTCCTATGGCCATTTCACCTGTTTAGCTATCTTCTCAAATGAAATAAAGAATGCTTCAACATCTTTTTCCTCAAACATTGGAAGAGTTTGTACAAATTTAAACACCTCCCCACTGGGTTTTAGGTTAAAGGTTTTTTCATCATCAAAACTCTCCTCAGAATACGAGATCTCTTTTTTAACTTCCAGTCTTTTAAGCAGGTATTCTCTTTCTCTCTCTTTCTGTCTTTCCTGAAATTCCAGTTCCAGCTTCCTTTCCTTTATGCTTGCTCCTTTTTAAATGTCATTTCTCTTTCCTTTGCTACTAATTCAAGTTTTTTCAGTTCCTTTGCTTGTTCAAATTCAAGCTTCTTAATTTCAAACTGAAGTCTCACTGCCTCCAGCTGTGACTCACTAGTGTCAAGTTTCACTTCCAACTGTAGATGCTGTGCTATACTTTTGATTATATCTGATTTCCTAGTCCCCATAGGTAACCCCAATTTTAATTTATCTGCCAACTCTGTTAACTTACTTTTGGCTATTTGTTGCAACCCAATCAGAGTTATACCTTCTACTCCCAGACAAGTCTTAGCAGTTGCCAAAGCCATCTTGCAGTCTCACCTCTTCTAAAATACCTCACCAACTCCTGCATTCACAGTGCTTCTCGTACTCGTAACTTTAAGGTTCACCAATTCCAAACCAATCAAGGAATTATAATCTTTATCCTGTCAAGAGCCCCCAACTGTTATGACACAACAGTTTGTAAAGACTGAGTTATTTAAAATCCCAGAGGGAAACTTTAAACAACTATCATAACCTATATTTTCAATTGGAATGTTTTGAGTTGCAGCTCTAAATTCAGGAATAAGACGACCAGTTCTCAAGAGGCTTTTATATCAAACTAAATGTGACATTTATTAATTTACAACAAATTAAACACATACACATGGATACAAATTACTACTGTCATAACTTTTAACAAATTCCAAAATTAATCTCCACTAAGGCAACAATAATAGACTTAACCAGACACCAGGCAAAGCATTTTCACTTTATGAATTCAAAATGAGGTTCCTTTGCAGACAGTTGTAGGCTTACAGGCTTTGATCTTAAATGCCTCTGCTCTGCACACATGAACTCCCTTCTGTTATATCCAGCACTCCCCTTTAAATGTAAATTCAACAAAATGCAAATGTACCCTCTACCTCCTTTTACACCTCAAAACTACTATACATCAAAGCACCCAGGCTAGTTTTAATCCAATTAACACACACACAGACTAAAGCTCTATTTATAAAAAAATAATTCCCAATAACATTATATACATTAATATCCCTTCCTGACATCCCCATTCCCATTGAAAAATGAATCATCATAATTCTAACATGATTGTCCCTTAAGAAATTCATGCTGGCTTTCCTTCATTAACCCGCATTCGTCCATGTGACTATTAATATTGTCCCAAATTTCTAGGGGCAGAATTTTTTCGTTGGCGTGCGGGGGCGGGACCCACACACCGACGCATAAAATGACGCGCGGTGACATCGGGCAAGCGTCCTGACGTCACCACGCACCATCACGATATTTCGTTGGGTGGGCGGGCAATGATATCCGATGCACGCCCGGCATTAATTAATAGGCCGCTTAAGGCCCTTGAGGCACCAATCAATGCTGATTTTTCGGCGTCTGTGTGATCTTCAGGTTGTCACACGGGCGCAATGGGCAGGCGGGTAGGACACATTTGTATAAACCTCATCCACGGATGGGATAAGAGGACTCAGTGGAGTTGCGAGTGAGCTCTGTCAAATATTGATGTTTCAAAGTTACTGATACTTGCCTGTGTGATCTGCAATACTTCAAAACGCATTCCAGCTGCTTGGTCTGGACTCACAACCTTCAGGACAGCGCTCTGCAGTGAGGAATCTTTCTTGGGCCTGCAGGTTTCAGGAAGCCTTCCCTTAGCCTGGGAATGGGAGCTGAACTCTCCACTGGAGGCACCTCCTCAGAGGAGGAAGGGAGGGCTAGAAGGGGGAGGAGGCCAGGAGCCCACATTCAGCCTCCAGGGGAGCCACCTTTGAGAGGTCAGGCGCAGGCACAAGGGGTGCAGGGCCAAGAGGTAGTCCAAGGTGGAAGGGGCCACAGAAGACGCCACTATCCTGCTGCCAGGGTTTACAGGCAGCGAAGCAGCTACCTCAATATGTCTGAGCTGCAGTGCCAAAGAAGGTTCCATCTCTCAAGGTAGACAGTCAACTATATCTGTCAGATGATTGGGCCTGAGATCTCCGTGAACTGTGTGGGTGGACACCCCATGCCAGTGGCTCTGAAGGTCACAGCTGCCCTCAACTTCTGTGCCTCTGGCTCCTTCCAGGGCTCGGTGGGTGATCTCTGTGGTGTTTCCCAATCAGCTGTTCACACTTGTGTTGAGCAGGTCACAGACGCTCTGTTCAGATGGGCATTGACCTTCATCCACTTCCACTGGGACCAGGCAAGTCAGACACAGCGAGCCAGAGGCTTCGTGGCCATTGCTGGCTTCCCCCGTGTCCAGGGTGCTATAGACTGTACACATGTGGCCATCAAGGTGCCAGCAGGTGAGCCCGGTGCCTTCGTCAACAGGAAGGGCTTCCACTCCATGAATGTGCAGATAGTGTGTGATCACAGGATGCAGATTCTGCAAGTCTGTGCAAGGTACCCAGGCAGCTCCCACAGCACCTACATCCTCAGACACTCCCAGGTGCCGGGGCTCTTCAGTGCTCCAGCCCGGCTGGATGGATGGCTGCTGGGTGACAAGGGCTATCCCCTCAGAAGGTGGATCATGACGCCTCTCCACCATCCAAGAACAGAAGCTGAGCAGAGGTACAATAGGAGCCACGGCACCACAAGGGCTGTGGTGGAGAGAGACATTGGTCTTCTTAAAATGTGCTTCCAATGCCTGGACCGCTCAGGGGACACACTCCAGTACCCCCCAGATCGTGTGTCACTGATAGTGGTTGCCTGCTGTGCTCTCCACAATCTTGCGCTGGAAAGGGGGGGACGCTGTTGATGATGAAGATGCAGACACAGTGGCTGTGGCTGCACACGATGAGTCCAGCAGTGAGTCCGAGGATGAGCACACACCGGGAGTGCTGAGGGGGTAGACGCTGACCTGGGCATACTCCAGGGAGGCAGGGACACCCGGGGGGCTTTAATCCAATGAACCTTCAGCTAGCACACCACATATGGACCTCCAGGACAAGCCTGGGCTGCAAGATCCATACTCAATGCCTAAGTGCAAAATCTGCCTGGATAGGAACAGTAACTAAGGGCCTTGTTAGTAAAGCTGAATGTCCCACAAAACACTCAGAACATTATTGGAAACCATCCACCTGCAGAAGGAAAGAGGCTCCCTCAGCCATGGTGAGATATCAAAATTTAATGATTTAACAAAATGAAGTTCAGAAAAAAATAATTACAGAGGTGTTACAGATCACACCAACTCATAAAGACCTCATCTCGGGCCAACACAAAAGCACCAGTGATAAACCCGTGGTGTGTCTTAGGTGCTTTATGTTTATGTTTCCGGGTGCGACGTCTTGGTGCTGCCCCATCGCTGGGAGTGGCATCTGAGCCAGCCTGCTGACTCTGCTGTCCTGTTGGCCTCGATGACCTTGGCGGTCGTCCTCTGGCCAGTGGAGCCTGTGCTGGCCCCGCCTGGGAGGGAGCTGCCTGTTCCACAGCTGCATCTCCCCAGTTGTCACAGCCTCATCAGATGCAACAGTCACTGAGAGAGGGGTGGAGGAGCTGCTGCCCACATCCGGAGCGCCCTGAGAGGAGCCCACAGATACGCCAGGCAGCAGCTGCGCCAACGTGAGGTCACTTCAGACCTCCCTGCTCACTGTGGATGGATGGACACCGAGCTGAGAAACTTGGTGCCCAGATCATCTCCCACACTGGCACTGACCAGCTGAGGCCAATGCCGATGTCAGGGCTTGCTGGTCCGAGCACATCCCCAGGAAGCCCTGATTGGTCCCCTGGAGGAGCCTCTCCATGAGAGTCGCCACTCTCTCCATGGAGGACGCATGGCGCTCGGACATGAGGCTCATTGCATCACTGATGCTCTGTGTAAACTCCTCCACCACGGACACCAAGCCAAGCATAGCCTCATGTATCCATCCCAGATGCTCCCGCACACCCGGCCACATTTCCTGTGTTTGCTGTGTTGCGGATGACTCCGGAGGCACATCAGGCACCGACTGAGCATGTGCCTGGTCCCCTGCAGCCCTCCGACTGCTGGCACCATGGGCACTCTCTGTCTTTGCCAGCTCCTCCAGTGACTGTGAAGTTCCCTCACCGCTGTGCCCGGGACACTAGCTGGTGTTCTAATTCCCACCGAGGTGCCAGTATCTGCGCTGGTGCCTGCCTGGCAGAGATGGTGTGACGCTGGTGAGTCCGAGACTTCTGGGCCCTCAGGTGTGAGAGGGGGGCCTCTGCTGCTCCTCCTCCCGGCCCTGCTCTGCTGATGCTGAAAGGAAGAATAAGGACATTGGATCAGTTAACGTGGAGACAATGTCAATGTGCATCCCTGTCCCCCGGATCATTATGCGCTTATCCTTCCATAAGCAATGGTCAAGCCATGTTGCAAACGTCAATCATTGAACATTCAGCACTGCCATGGCTGTTGGGAGAACAATGGTGACCTCACTGCTGGGCAAACATACCTGCCCGTGGCACCCCAGCCTCACCAACACCGGTGGACCTGGGGCCATGGCACCTCTCCAGATCCAGGGCCTCCTGCTCGAAGCGGCTGAGAATCGCCTCCTGGGCCGGCCCGCTACCAGTCCTCACCTGCTCGGCAGCATTATGTTCATTCTTCTCCTGAAAAGGAGAGAAGAGCATTGATTAGTGCTACTTGTACCTGGATTCTCTTCACGGACAGCCCACCCCAACCAGAGTGGGACATTGCAGGGCTCCAGTGTCTCCTCACCCCACTGCTGCCCAACACTCACACAAAGATACTAGGCCAGCACCCACCCCCAACATCCCCCTTAGCCAAATGCTGCCTACTTCACATCAGGCACCACAGGGTCTAACCTTCCATAGCAAGGAGGCACAAGCATGTGGAGCGCAGAGGGCAGCAGATCGATCAGTGCCAACACCACCTCGAAGCTCCCCTCCCAGCATCTCATCACCCTGACTTGGACATGTCCTGGAGTTCCAGCTCTGAGCCCAGGTACAGCTCCTCCAGGTTACCCCCAAAACAGTCATGTGGGTCTCAGTGTACCACATGCTGCGGGGGCAGAACCCATCTCTTCACCACCCTCTCAGGGTGACCTCGGCATGGGCAATATCTGCTGACCCACCCAGCGAAGGACACAGGCTGTCAATGATTCAAAGCAGGTACTACACTCAGACTTGTTGTTGGTTGGGGTGCGGGCACCAGGGGGGAAAGCCTACCTGGGTTAAGTGACCAATGCCAACATGGTCCTCACCCTTCCTGAGTGCAACAGGTCATTGAAGCGCTTGCGACACTGGACCCAGGTGCATCTCACCACATCGCGGGAGCTCACCACCTCTGCCACCGCCTCCCAGGCACATTTGGTCATGTGGGGGGGCGGGCCTCCTCCTCCCATCCTGGGGTAGGAGGACCTCCCGCCGGGCTGCCTTCTCCTCGAGGAGGGCAGCAAGGCAATCGTCAGAAAAACAAGGGGCACAGTGCCCCCCCTGCCCTGCCCTCCGGCCTGGCCTGTTCACCAGCAGCGCTGGGGGCAGCCCTTCCACTGGCCGGGATTCACAGCCTTTGAAAGGCTGCAGCAGTTTTTTAAAACAGGCCGTCCGGGTCACCACTGGACCCGGGGGTCATTGCAGTCCCGCCGCCCGCTCACTCCCGCTGTCCTCGGGAGCTGAGATTCAAGCTGGGTGGGCCTTAATTGGCACGCCCGCATAAAATGGCGGCACGGGCCCGATTGAGGGCAGCGATCGAGTCTGCGCCTACCCACTCCCTCTCTGCCCGCCCGACAGGCAGAAAATTCTGCCCTAGAAGCTTCCACACCACCAAAGTTAAACTGACTGGCCTGTAGTTGCTGGGCACATCTTTACAACCTTTTTTGAACAAGGGTATAATGTTTGCAATTCTCCAGTCCCCTGGCACCACCCCTCAGCCTAAAGAAGACTGAAAAATCTCACTTGCCTTGGATGCATCACATCCAGTCCCGGTGCCTTACCAACTTTAAGTACAGACAGCCTATCAAATACCTCCCCCTTTTCGTTTTTAAACCCTTTCTCATGGCTGAGTTAGCCCCTCTTTCACCATGGCCTGGGTAGCATCGTCTTCCTTGGTACAGACAGGTGCAAAGTATTCATTTAATACCTCAGCTATGCCCCCTGCCTTTTTGGTCTCTACTCAACCCTGCTCCTTTTATATTAGCTGCCAGTCTCTTTTCACACTCCCTCTTTGCTTCTCTTATTTGCTTTTTCATCTTTTTAATCTGCATCTTCTATATTCAGCCTGGTTCTCAATTGTATTTTCTACCTGACATCTGTCATAAGCGCACTTGTTCCTCTTTATCTTAATTTCTATCTCTTATATCATCCAGGGAGCTCTGGATTTGTTTGCCCTACCTTTCCCTAACTCTTCTTTGAAGGTAGCCTATTGTTCAGTTACCATTTTTCCTGCCAATCTTTGACTCCAATTTATTCAGCCCAGATCCATTCTTATCCCATTGAAGTTGGCTTTCCTCCAGTTAATTATTCTTACTCTAGATTGTTCTTTGCTCTTTTACATAGTCATCTAAACTTTATGACACAATGATCACTGTCCCCAAAATGTTCTCCTATTGACACTAGATCTACTTGACCCACCTCATCCCAAAAACCAGGTCCAGCAGTTCCTCCTTTCTCACCAGACTGGACACATACTGCTGTAGAAATTCTCCTGAGTGCACTCTCGGAATTCATGTCCTTCTCTGTCCTTTACACTACTACTACTCCCATCTATATTCAGATAATTAAAGTCCCCCATTATAACGGTTATCATTTTTGCATCTCTCTGTATTTTCCTTGAAGGTTTCCTCTACATCTTTCCCACCAGTTGGTGGCCAAGAGACTACACTGAGCAATGGAATTACACCTTTTTTGTTCCTTAGCTCCAGCCAAATAGCTTCTGACCTTGAGCTCTCTGGGGCATGTTTCTCCAGCACAACTGATTGACCCTTAATCGATACCACAATCCCTCCCTCTTTTCTTCCTTTTCTATCTTTCCTGAACACCTTGTATCCAGGAATATTTGGCACCCAGACCTGCCCTTCTTCAAGTCCGGTCTCCGTTATAACACCGTATGTCCACGTAGCAATCTGGGCCTGTAACTTACCAATCTTACTTACCCCATCTGTGCATTCACATACATGTAACCCTGATTTAGACTTTAATACTTTCTCCCTTACTCTGACCCCACAGGAGACTCCACAAATATCCCCATCCTCAATGATGGAGGAGCCCAGCACATTAGTGCAAAAGAAAAGGCTGAAGCATTTGCAACAATCTTCAGCCAGAAGTGCCGAGTGGATGATCCATCTCGGCCTCCTCTGGAGGTCCCCAGCATCACTGATGCCAGTCTTCAGCCAATTCGATTCACTCCATGTGATATCACGAAATGGCTGAAGGCACTGGATACTGCAAAGGCTATGGGCCCTGACAATATTCCGGCAATAGTACCGAAGACTTGTGCACCAGAACTTGCCGCACCCCTAGCCAAACTGTTCCAGTACAGCTACAACACAGGCATCTACCCAGCTATGTGGAAAATTGCCCAGGTGTGTCCTGTACACAAAAAGCAGGACAAATCTAACCCAGCCAATTACTGCCCATCAGCCTACTCTCAATCACCAGTGAAGTGATGGATGAAGTCATCAACAGTGCTACCAAACGGCACTTGCTTAGCAATAACCTGCTCACTGACGCCCAGTCTGGGTTCCACCAGGGCCACTCAGCTCCTGACCTCATTACAGCCTTGGTTCAAACATGGACAAAAGAGCTGAACTCCCGAGGTGAGGTGAAAGTGACTGCACTTGACATCAAGGCAGCATTTGACTGAGTGTGGCATCAAGGAGCCCTAGCAAAACTGGAGTCAATGGGAATCAGGGGGAAAACTCTCCGCTGGTTGGAGTCATACCTTGCACAAAGGAAGATGGTTGTGGTTGTTGGAGGTCAATCATCTCACCTTCAGGACATCACTGCAGAAGTTCCTCAGGGTAGTGTCCTCGGCCCAACCATTTTCATCTGCTTCATCAATGACCTTCCTTCCATCATAAGGTCAGAAGTGGAGATGTTCGCTGATGATTGCACAATGTTCAGCACCAAATGCGGCTCCTCAGATATTGAAGCAGTCCATGTCCAAATGCAGCAAGACCTGGACAATATCCAGGCTTGGGCTGACAAGTGGCAAGTAACATTCGCGCCACACAAGTGTCAAACAATGACCATCTCCAACAAGAGAGAATCAAACCATCACCCCTTGATGTTCAATGGCATTACCACCGCTGAATCCCCCACTATCAACATCCTGGGGGTTACCATTGACCAGAAACTGAACTGGATTAGCCATATAAATACTGTGGCTACAAGAACAGGTCAGAGGCTAGGAATCCTGCTGCAAGTAACTCACCTCCTGACTCCCCAAAGCCTGTCCACCATCTACAAGGCACAAGTCAGGAGTGTGATGGAATACTCTCCACTTGCCTGGATGAGTGCAGCTCCCACAACATTTAAGGAGCTCAACACCATCCAGGACAAAGCAGTCCACTTGTTTGGCACCACATTCACAAACATTCACTCCCTCCACCACTGATGCACAGTAGCAGCAGTGTGTACCATGTACAAGATGCACTGCAGGAACTCATCAAGGCTCCTTCGACAGCACCTTCCAAACCCACGACCACTACTATCTAGAAGGACAAAGGCAGTAGATAGATGGGAACACCACCACCTGGATGTTCCCCTCCAAGTCACTTACCATCCTGACTTGGAAATATATCACCGTTCCTTTACTGTCACTGGGTCAAAATCCTGGAACTCCCTTCCTAACAGCGCTGTGGGTGTACCTACACCACATGGACTGCAGCGGTTCAAGAAGGCAGCTCACCACCACCTTCTCAAGGGCAACTAGGAATGGGCAATAAATGCTGGCCTGGCCAGCGACACCCACATCCCATGAATGAATTTTTAAAAAATGAACTAAATTTTCCTTATTCTAGTGCTATCTATTTCTCCCAGTATTCTGCGCATCTTGGTATTCATCTCTGATATTATTTCCTGGTTCCCACATCCTTGACAAGTTAGTTTAAACCCTTCCCAATAGCACGAGCAAGGAACTCAGTCCCAGCTCTATTTAGGTGCAACCCATCCACCTGTACTGGTCCCATCTCCCCCAGAGTCCTAATGTCCCAAGAATGTAAATCCCTCCCTCCTACTCCATCTTTCCAGCCACACATTCACACGCTTTATCCGCATGTTTCCATATTCGCTTGTGCCTGGCACTGGGAGTAATCGGAGGTCTTTTGAGGTCCTGCTTGTTAATTTCCTACCTAGCTGCCTAAATCCTGACTGCAGGGCCAGATCCCTCTTTCTGCCTGTGTTGCTCTTTCCAATGTGAACCGACCGCTGGCTGTTCACCCTCCCCACTCTGCAGGCGCTCAGTTACATCCTGGGACTGAATAACACACTGTCCTGGATTCATGTCTGCAGCTGCAGAAATGCCTATCTAACCCTCTAACTATCAAATCACCTATCACTGTTCCTCTTCCTTGTATCGTCCTTGTACAGCTGAGCCACCAGTGGTACCATGGACTTGGCTCTGGCTGCAGTCCCCAGATGAACCATCACTCTCATCAGTATTCAGAACTGAATACAGGTTGGAGAGTTCGATGCACTTGGGACTCCAGTATACCTGCCTGTCCCTTTTTAACTTCTGGCAGTCACCCATTTCCTCTCTTCCTGGATACCGGTAAGACCACATCTATAAATATGCTACCCATGAAGCTCCCAATCACATGGAAGCAAGCAAACCCGGAACTAAAGCTGCTGCAACATTCCTGCACATTGGCTATCCAGGACAAGGGAAGCCTCAGGGATTTCCCACAGAAGAACATAAGAAATAGGAGCAGGAGTAGGCCATTCGGCCCCTCAAGCCTGCCCCGTCATTCAATAAGATCATGGCTGATCTGCCCCAGGCCTCACTCCTCTTTCGTGCCAGCTCCTCATAACCCTCAACTCCCCGATATTTCAAAAATCTATCTCCTCTTTAAATACTTTCAGTGATCTAGCCTTCACAACTCTCTGGGGTAGAGAATTCCAGAGATTCAATGCCCTCTGAGAGAAGAAATTCCTTCGCATCTCAGTTTTAAATGAGTGTCCCCTTATTCTGTAACTATGTCCCCTAGTTCGAGATTAACCCCCCGCTAGTGGAACATCTTCTCAACATCTACCCCACACCCCCAACCCCCCAGCCAGTGAATCATCTTCTCAACATCTACCCTGTAAAAGCCCCCTCAGAATCTTGTACATTTCAATAAGATCACCCCTCATTCTTCTAAGCTCTAATGAATAAAGGCCTAACCTGTTTAGCTGTTCTTGATAAGTCAACCCCTTCAGCCCAGGAATCAGCCTAGTGAATCTCTTTTGAACTGACTCTAATGCCAGTTTATCCTTTCTTAAACACGGGAACCAAAACTGTACACAGTACTCCAGGTGCGGCCTCACCAATACCCTATACAGTTGTAACAAGACTTCTCTATTTTTAAACTCCAACCCCCTAACAATACAGGCCAAAATTCCATTTGCCGCCTTAATTACTTGCTACACCTGCATGCTAACTTTTTATGTTTCATGCACTTTAACACCCAGATCCCTCTGTGCTGCACTTTTTTTGGAATCTCTCTACATTTAAATAATAGGCTGCCTTTTGATTTTTCCTACCAAAGTGCATGACCTCACTCTTTCCTACAATAAACTCCATCTGCCAAGTTTTTGCCCACTCACTCATTCTATCTATATCCCCTTGCAGATTCCTTATGTCCTCATCACAACATGCCCTCCCAAATATTGTTATATCATCAGCAAATTTAGATACATTACACTCTGCCCCCTCCTCCAAATCATTAATAGATAGTAAATAATTGAGGCCCTAGGACTGATCCTTGTGGCACTCCACTAGTTACATCTTTCCAACCTGAGAAAGATCCATTAACCCTGACTCTCTGTCTTCTGTGTGTTAACCAATCCTCAATCCATGCTAATATATGACCCCCAATACCATGAGCTCCTATCTTGTGCAATAACCTTTTATGCGGCACCTTATCGAATGCCTTCGGGAAATCCAAATACACAACATCTACCGGTTGCCCTTTATCAACTCTGCTTGTTATATCCTCAAAGAACTCTAGCAAATTTTTCAGACATGATTTCCCTTTCACAAAACCATGTTCAATCTGTTTGATTGCATTGAGCTTTTCTAAATGTCCTGCTATTCCTTCCTTAATAATGGACACTAGCTTTGTCCCAATGACAGATATTAGGCTGACTGCTTTACAGTTTCCTGCTTTTTGTCTCCATCCCTTCTTGAACAGGGGCACCACATTAGCGGTTTTCCAATCCGCTGGGACCCTCCCGGAATCCAGTGAGTTCTGGAATATTTTGACCAATGCCTCCACTATCTCTGCAGTCACTTCCTTTAAAACCCTTGGATGCAGACCATCAGTTCCTGGTGACTTGTCTGTCTTTAGTCCCATTAGTTTGTCAAATACTTTGTCCCTCATGATGGAGACTGTTACAAGATCTTTTCTCCCATTAGCTCCTTGTTATCTGATATCTTTGGAATATTTATAGTGTCCTCCACCATGAAGACCGATGCAAAATATTGGTTTAAATTATCTGCCATTTCCCTGTTCCCCATTATCAATTCTCCAGTCACATCCTCCAAGGGCCCCACACTCACTTTAACTAATCTCTTTCTTTTTATATACCTGTAGAAGCTCCTGCTGTTTATTTTTATATTTCTTGCCAATTTACTTTCATAATTCATTTTCTCCCTCTATTAGCATTTTAGTCATCTGCTGCTGGTTCCTAAAAATTCCCAATCTTCTGGCCTACCACTAGCTTTCACCGCTTTGTATACCTTAGTTTTTGATTGGATACTCTCCTTGACCACCTTTGTTAACCACGGGTGGTCCATCCTTCTCATCGAGTCCTTCTTTTTGACCGGGATAAATTTTTGCTGAGCGTTATGAAATATTTGCTTAAACATAGCACAGGATGTGCACTCCAGAGGCCAGGACAGTCCTGCCATTCCTCTATTTATAGTTAACTTTGTGACTGCTAACTAATCATACCGATACTAATAAACCTTACCAATACCAATAAACGTTACTGCAGTTAACAAATGGTATTAATATTAATAAATCTTACTAGTAATAAATCCTACTAATGCTTAACACGCCTTACTAGTAGTAATAAAACTTATTTTAAAATAAAAGCTAAGACTCACCAGCTAATCAATTATTACCTATTATTAATATTAATATTTTAATAGTTTTTAATCTGCCAGTTATTTAGACAGTCCCTAAGCAGCAATACTCACCAGCCAATCAACATTTGATTTCCTGTGATGTCACAGCTCAATTTGAGTTTTTGAGCCCCACAATCTGTAAAAAGTAGCTAGACGCAAAGTCTCGCTCTCTAGTGGATTTTCAATCCCCTGAACTCTCGCTGCTTTTCAATTGTCTCTATTGATCTGTGCAACTTGTTATGCTCCACATGCAGCACCTCCTCCCTTCCCAGTGCATCTCAGCTTATTAATGCCTCCTTACAGCCTCTTCTACCCCCTGCAATTACCTAGTTTCCACTTGAATGTATTTACAATGTTCAGCTGAAGCTCTGTGTGTGGTAACAAGTTGCACCTTCACTCCGTTTGGGAAAGATGTTTCCACTGAATTACCTCCGGCTGATGCAAGGAACCCCGGAGGTGAATGTACCCAGAATGTTCACACGGAAAACCTGTCAGTTCAGAGGGTGCCCGAGTTCCAGTTTCAATCCAACGCTGCTGAATGTGCTGTGGCCTCCGTGTCTCGTTTTGTTCCTTGAGTCGTTTACCGTCACCATTAAACCCTGTGCTTCTCCTCCATTCCATCACAGATGATATGGTCCAGGCAGATGTGGTGTGCAAATATTCTCAGATGGAAGTTTATATTTCCAAATGCCGACTTTACCAGCTGGGCTTTGAGCGTGAAGATGTTCGAATTAATGATTTCCACTGTGTGGGGTCAGAGGGAGATGATTTTATTGCATTTCACATCAATAACACCAATCACAACTGTGGGAACATTGTGAAGGTGAGTGATTCTTATGCCACTCCTTGTTCACCAGTAAATTCTGATCAAGTCGTCTTTGCTCTCAGACGATGCAATCATCAAGTGTTCCAGTATTTTCTCAATTGATTTCCACAATCACATTCCCTTGTTCCTCGAAAGACCCAAATGCTTTCAGTTAATGACTTTGTCAGCAGTCTCGATAACTTTCCCCTCACTGGAAGCTGAGGCAAGATGCACAGGCCTGTTGAAAGGGCACTGTGAGCTCTGGGAGGGGCATTGAGCCCTGGGAGGGGCACTGTGAGCTCTGGGAGGGCACTGAGCTGTGGGATGGGCACTGTGAGCTGTTGGTGGGGGCACTGAGCTCTGGGACGGGCACTTTGAGCTGTGAAAGGGGCATTGAGCTGTGGCGGGGGCAGTGTGAGCTGTTGGTGGGGGCACTTTGAGCTGTGGCGGGGGCAGTGTGAGCTCTGGGAGGGGCACTGTCAGCTGTGGGTGGGGGGGGCACAGGGTGCTATGGGTGAAAGTGGGAGTTTGCAGGATGTACACTGGGTGCTCTGGCGGGTGGACACAGAGGAAAATCAGTGGCAAATGGAATTCATCCCGATAAAGTGTGAGGTAATGCACTAGGGGAGGGCTAACAAGGCAAGGGATTACATTATGAATGGTAGGACCCTGGAAAGTATGAAGATCAGAGGGACCTCAGTGTGCATATCCACAGATCCCTGAAGGTAGCGGGACAGGTAGATAAGGTGGTTAAGAAGGTATATGAGATATTTGCTTTTATTGGCTGAGGCACAGAATGCAAGAGCAGGGAAGTTATGCTGGAACTGTATAAAACACTGGTTAGGCCACAGCTGGAGTACTGTGTGTAGTTCTGGTCACCACATTATAGGAAGGATGTGATTGCAGTGGAGAGGATGCAGAGGAGATTTACCAGGATGTTGCCTGGGCTGGAGGGTCTGAGCTATGAGGAATAATTGGATAGGCTGGGGTTGTTTTCCTTGGAGCAGTGAAGTTTGAGGGGACCTGATAGAGGTGTATAAGATTATGAGGGGCATTGATAGGGTGGATAGGAAGGCACTTTTTCCATTAGTAGAAGAGTCAATAACCAGGAGGCATAGATTTAAGGTAAGAAGTAGAAGGCTAAGAGGGGAGTTGAGAAGAAATTATTTCACCCTGAAAGGGTGGTTGAGTCAGAAACTGTCATAACATTTAAGAAGTATTTAGACATTGACTTGCGTTGCCATAGCCTCCGGGGCTATGGACCAAGCACTGGAAAATGGGATTAGTGTCATCAGATCTTTGTCGACGGGTGTGGACACAATGGGCCGAATGGCCTCTTTCTGTGCTGTAAACCTCTGTGAGTCTATGAAATTGATTGTAGAGAGGCTGCAGAAATGTGCTGGGAGCTGAGAGAGTAATTTGAGGTTGTGCGACCTTACCAAATGGGAAGAATGGGAGCTGCTGTGAATAAACTCCATCTGTTTAATGGAAGAGGAAGATCTCACTGGGTTCACTCTCTGGGCCAGAATTCAATCTCAAGTACAAGGTACAGGGCAGCTGGATGGAGCTGGGTCATCCCTGGGCTACACTCACACACCTGCTGATATATGACAATTAGCAGGAGTCAATAGCCTGAACTAGAGTCGAGGTTTAGCCTGTGAACTGCCAGGGTGGAGAGAAGGAAAACAGACACTGGAGTGGGTGTTGCGTTCAGGGACCAACCCCTGTATGTAATACCCAAGATTGTGACATTGAGTGAGAGCGCTGGGTATGTTTGCAATGCTAGAGATAGATGGGTACGCAGTGTGGCTACAGATTGCCCTGTCAGTATAGGAACTTTGTCTTATGGTGATTCTCCTCTCCACAGACAAATGAGACACACGTCATGTACATAAACACCGTCTGGATCGAAAGTCTGAACAACACAGGCAATGTCATTACTCGTGATAGAGTCATTAATGTCGAATTCTCCTGTGCCTATGAACTTGACCTGAAAGTTTCTCTTGAAACTGTCGTGAGGCCAATGCTGAGGTGAGTGGTGGACCTGGGTTAAACTTCTAAGCATTACACTTGTGGGGAATATGTGCGCTAAGGGTAGGGGATGACGAGAATGGAGAATCTGTGGGCTTCTAGATGCTTGACGGAATTAATTTATAATTTATGGTTGTTAAGTCTATTCGATGAGTCTTGATCTTCTCTCTGAAGTGTTCCTTGATCTTTATTGGTTGGTGATATTTGTATATTGCCCTATCAGCGGTTGTAACCAACAGATGCGCACCAAATTATTTAAATTGTACACTTTGTACCCCTATCATTGGTCTCCCGATTGGATAAATTTAAACTTGTGTTTCAATAATAACTTGTTTAATCTGAACATCAGTCGATCCAATCGAGAGGAAGCAAGGCTCCCCACGGATTCTATCTCACTGTTTCTCTAAATATCACTAGGGAGAATGCTTAAAATTTCAACACAAACACAAGTGGATTTATAGAATCGAAATCTTTTATATTGCACTGTTTAACTATTAAACACACTGACTTGGTTCACATGGGCAATGCTTCACACAAACACATAGGCGCACACACACTCTCCCTTTTTCACCTTCCTCCCGGGAGGCTAAATATAATATCCAAGAGCCTCAAACAAAAGCAAAATAATACAAACACTGAAAACCTGAGCTGGAATTAGCCAGCAGGTGAGGCAGCATCTGTGGAGAGAAACAGGGCGATGACCCTTCATCGGAACCTGCTGAGTATTTCCAGCATTTAAAAGACATTATTCTGGATACTTCATGCAGCTGTAAAGATGGGAAGTCAGGCAGGATAGCAGTTGGATGCCTTAGTAAAAAGTAGCCAGGACATGTAGAATTAATCAGAGTTTTTATTTATTCATTCTTTAACATTGACACTGTTTATTTCAGTGTTGTCAACCTCACTCTTCCCACCAAAGAAGGTAATTTCATCACTAAAATGGCTCTCTATAAAAACTCATCATACAAGTTTCCATATCGAGAGGGTGAGGTGACACTCACCACCCGGGATGTCCTGTACATTGGAGTGTTTGTGGAGGGAGCCGATTCTACACAGCTCATTCTGATCATCAACCGCTGCTGGGCTACTCCATCCCGAAATCCAAAGGACCGACTACGTTATATGATAATAGAACATGGGTTTGTATGAATTCTATCTAAAATGTAATAACATAGATGAGTTATATTGGTTCCAGATCTCTCACCTTGAATGGGGACAGTGCAATGTGTGAACAGATTCTTCCAATTTAGATGGTGGGTTGGACAGAGCCTTTTCCAACTTCACATCTTGTTCACTGGATTCCTTCACTGCAGCTCAAACTGATTCTGGACAAACTGGCTTCCTCTTCTCCTCTGTCAGATACCATTCCAGAGACAGCTCTCCCCCGGCCCCAGGACATTGGCCGTCCACCCTCTCTGTCCCACCTTCAGAAGCTCCCTGAAATGCTCTCTCCTCAATCTTGCCTTCAGTTTTCATTCCCCTAAAACTGCCTCTGCTGCTTTATTGTGTTTATCATCATCAAATCATTTTGAGACATTCACCGCCTCGAAGTCTTAATATCTAAGGGTGTCCCCAAGCAAAGGTATTTGTTTATAACTCCCCCTCCCCCAGGGACATGCCCCCCTCCAGAAGGCAGGGGGGGAATGGGGAAAAGTTACCTGGGGATGGGGTGATTTACAGGTTCCCCACTCTGACAGTGATGTTCTCTCTCTCTCTCTCTCTCTGATCAGGTGCCCAAATTCAAAGGACAGCACCATCGAGATGAAGGAGAATGGAGTGTCTCTAACTTGCCGCTTCCACATTGTTGTTTTCAAGTTTATTGGCGATTACGATGAGGTTCATCTGCATTGTGATGTGACGCTGTGTGACTCCGACATAAATAACTGCAGAGTTGTGAGTAATGGCAGGCTCTGGACCCCCGGGCCCTAAACATGGTTCCAAACCTCTTCGCTCTGTTGTGTGGACTGTGTGGTGCTGGTTTCTGAACCCCCTCTGTCTACGTTGCCCCCACTCCTGGAGCAGGACCCATTTTGGGCAACATTACAGCGCATTAAGTAGTGAGTTCTGCACTGTGATGAGTCAAATTGAGGTCCTGTCAGAAAACCATCAAGCAGCTAAAACACTAAGGCAGTGACCTGGATTTTCACCTTCAAGGCAGGTAGTGGGAGTCAGGAAAATGCCTAGCTTGGCCTGCCTGCCTTGTGAGTCAGGCTAGACTCAGGGCAGACCCAGGAGTGCGGAGGCAGCCACAGGGTACAGAGGTGGGCTGTTTAAAAGGAACTTGGTCCCAGTTAAAATGAAAACACAAAGCGCCTCCAGCCTTCACCCCAAACATTCCCAAGCCCCCACCCATCCTCTATGGCCCCTCAGGCCAAGCTATAGCACTTCCAGGCCCATTGCTTCGATACAGTGTATCATGGGTGAATTCTATGGTGACAATACTGTTAAAAAAGCTTTAAAAATTAATTCATAACTCTCTACTGTTTTCCCTGGGCCACAGGTGTTTTAGTACTCTAATGGTTGTTTGGGCTCCCAGCCAAGACACATTATGTATGCTTGGCTGAGAGCCCAGACACCCATAAACCTTGTTGAAACACCAGTGCCCCAGAGGAAAATGCCTTGATTAACAGCTCAGGCTCTCTGCTGTCAGTGTCACAATGTTTGTTTACACAACATTAAGGGGTTTCAAGGGTTTGTGTTTTTTGTTACTGATACTTTAAAGGGTCTGAATGATTGACGCTTTGATTGGCTGCAAAGTCAGTATGAGGAGCTAGGTACCAAATTAAGAAGTGGAACCTCAAAGGTAACAATCTCTGGATTATTACCTGAGCCACATGAAAATTGACATAGGGCAAATAAGATTAGAGAGATGAACGCGTGGCTCAAAGACGGGTGTCGGAGAAGTGGGTTCCGGTTTGTGGGGCACTAGCATCAGTACTGAGGAAAGTGGGGGCTGTACCGTTGGGACAGTTTACACCTGAGCTGTGCTGGGACAAGTGTCCTTGCAAATTGCATAACTAGGGAAGTAGAGAGGGCTTTAAACTAAACAAGAGGGGTGAGGGATCAAGTTTTGGTAGAGGTAGCAATTCAAGGTGTAGAGTCAAGACAGGAGAGAAAAATATTAATATGAGAAATGAGGGTCAGAGAATGGCAGGAAGGGACAGAGAGAAAAAAACCTAAGAATACATCAACAGTCATGACTGGATGTTACAAAGGTAACAAAAAGACAAAACTGAAGGCTCTCTATCTGAATGTGCTAAATGAATTGATGGCCCATATTGGAAGTAGATAAATATGATCTCATAGCAATTACAGAGATGTGGCTGCAGAACGACCAAGATTGGGTCCTTAATATTGAGAGGTACATGACATTCAAGAAAATAGGAAGCTAGGTAAAAATGGAAGGGTAGCACTGTTAATCAAAGAGAGCATTGGTGCAATAGTTAGAGATAACTTTGGCTTAGGAGATCAGGATGTAGAATCGGTTTGGGTGGAGATGAGGAATATTAGGAGAAATAAGTCATTAGTGGAGTGGTCTACAGGTTCCCTAACAGTGGCCACAGTGTAGGGCAAAGTATTCAAGAGAAAATATTGTGTGCTTGTGATAAAGGGATGGCGATAGTCATGGGTGATTTTAATCTACACACAAACTGGAAAAATCAGATTGGCAGTAGTAGTCTGGATGAGGAGTTCTTAGAATGCTTTTGAGATAGTTTTTTACAGCAGCATGTTAGAGAAGGTTATATTAGAATTGGTCTGAAGAAGAGTCATTTGGACTCAAAACGTCAACGCTGTTTTTCTCTCCACAGGTGCTGTTTGACCTGCTGAGTTTTTCCAGCATTTTCTGTTATTGTTTCAGATTTCCAGCATCAGCAGTATTTTGCTTTTATATTAGACTTGGTATTGTGTAACGTGACAGGATTAATTAATTACCTCAGGGTAAAGGCACCCCTAGGTAGCAGCGACCACAATATGATTAAATTTTATATCCAGTTTGAAAGGGAGAAGAGTGGGTCTAAGACTAGTATCTTAAACTTAAATAAGAACAACTATGTGGGGATGAAAGCTGAGCTAGCTGAAGTGAACTGGGAAACTAGGCTAGGGATAGATCAATAGGGGAGCAGTGGCAGACATTTAAGGGGATATTTCAGAGTATTCAGAATAAGTACATTCCTATTAAAAAGAAAAATTCTAAGCGGAGGACCCACCGTCATGGTTAACTAAAGAAGTTAAGGAAAGCATCAAACTTAAGGTAAAAGCATACAACTCCGCAAAGAAGAGTGGCAGATCAGATGATTGGTCTGAATATAAAGAACAACAGAGAATGACTAAAAGGTTAACGAGGAGAAAGAAATTAGACTTTGAGAGGAAGCTAGCTAGAAATGTAAAAATGGGTAGCAAGAGTTTCTACAGGTATTTTAAAAAAATAAAGTGAGTGTTGGTCCTCCAGAAAGTGACAGTGGGGAGTTAATAGTAGATAATAAGAAAATGGCAGATGAAATGAACAAATATTTTGCTTGTGTTCACTATAGAGGATACAAAAAACATTCCAGTAATAGCTGCAAATCAGGAGGTGAACGGGAGAAAGGAACTTGGTGAAATTGAAATCGCTAGGGACACAGTACTGAGAAAATTGATGGAGCTGCGGGCTGGCAAGTCTCCGGGTCCCAATGGATTACATCCTAGGGTCTTGAGGCAGCTTATGAGGTAGTCAATGTGCTGGTGTTGACTTTCCAAAATTCACTCGATTCTGGAAAGTAGCAAATGTAATCCCTCTATTCAATGGAGGCAGGAAACAGGAAACTATAGGCCAGTTAGCTTGATGTCTGTTGTAGGGAAGTTGTTAGAATCGAACATTAAGGAGGTTATAGCTGGGCACTTAGAAGAGCTCAAGGCAATCGGAAAGAGTCAGCATGGTTTTGTGAGAGGAAAATCATGTTTAACCAATTTATTGGAGCTTTTTCAAGGAGTAACATGCGCTGTAGATAAAGGGGAGCCTCTAGACGTGCTGTACTTGGATTTCCAGAAGGCATTTGATGAGGTGCCACATCAAAGGTTATTACAGAAAATAAAAGCGCATGGTGTGGGGTTAACATATTAGCATAGACAGAAGATTGGCTGGCTGGCAGGAAGCAGAGTGTATGCATAAATGGGTCTTTTTCAGATTGGCAGGATGTGATGAGTGGAGTCCCACAGGGGTCTCTGCTGGGGCCTCAACTTTTTACAATTTATATCAATGACTTAGATGAGTGGAGCAAAGGCATGGTAGCTAAATTTGCAAATGACACAAAGATAGGTAGGAAAATATGTTGTGAAGAGGACATGGAGGTTGCAGATAGATATAGATAGGCTGAGTGAGTGGACAAAGATCTGTCAAATGGAGTTTAATGTGGAAAAATGTGAAGTTGTTCACTTAGGCAGGAAGAACAAAAAAGCAGAGTATTCCCTAAATGGAGAACAACTGCATAATTCTGAGGTACGGAGGGAGGTGTTCTGGTGCATGAGTAACAAAAAGTTAGAATGCATGTACAGCAAGTAATTGAGGCTAATGGAATGCTATCCTTTTATTATGAGAGGGATTGAACATAAAAGTAAGGATGTTATGCTTCAGTTATACAGGGTATTGGTGAGACTGCACCTCGAATACTGTGTGCAGTTTTGGTCTCCTTATTTAAGGAAGGATGTAAATGCGTTGGAGGCAGTTCAGAGGAGGTTTACTCGATTGATACCTGGAATGAGTGGGTTGTCTTATGAGGAAAGGTTGGACAGACTGGGCTTGTTTCCACTGGAGTTTAGAAGAGTGAGGGGTGATTTGATCGAAGTATATAAGATCCTGAATGGCCTTGACAAGGTGGATGTAGAAAGGATGTTTCCTCTTGCGGGTGAGTTTAGAACTAGGGGGCATGGTTTTAAAATTAGGGGTCACCCTTTTAGGACAGAGATGAGGAGAAGTTTCTCTCAGAGGGTTGTGCGACTTTGGAACTCTCTGCCTCAGAAGGCGGTGGAAGCGAGGTCATTGAATATTTTTAAGACAGAGGTAGATAGATTCTTGTTAGGTAAGGGAATTAAGGGTTATCAGGGTTAGATGGGAACGTGGAAATTGAAACACAAGATGATCAGCCATGATCTCATTGAATGGCGAAGCAGGCTCTAGAGGCCGAATGGTTTACTCCTGCTCCTATTTCTTATGTTCTTATGGTTTGTTGTGAAATGGCTTTTTTTTCAACATACTAGGAAGTAAAAAAACACATCCTTCTGTCACTATTGGATCAATTGGTTCTGTACAATGTAAGGTGGGTCAATGGGCATGAGGAGGACCTTTTGCATTTACTTTATAAATAGTTTTTAAAAAGTCCCCCTCATACAGACCATGGTTCACGATTCCTCCAAGAGGATGTGGACCACGAGTTTTTAAAAACCTGGCCTGACTCCATGAAAATTGCGGAGGAGTAGGATATGTTTATTGCTGCAATGGAGCCAACCAGGTTCGGAGTGCCGGATGCAGGCTTTTGACAGCAGCCAGTCTGTACCCTTTAAAGGCAATCCCAAACATGAGACAGCCCCGGAATGGGCACGGGAATCCTAGAATCGGGACCTGCCTGCCATTTTTAAAGGGCTTCCGAGTCATCCCGATTCGGTGAAAATCCAGGCCAGTGAAGAGTGTGCACACACTTGCAACTTTGATAGGAGCTTGTATAATGGAACTGATGTGGAAATCCCCAAAGCCAAATCCTGAGGGGACATATTTCCAAGCAGATAGAAAGGGCATGGAGTAAGGGAATTCAAGAAACCCTATAAGATAAGTCATAGGTACCTAAACACCTCTTCGGTTTCTGATGGAGTTGCTGCTGAGAGGCACATTAACCAAATCCTTCTGTGTTGGTCCCTATAGACTTGTCCTCCTAATAGCAGGAGATTCTCCGATGACAACTGGTCACCCTCAAAAGAGCAGATTCTCTCTGTTGGACCCATCAGGAGAAGAGGTTAGTTTAACTGTTGGTGCCTCATGTTGTACACTGAGCCATTTACAATTTTTACAATTCCTGGAACAAACTCCTGTCATCACAACAATGTGACACCTCCTTGGTTAAAGGTAAGAAAAGAGATAATAAACAACTGAAGCAGAGAAGGAAAGTGTTAGGGTTAGGGTAGAGAAAGTTCACGCAACTCATTCCTGGGACAAAGGGGTTATCCTCTGAAGAAAGGTTGAATATGTTGGGCTTTTACCCATTGGAGTTTAGGAGAATGAGAGGTGATCTGATTGAAACATATGAGATCCTGAGGGGACTTGACAAGGTGGATGTTTCCTCTTTTGGGAGAGTCTAGAACTAGGGGACACAGTTTAAGATGGAAATGAGGAGAAGTGTTTTTCTCTGAGGGTCATTAGTCTGTGGAATTCTCTTCCCCAGAAAGCAGTGGAGGCTGGGTCATTTAATTTATTCAAGGCTAAGTTAGACAGATTTTTGATAGGCAAGGGAATCGAGGGTTATGGGAGGCAGACAGGAAAGTGAAGTTGAGATTGCGATCACATCAGCCTTGATCTTCTCAGATGGTGGAGCAGGCTCGAAGGGCCAAATGGCCTAGTCCTGATCCTAAGTCCTATGTTCCTAAGACATAGGCAAAGACAGACATGTATTGAGTACTGCTAATTAGTTTCAGAGCTGTTGATGCACCTCTCATGTAGTTGATCTAATGTTTAGACAGGGGCTAGTATAAAGTTGGGCTTTGTGTCCCCGAGGATGCCTCATGATGGTCTCCACAAGGAATACTCCATGTGCTGGCTGGCCAGTGGAGACAGGTCATCTTTCAATGAAGGTTTGATCCTGTGCGAGGAAAGAGCACCTTCCACCCACCACCCCCACCCAATTAGGGTACAACAACTTGAATCCATATAATCTTTAACCAGAGTAAAACAGCCCAAGGCACTTCACAGGACTGTGATCAAATAAAATTTAACAGATTCATATCAGAACAAGTGTCCAAACGTTTGGCCAAAGAGCTGGGTTTTAAGGAGCATCTTAAATGAGAAGGACAGAGCGGGAATTCTAGAGCTTAGGGTCCAGACAGCTCGAAGCACGGCTGCCAATAGTGGAGTGATTAAAATCAGGGATACTCAGGACAGCAGAGTTAGAGCAGCACAGGTATCCCAATGGAGGAAATGGAAAATAAAGATGAAAAATTAAAAATTATTTAAGCAGAAGCCAGTGTAGGTCAGCAAGCACAAGGGTTTATAGAGGGTGAAAGATGGGAGCCAGGAGAGTGTTCAAATAGTTGAGTCTAGAGTCCATGTCCAAATGCAGCAAGACCAGGACAATATCCAGGCTTGGGCTGACAAGTGGCAAGTAACATTCATGCCACACAAGTGCCAGGCAATGACCATCTCCAGCAAGAGAGAATGTAACCATTGCCTCTTGACATTCAATGGCATTACCATCACTGAATCCCCCACTATCAACATCCTGGGGGTTACCATTGACCAGAAAATGAACTGGACTAGCCATATAAATACTGTGGCTACAAAAGCAGGTCAAAGGCCAGGAATCCTGTAACAAGTAACTCACCTCCTGACTCCTCAAAGCCTGTCCACCATCTACAAGGCACAAGTCAGGAGTGTGATGGAATACTCCCCACTTGCCTGGATGAGTACAGCTCCCACAACACTCAAGAAGTGCGGCACCATCCAGGACAAAGCAGTCTGCTTGATTGGCACCCCATCCACAAACATTCACTTTCTCCACCACCGACACACAGTAGCAGCAGTGTGTACCATCTACAAGATGCACTGCAGTAACTCACCAAGGCTCCTTCGACAGCACCTTCCAATCCCACGAGCAATACCATCTGGAAGGACAAGGGCAGCAGATAGATGGGAACACCACCAAGTCACTCAGTATCTTGGAAATATATCGCCGTTCCTTCACAGTCGCTGGGTCAAAATCATGGAACTCCCTCCCTAACAGCACTGTGGGTGTACCTACACCACATGGACTGCAGCAGTTCAAGAAGGCAGCTCACCACCACCTTCTCAAGGGCAATTAGGGATGGGCCATAAATGCTGGCCCAGCCAGTGAAGCCCACATCCCGTGAATGAATAAAAAGGTAAAAAGGCCCGGGATGAGGGTTTCAGCAGCAGATGCACTGTGGGAAACGAGAACAATCATAGTGTAAGTACAATTCCATATTTATGGTCTGTATTATGAGCCATTGAAAATCATGGGTCTTTCTGCACTATTGCAGTATTGTCCCTGGGGGCGAGTTAAGCTGTACAAGTGTTGATGAAGGCAGTGGGTGGTTGGATGTGAAGGAAGCCTCCGGAGGTTTGATGGCACTGGTTGTGACGTTTCCTCTTTGTTGTGCAGCAGCTGATTGGTGTGAAGAGGACAATGGCGGCTGTGAACAGATTTGCACAAGTCAGGTGGAACACGCAGTCTGCAGCTGCATCACTGGATTCTTGCACTGGGATGGAAAACACTGCCGAGGTAGGCTATAGGGAAATTAAAAATTCTAGTCTTAGATTTGGTCTTAACACTGTCACTGGCTCCGGCGGGTGATGTGCTAGACTGGCGCCAGCAGATCGGATGGCTGCTTCTGCGACGAGAATAGCGGCTGCAGGTCTATGACAGCAGCCTAACTGATAGGCTGTTTGATCCTAGTGACCCATCCCCAGGAGATCGTACAAGGCAAGTTTCACTATGGCTGATTCATAGATTAACCTCTGATGTGTTCCTCATCTATGAGTTAACTCTTTACACTGCCTGAAGTTAACCATTTCCTGTCTCTGTCTCTCTTCAGCTTTGAGTGCTTGCAGTGAGCCAGCCATTCTACCCATGCTTCTGGTGGCCACTCAGATCTTTGGTTGGTTATTGATAAACGCACAAAACCCAAAACTGTAGCAGGAGTGAAGATGGAAGAATCGCCAATGGGAACAGGAATGTGGTGGCATTCACCAGAATTTAAGGAGCAATGTATTTTTGGACTGTTGGGGAATTTATGTGGGGTTAACTTTATTTTGTTTTATTTAAGAATTAAGTATTATTTCTGTAGTGAAGTACAGCTATGTCAGGAATGTGTCACGGATTTTTCTGAGTGAGAACTCGCTCTTTTACTGTGAGGTACAGGCTGGACTGTTCTGAGTTTTAGGATTTCAGCCTTTTGCTGAGTGTAGGAACTTGAAAATAAAGAATTTGTCATTAGAATTTAGGCTCATTCTAATTCAAACCATCTCAGCTTCATTAACCTTCACATTAGAAAGCAAATTCCAGACAGGTCACATGTTGGCAGACAGGGCAGATTGGGTAGGGAGAGCTGTGTCAGTGGATGGGAGAAATCCAGGTGCTAATGGTGGGGATGAGCATTCTGGAGTTGGGTTCGATTAATTTTGGGGAGCTGCTGACTGATTGAGTACAGTAGAATGCATGAAGATGGCATATGGGCATAGGATAGAATGAGATTGTTTGGACAAACATTCTCTGTTAAACTTTTGAGATTTTTAAAAACTATTTTTGAAAAAGCTTTGGTGTAGAAGTGAACAAGAACACAGGGTATTATAGAAGATTTGTGGGTGTCGGTATTGCAGTCTGACACGTCCCTACATGCTGATCTAAATGCAAACCAATCAGTTGCAAAGTCCATATACTTGTAGAATTAAAGAAATGTCAGGAATTGCATCACAAAAATATTAATCCAGTTCACGAAGGATTTGTTAAAATGACATGGATTCAAACCACACTCACCTACTGCACACATTCCAATCTGTTACCCGGATAGAGGACAAAGCTGATCGCAGCCATAGTGATTGAAGAGATGCTGTAATAGAGTCGGCGCCCGGGGAGCCGTGACCCAGACAGAGTCGGCGCCCGGGGAGCCGTGACCCAGACAGAGTCGGCGCCCGGGGAGCCGTGACCCAGACAGAGTCGGCGCCCGGGGAGCCGTGACCCAGACAGAGTCGGCGCCCGGGGAGCCGTGACCCAGACAGAGTCGGCGCCCGGGGAGCCGTGACCCAGACAGAGTCGGCGCCCGGGGAGCCGTGACCCAGACAGAGTCGGCGCCCGGGGAGCCGTGACCCAGACAGAGTCGGCGCCCGGGGAGCCGTGACCCAGACAGAGTCGGCGCCCGGGGAGCCGTGACCCAGACAGAGTCGGCGCCCGGGGAGCCGTGACCCAGACAGAGTCGGCGCCCGGGGAGCCGTGACCCAGACAGAGTCGGCGCCCGGGGAGCCGTGACCCAGACAGAGTCGGCCCCCGGGGAGACGTCACTGAGCAGCTCAGCCACAGCTTTGAGGAGCAGATGGTTAGACTGAAAAATCACAAACCACAGGCAAGGTCAAAAGTAACAGAAGCAAATCTTTCTGCCACAAGCTTTTTAATTATATTGAAACATTATAATTATAATGAAACATTTTTTTTTAAAACCCAGATCCCAGAAACAGAATTATATTTTTTTTCAAGTAACATAATGTCTTTGCTAAATCTTACACGAGATGCTATTTTACAAAGTTGGATAAAACCAAATGAAATATGTCAAAGTTCTAAACTTGAGACAAATAAAACTATAGGTTAGGGGAGGCAGCAAGGTTAGTGTATTGTGAAGGGCGATGTACAGGGCAGCAATAGGGGGTACACCAGGTCTGTACACACGTCAGAGGCAATCTGCAGAGTTAGAATGTGCGGTCAAACCAAATCAGCATTATATATAAACCCAAGGTCTCACACATGTAAATGATGGTTTGAGAGCTGGAAGTGACTGTTTCATTCAGAGTCTGAACTGAAATCCAGCATTAGGGTGCCTGGCTCTTGTTAACGACTTCTGTGCTCACTTTATAAAATAAATCAGGAACTACATGACGGTAATTTCCAGCTTAGTTATGGGCTGATGGTCATCACAGCATTGAAGTTACTCCTCAGAGTCACATCTGAAATCAATTACTGGGACAGAAATTATAATTAGAAAATGCATGTCTCTGGGAACAGCAGGTTTGATTATAGCTTCTCTAATATGTGATAGAGGAATGGTTGGGAGGATGATCCTACTGTGTTATAACTGTTCTTGGGGAGGGAGAGGCTCTAAATGAAAATCAACTGATTCCATGAACAAATTCTGATAGAAAGAGCTGGTCAGCTCCTGTGCCCATGAATTCAACAATTCCAACATCTTGTTTCAGAAACCAGCTCTATCTTTAGGAAACCCAGTTTATTATACCAACACTTCCCTGTCAGTGAGAAACAAGCATTTGAGAAAATAACAGATGATGTGACAGGTAAATGTGTTTGCAAGTACTTAAAGTTCAAAATAATACTGCAAATGAACTGCATTCTCAGGGCAAAGACAGGTTGGAAAGTTCACCATTCGTCAGACAGACTAAAACAATAATGTGTCCTTTTATCTGCTGCTTTTCTCTAAGTGAAGATTTTGTAAAAAAAACACAGCTTTGGTCCAGAGCCCTGATTCTACAGCTGATCAGGTTAACAGCAGCAAATACACCACGGGTCTGAAACCTGTTTGGGCTTCCGGGAGCTATGCTGTAGTTATGAAATTGTGCAATAACACACTCCCTCTCACACACCAGCTGTGTCATATCTCTCTCTCTCTCTCACACCCTAACTGTGTAGTAACTCCCTCTTACACCCCTATTCCATCTATTCCACTGGCCCCAGTGTTGGAACCCAATGCACGAATTCCATACATTGACCATATCTCAATCTTTGTCTGCAAATCAGCTCAATACAGACTATGAAAATAAAAATTATGACAAAAAGATTGCATTTATCATTGCAAGTGGATACAAATAAATACATCTCAATTTCTTCAAACTCTAAGCTGATTTTCTGCCAAATTTCTGTACATTTGGTTTTTGGAGATGTGGTGAGTGAGATCAGTTTTATAATCAAGAGAGATGTGCGTGTACACAAGGGAAGGTGATTATATCAACCGTTCCGGAATGCACCGGCGTACTGGTAACCGGCAGGACTCATCGGTAACCAGGACTCACCGGTAACCAGCAGGACCGTCCCAAAAATGATGCAGAACTCAGTGGCATTTACAGAATCAACATTTGGTTCCACAAATGTCTCCAAAGTACAGAGTTAACTGGAACTTTGAGGGATCAGATCCAAGCATTCATGTTCCAAAACCGAGTCTGGCTTGATTGTGTATCCAAACAGACTGCATTAACTATCTCCTGTGGAGAGAACATAAGAACATTACAAATAGGAAGGGTAGAACATTCAGCCCCTCGAGCCTGTTCCACCATTTAATATGGTTATGGCTGATCTTCTATAGCAACTCCACTTTCCTGCCTGCTCCCCATATCTCTTGATTCCTGAGAAACCAAAAATCTGTCTATCAGAGCTTTGAATATAGTCAACGATGGAGCATCAAGTCACAGCCGGAGTTCAACCCACCTACCCCTTGACTCCATCTTCTCACCATATCCCGGAAAACCTTCCATTCTTCCCACTTCAACAGCATTCTCCCAATTTATTCCACAATTCTGTTATCCTTTTCATGAAAATCACAGACTCTGGTTTTCAAATTGTTCACCATAGGTAACAAATTTACGATATGAGCTTTATCAACACACTAAGCATTTATTAAGTGAAATTTGTTTGTTATAATTCAGGCTTTCTCCTGAAACTGGTTATTGCAGCTCACTACATTAGGTCAGAACCATGAAGGTGTAAGTGTATGAACTGAAACAGTGTGCACGAGAGGTGTGTGTGCGTGCAAACTAATGGGGTTTACACTTGAAATAGTGCGACTTCGCATTATATACTCCTTATCTTTCCCATGGGTAGAGAAAAAAACATGGTGACTGACCAGATATTTCAGACTAAAGTAACAAAAAGCAATTTCTGCTCTCCATATAACATGGAGACCCTCAAACTCTTTCTGTACAGCCTATTTCAATTCAAATTAATGTGGTTGGTTTATTAGAATGCAGCGCAAATTGGATACTCACCCGTTCGCTCATGCGATGTTGCTGAGTCCGGGATCTGCTGACTATAATATTCCAACTCCACCTCCTGGAATCACACAGAGAAAGGGTTACATAGGGTATATGGCATAGACCCAGCCCTTAGGCCAAACAACTCCATGCCAGCATTTATACTTCACTCCAGCCTCCTCCCATCTTTCTTCATCTAAATTTACCATTATAATCCTCTCTTCTCTTCCCCCTATTGCCTAGTTTCCTCTTAAATGCATCTATACTATTCACTTTAACCACATCCTATAGTAGCAAGTTCCATATTCTCACCATTCTTTGGGTAAAGAAGCTTCTTCTGAATTCCCGATTGGACGATCTTATATCGACAGCCTCTAGTTATGCTCTTCCCCACAGGAGAAAACATTCTCTCTCTATCCACTCCATGAAACTTTTCATAATTTTAAATTCCTCCATTAGGTCACCCCTCAGCCTCTTATTTCAAGATAAAGGGACCCAGCCTGTCAATCCGTTCTTGATATGTAAACGCACACATTTCTGGTATCATTCTTGTAAATCTTCTCTGCACCCTCTCCAGTTTCTCTATATCCAGAATTTAACACAGTGCAGCAAGTGTAGTGTAACCAAGGTTCAATACTAGTTTAGCATAAATTCCCTACTTTTCATTCCTATTCCTTTAGAAATAAAATCTAGTGCTTGTTTTTATAGCCGTGCTAATCTGTGGCATAACTTTTATTAACTGGTGTATTCATACTCCGAGACCATACCTAGACTCGTACCTTCCAATTAATAAGAGAATTCCCTATTCTTCCTATCAAATGTACTACTTCACATCTATCTGGGCTGAACTTCATTTGCTAATTATTTGCCCAATCTGCAAGTTTATTAATGACCTCCTGTAAATTATTTGCCGCCCTCCTTGGTTTGGACTATCGCCCTCCCCAAATTCGTGTCATCTGCAAATTTAGAAATTGTATTTTTGATTCCAAAGTCCAAATCTTTAATATAAATTGTGAACAGCAGTGGTCCCAACACTGATCTTTGTGGAACTCCATTTCCTACCTTCTGCCACTCTGAGGTGAGGTGAGAGTGACTGCCCTTGACATCAAGATAGCATTTGACCGAGTGTGGCATCAAGGAGCCCTAGCAAAACTGGAGGCAATGGGAATCAAGGTGAAAACTCTCCACTGGTTGGAGTCATACCTAGCACAAAGGAAGATGGTTGTGGTTGTTGGAGGTCAATCGTCTCAGTTCGAGGACATCACTGCAGGAATTTCTCAGGGTAGTGTCCTAGACCCAACCATCTTTAGCTGCTTCATCAATGACCTTCCTTCCATCATATGGTCAGAAGTGGGGATGTTCGCTGATGATTGCACAATGTTCAGCACCATTTGCGACTCCTCAGATACTGAAGCAGTCCATGTCGAAATGCAGCAAGACCTGGACAATACCCAGGCTTGGGCTGACAAGTGGCAAGTAACATTCATGTCACACAAGTGCTAGGCAATGACCATCTCCAACAAGAGAGAATCTAACCATCACCCCTTGACATTCAATGGCATTACCATCACTGAATCCCCCACTATCAACAAATATAAAAAAACTACCCTTCACTCCCATTCTCTGCTTTCTGTCTTGGAACCAGCTAGCAATCCATTCTGCCACTTACCCCCCAATTCCACAGTCTCTGGCCTTATTCATTATTATGGGACACCTTTTTGAAAATCCTGATGAAAATGCATCTACTGCATTACCATTGTCTGCTCTCTCATCTTCTCAAGAAAGGGTGAGGAACTTCAGTTACGTAGATAGATTGGAGGAGTAGGGACTGTTTTCCTTGGATAAGAAAAGGTTGAGAGGAGATCTGGCACCTACCAGAGTAGATAGAGAGAAACTGTTCCCCTTAGGAGAAGGATCGAAAACAAGAGGGCAGAGATTTAAGGTAATTTTTTTAAAAGTCCTTTCATGGTGTGTGGGTGTCACTGGCAAGGCCAGCATTTAGCCCACCCTAATTGCCCTTGAGTAAGTGGCGGTGAGCCACCTTCTTGAACTGCTGCAGTCCATATGTGTAGGTACACTCACAGTGCTGTTAGGGAGGGAGTTCCAGGATTTTGACCCAGCACAGTGAAGGAATGGGATATATTTCCAAGTCAGGATGGTGAGTGGCTTGGAGGGGAACTTGCAGGTGATGGTGTTCCCATGTATCTGCTGCCCTTGTTCTTCTGGATGGTAGAGGTCACATGTCTTGAAGGTGCTGTTGAAGGGGCCATGGTAATTTCTGCAGTGCATCTTGTAGATGGTACACACTGCTGCTACGGTGCTTTGGTGAAGGAGGGAATGAATGTTGAAGGTGGTGGATGGGGTACCAATCAAACAAGCCGCTTTGTCCTGGACAGTGTTGAGCTTCTCTAGTGTTTTTGGAGCTGCTCTCATCCATTACACTCCTGACTTGTGCCTTATAGATGGTGGACAGGCTTTGGGGAGTCAAGAGGTGAGTTACTCACTGCAGGATTCCTAACCTCTGACCTGCTCTTGTAGCCACAATATTTATATGGCTAGTCCAGTTCAATTTCTGGCCAATGGTAACCCCCAGGATGTTGATAGTGGGGGATTCAGCAATGGTAATGCCATTGAATGTCAAGGGTATATGGTTGGATGCTCTCTTGTTGGAGATGGCCATTGCCTGGCACTTATATGGTGTGAATGTAACTTGCTACTTATCAGCTCAAGCCTGAATGTTGTCCAGGTCTTGCTGCATTTAGACATAGACTGTTGCAGTATCGGAGGAGTCAAGAATGCTGCTGAACATTGTGCAATCATCAGCGAACATCCCCACTTCTGACTTTATGATGGAAGGAAGGTCATTGGTAAAGCAGCTAAAGATGGTTGAGCCTAGGACACAACTCTGAGTAACTCCTGCAGCAATGCCCTTTGACTCAAATGATAGACCTTCAACAACCACAATGATCTTCCTTCGTGCTAGGTATGACTCCAGCTAGTGGAGAGTTTTCCTCAATTCCCATTGACTCCAGTTTTCCCAGGGCTCCTTGATGCCACACTCGGTCAAATGCTGCATTGATGTCAAGGGCAGTTACCTCACCTCTTGAGTTCAGCTCTTTTCTCAATGTTTGGACAAAGGCTGTAATGAGGTCAGGAGCTGAGTGGCCCTGGCGGAACCCAAACTGAGCATCAATTAGGAGGTTATTTCTGAGTAAATGCAACTTGATCACACTGCCGACAGCCTGTTCCACCACTTTGTTGATGATCAAGAGTAAACTGATGGGATGGTAATTGGCCGGGTTGGATTTATCCTGCTCTTTGTGTACAGGACATACCTGGGCAATTTTCCACATAGCTGGGTAGATGCCGTTGTAGCTGTGCTGGAACAGCTTGGCTAAGGGCACGGCAAGTCCTGGGGCACAAGTCTTCAGTAATATTGCTGGAATATTGTCAGGGTTCATAGCCTTTGCAGTATCCAGTGTCTTTATCCGTTTTTTTTGGATATCAGGTGGAGTGAATCAAATTGGCTGAAGATTGGCATCTGTGATGCTAGGGACCTCCGGAGGAGGCAGAGGTGGATCATCCACTCGGCACTTCTGGCTGAAGACGTTTGTCTTTTACGGTGATGTGCTGGGCTCCCCATCATTGAAGATTGGGATATTTGTGGAGCCTCCTCCTCCAGTGGGTTGTTTAATTGTTCACCCCTATTCACAACTCGATGTGACAGGACTGCTGAACTTAGATCGGATCCGTTGGTTGACGGATTGCTTAGCTCTGTCCATTTCATGCTGCTTCCGTTGTTTGGCACACAAGTAGTCCTCTGTTGCAGCTTCACCAGGTTGACACCTCATTTTCAGGTATGCCTGGTGTGGCACCTGGCATGCCCTCCTGCACTCTTCATTGAGTCAGGTTGATCCACCAGCTTAACTAGTAATTGGCAAAAGAAACAATGGTGACATGAGGAAAAACTTTTTCATGCAGTGAGTGGTTAGGACCTGGAATGCGCTGCCTGACAGTGTGTTGGAGGCAGGTTCAATCGAGGCACTCAAAAGGGAACTGGGTTATCTGAAAAGGAAGAATGTACAGGGCTTTGGGGAGAAGATGGGGGAATGGCACTAGGTGAATTGCTCCTTTGGAGGGCCAGCACAGACACATTGGGCTGAATGGTCTTCTGCACTGTGATTCCATTCTGTGAAAATATTCACTAAGGTTGATCAAGCAAAATTTTCCATTTTGAAATCCATGTTGACTATTCATTAATATATTTCTCATTTCTAGATGTTCTACTATTCTCTCCTTTAGTCAGGATTCCGTTATTTTTCCTACCACCGATATTAAGCTGATTTGGTCTATAATTCCCTGGGCATGTCCTGTCCCCCTTCATAAATGTAAGAATTATATTAGCTATCACCAGTTTTCTGGTACTACACCTTTTTCTAACAAATGATTAAACATATATAGTTATGCCTCTGATATCTCTTCCCGACATTATTTTAAAATACGTGGAAACAATGATTGTCCTCAATCGGTTGGTTTACAGTCTGCATCCCTTTTCATCCTGTTATTTTCCCCTCCCATTGAGATTCTGCATCATAGGATAGGTCACAGACTGGTGACCATCTGGAACAGTGTGCAGAGTGTAAAGTTCTTTGCAATTTCTCTCTTCTCTTCAATGTCTCTCTCATGCAGCGTGACTCCATTTGTGGGGAGATTGCACACAGGTACTATTCAGGCTTAGTTTATCGAGCATCAATAATAATCCCTTCACCTACAATTTCCAATTTCAAGTGGCCAGTTTCCATTCTGTTTCCAGGAAATAGCAGAGCCTGTGTACTGTCACCCAATAACTCAAATGGAAGAGGTGGGATTTAAGGAATACAGAAAGATAAAAATGGCTGAGCTTCTATGCCCAGGGTTTTGCCATTACTCAAACTTTATATCACTCACATAAGAATAAGAGGTCTCCCTTTTCAGACGGAGATGGGGAGAATTTTTTCTCTCTCAGAGGGTTGTTAGTCTGCGGAATTCTCTTCCCCAGAAAGCAGTGGAGGTTGGGTCATTGAATTTATTCAAGGCTGAGTTAGACAGATTTTTGATCGACAAGGCAGTCAAGGCAGACAGGAAAGTGGAGCTCAGACCACAACCAGATCAGCCATGATCTTAGAGGCTGGCAGAGTAGGCTCGAAGGGCTGAATGACTTACTCCAGCTCCTCAGTCTTATGTACATACCCCGAGGATGGGAAGCCAAAGGCTACAGAAACTCTGCTAACTCAGTACCTTCAACTGCCAGTTAACAAGTAGACTCCCAGCAGCTAACAGCCAAGCACATAACTGCACTGTCTGGTTACATAGCCCAACAGATCCATTCGCGTTTATATTCCACACAAACCTCCTCTCTTGCTAGTTCATTTCATCCCTTCAACAAATCTGTCTATTACTTTTTCCCTCATGTGTTTATCCAGCTTCTCCATAAGTGCATCTACACTATTCACCTCAACGCTCCCTGTGGTAGCAAGTTCCACATTCCTATCACTCTCTGAGTAAAGAAGTTTCTTCTGAATTATGAGTGACTGTGTTATATTTATGGCCCTCAATTCTGATTTTCCCAGAATGAGAAACATATCAATCTAGAGAAAAGAGAATAAAAAGTCAATCATAAAAACCAGGGCTCTCACCCCTCCAGTTTTCAACCAAGCCCTGATCAGGGACCTACCCGGATTCTATAATCACCCTACTTCGAATGATCGTTTATAAGCACACAGAAGAGCATCTGTGCACATTATCATTAACCACAGAAACACCAGCTCATTCTCCAAGTCACACAGACAGTGAGAAAATCCACCAGCTCCATCAAAGGAGCTAGAAATAGCCTTAATTGGTGACCCACTGAAGGTCAGGTGTGACTGGGTAGACTCTATGCTGATTGGGTAGATTTCCATTCAGTGCTGTACCTTTAAATGTTTCAGAGCAGATTCGATGCTGTGTATCAATTGGAGGATTTGATTTTGTACGTCCAATGAAGGAAGCAGCTGTCCGAATTCCCTCTCTGGATTACACGGCCCAATTGTGCTGCAGTTCTCCCTTGTTTCTGTGCTTTGGGTGGTACAATGCTCAGGACATTCAGACTGAAGCATAGACATGTCAGTTTCATCAGCCGAGCTCCCCTCTATCTGCAGAAATCTGTCCACGGTTAGGTAATTTCCTGTTAAGGTGAATAAGGACGACTTTAATAAAAGGCAGCAATACTTCTGAGAATCTCTGTTAAAGTGCAGAATAACCTAGGAGCTTGTATTTAGAAGCATGTTAATCAATACTTGATGGTAAGTAATGCAACTCTCACTGGAATCACCAAGACCTTCCAGCCAATGGACTGGTGATGTAGAAACACTGCTGACAAAATAATTAATGCCATGGGCGCCTCAATGGAAAACGTTTTGAAATTCAGAACTAGGGTCCCTTTTCCCCCCCATGAACAACATGAAGGAACAGACCTGTCAGGGTCAGAACAGTTCCCCGAGAATAGTCACAGAAGGTGGCCACACGATACTAACCTGACACACAGGTTTGTGACTTTGACCTCTCATCTCTGTTGGGAGTTGGGCTGTTCTCCTGTGACCGGTGTTCATCTGCATGATCTTCTGGAGCATCATAGAACCTTTCTCCCCCATCTTCCGTTGTAGAGTCTGGGCCATGCTCTTCAGATGTGCTATGCTCAACATGACCTGCCTCCAGCGTAAAGTGACAGGTAAGTTTAGTCCTTTCACTAACACTTGTTTGAGCTTCCGAATCTTCCAGAGTCCCATTGGATAATTCTAGCTGATGCTGCAGAGCTTTGTCAGGTGTCTCACCTTGACAACATGCTGCACAGTCCGGAGGCCCCTCTGCCCCTTGCTTTAGCGATGCCAGGAAACTGTCGTCCTCTGGAACGTGCTGAATCGAGCCTCCGTCACTGCCGTCATCTTCTAAATTCAGCATGTGAAAGGACAGTAATTGCTTCAAGGAGTGAACTTTGGAGGGATAGAGAATTAAATAGAATTATTCAGAATGTACAGCAAGGAAACAGACCATTCATCTCAATAAGACCATGCAAACATTTATGCTCCATTTGAGCCTCCCCCCATCCTTCCCCGCTCTATCAACATAACCCTCTATTCCCTCAAATGCTAATCTAACTTTCCGTTAGATTCATCTATACTATTCCCCTCAATCACTCCCTGTGGCTGTGAGTTCCTCGCTTACCACGTTAAATGCTGTCAAACACAAGGAATCTCACATTAGTCAAGAGACATTTTCAGATGCAAAAATGATTTCCCCGTGCAATATTCGACAGCTATACAGTCAAGTATTCAATGCCTGAATGGGGGTTTTAAGGTTGAAGCCAAAATCTGAGCCTGGCGTTCAGGGAGTGGGATCTACACCTGACAGACACCTGGATAAAAATTGCTTCATCTTACACCAGTTGCATTTGAGCAACTGACCCAATCCCTCTCCACCCCATCCCTGTAAGATGAGGAATTTATCATGGAAGAGTACCACAGAAAGGAGTCATTGAGCCCATTGTGTCAATGTTGGCCAGAAGGAAGTTATGCAGCCTAATGCCACTTTCCATCTCTTGGGCTGTAGGTTACATATCCAAGTGCTTTATAAATGCCATGAGGGTTTGCAGCAAATTCCAGACCCCCCACTACCCTCAGGGTGAAAACTTACTTCACCAAGTCACTTTAATCCTTTTACCAACTACTTTCAATCTAAATTTACCGATTATTGACCTCTCTGCTAACGGAAATAGATCCTTCCTATCCACTCTATTTAGGCCCCTCATAATTTTATACAACTCTGCTCCAATGAAAACAAACCCAGCCTATGCAATCTTTCCTCATAGTTAGAATCCTGCACATCCTCATTAGGCTCCTCTCTGGTGTGAACACACCCTCTATATAATGCCATGACCAGATCTGTAGAGAGTGCTTTAGCCACAGTCTAACTAGTCTTTTAAACAGTTCTAGCATAACCTCCCTGCTCTTATATTCTACACTTCAGCTAATAAAGACTTCTATGCCCTCTTAACCACCTCTTCTACCTGTCCTGTTATCTTCAGGGATCTGTAGACAAGCACTCCAAGGTCCCTCTGTTCCTTCATGCTTCTCAGAATCCCACCATTTATTATGTGGATGAGTGTTAGCAGAGAACGAAACTTTCTGAAAGCTCTCACTGATAAAGAGGCTGCACATCACTGCTTGTGGTGCCCAGCACTGGAAAAGGCTCAGATCTGATCCCAAGTGGCACCTTGCTCTTCACACATGCGACTATGTGTAGTGTTTACTTACGGTTTGTTAGTGCAATCTCTGCTTGGGAGCAGGAGAGCGATGAGGCTGAAGACCGACCCTGGCTTGAACATTGCGGCTCAGTGTTTCTGTAAGGGGTCTGCCCTGCAGCTGGTCTGTGCAGGCTGCTGTATTCCTGCATGTGACTGGCCTGTTCATCTGTCTCCTGCATCGAGGTGACTGCAGGAGGTTTCTGCTTGTTGGACGTTGAGAGATTCAGAGTGTCATCAGTCACAGACGGCATCTCTTTACCTGCAATGCATTTGCCAGTTATTCACACCCCTCAAAACAGATGGTATTATTTTTTCTGCTTTATCCTGGGCTTGTATTCCCCAGTTTGGCCTTCAATAAATACCCATGTGCAATATCATGTAACACAATGATGGTCAGGTCCTGCCACAACCAATCACAATGTGATATTAATGGAGCGTATTTGGGTAAGCCATTGTGCACAAAATCTCTCTCACATTTCCTGTCAGGAGATCTGTCCCCACTATGATGAGAAGATGCTGCCTGCACACACCCTGCAATTTTTATGCCCTCAAACAACACCAGACCATAAATGGCCTACGCTTTTTCCCTAAATCAGTCTAGAAGTCTGATCAAGTCCTGGGTTAATCAGATTTAGCTACAGAAATTAAACATCCAGGACAGAAGCTCACATATTAAGACAGCAGTAAATGGCCTGAGCTTTAAAACAATATCATTTGCTTGGTAATCTATTCAAGATTCAGTCGGGTGTATCCCAATCCCTCTTAGCACCCGAGTATCAAATGTTCCCTCATCCTTTGATATACATGAACTCCATGGAGGATTCGAGGCAGACAGAAGATAAATGCACCAAGAATCAGGGCCATTTCCAGGTTGAAGGATCCACAGCCAAAAGCTGCTCAGAACCGAAACATATCCTTCTTCCTTCAATAATATTGTATAGGATCCAAAGGCAAACCATCGGAACAGATGCTCTAAGTCAGGTCACATTTCAGACATTCCATTTTCTCACAGCTCAATGTATTTATATGTATCAACAAACACAATTAGTTCAGCCTAATTACCCCTGCACAGTGAAAGTATATGTTTAGCACAAACACTTAAAACACCCGCGTTGAGTCACATGTGAACGCACCCATGTTCTGATTCAGGCATATTTCATAAACAATTTGATCTCTGATGGATTTTAGTACCTTGTGGTGATTCGTTGCTGCCCAACATTCTTCCTGGAACTTTGCCTGATCCACTTTGTTGCATTGTGCTCAGATTCTCCTCGTCCTCTTGCTCACTCCTGTGGTAAATGCCTGAGCATTAAATTTATTAGAGAACAATCCCACCAACCTGGTACTGGCAGGATCTTATTTGTTAAAGACCATCCTTTCAGGAATCCCAGACTAACAAAGGAACATCCTGGGCACTTCATACAGACATTATCAGAAAAAGGTACTAGGAGGTGTGCCAAAAGCTTACTCAAAGATATGCATTTTAAGCGTTTCTGACATTGGAGCCTAGGTGATTGAAGGCATGGTCACCAATAGTGGGTGCAGAGGCGGACGGAAGCACAAGAGGGCAGAATTGGAGGGAAATGCTTCTGGGAGGTGAGGGTTGTGGGTCTGGAAGAGGCTCCAGAGTTAGGGAAGGGACTGTGATTCCTCGGATCAGACACGGTTCCATTCTGCTCTGAGTGGCTGCATTCATTTAATTGCAGAGATTGGGGAAGATGGTGGTGTAGTGGTCATGTCACTAACTAGTAATCCAGAGGCCCAGGCTAATGCTCTGGGTCATGGGTTCAAATCCCACCATAGCAGCTGGTGGAATTTAAATTCACTTAATAAATCTGGAATTGAAAGCTAGTCTCAGTAATAGTGACCATGAAACTATCACTGATTGTTGTAAAAACCCATCTGGTTCATTAATGTCCTTTAGGGAAGGAAATCTGCTGTCCTTACCTGGTCTGGCCTAAATGTGACCCCAGGCCCACAACAATGTGGTTAACTCTTAACTGTCCTCTGAAACAGCTGAGCAAGACACTCAGTTCAAGGGCAATTAGGGATGAGCAACAAACACTGGCCTTACCAATGAAGCCACATCCCATGAAGAATAAAGAAAAAAATTGCTTTTGCACCATTGCAGAGTCACAGAATCACCCAGCCTGGTTACACTGTGAAGTCTCCTTCCAGAAAGCGAAAATGCCACTAGCCTTTGTTACCATGATATTAATAAAGCTCCATCTTCATAAAGGGAGTTGTGACATTGGGATTCTCCTGCTCCCCACAGACTCCCTGTACCCAGCAGCTGTTAAGACAATAGCCGGATCTGCTCTTCAGCTGTGCAATATTAATGGGCTATGCCTATTATGCCATTGCATTTACTATGCTTTAAACTGATTCCATTTGCTCTTTGAAAGTTAGAATTCAGTAATCTAACTCAACACAGCTGAAGTACTTACTCAGTAACTGCTGGCTCGGGGATCACATGGTGGCTTGGTGCTTTAATCGATCCTGAAGTCTGTGTGATTAAATATTGCCACCTGTAAATCCAGCAGGAAAGATCAGTCACCAAACAGCATTTTAAAATCCCACCTGAAACAGCCAACCTAATGTTACTGACTTTTAACCAAATGGAAACAGGCTTTCCATGCCATCATGTCTGTGCTGGCTCTCCGATATAGCTATCTGCTTAGTTACATGGCCTTTTTAGTTTTAACTTTTCAAGTATGTATCCCCTTCTATTTTAAAAGCTGTTGGAGATTCTGCCCTGACAATTGTAATAGTTTGGAAATCTCTAACCTTATGCACTCATCTAAAAGTGCGTTGTGAACGTTAAAAAATGTTTTTAGCTGAGGGATTAACTTCCCACTTTCAAAGTCAATATTAAATTATTTCATATTATGATCACTCTTCCCTAGAGGCCCCTACACAACATAAGAACTTAAGAAATAGGAGGAGTAGGCCATTTAGCCCTTCGAGCCCACTCTGCCATTCAATGAGATCATGGCTGATCTTCTACTTAAACACTGTTTTCCTGCATTATCCCCGTATCTTTGTTCTTTTTAATACGTAGAAATCTAACAATCTCAGTTGTGAACATACTCAATAACTGAGCCTCTACAGCCCTCTGGGGCAGAGAATTCTAAAGATTCACCACCCTCAGTGAAGAAATTCCTCCTCATCTCAGTCCTAAATGGCCTGCCCCTTATTCTGAGACTGTGTCTCCTGGTTCTAGACCTCCCCAGCCAGGGGAAACATCCTTCCTGCATCTGCCCTGTCGAGCCCTGTAAGAATTTTGTATATTTGAATGACATCACCTCTCATTCTTCTAAACTCCAGAGAATAAAGGCCCAGTCTATTTAACCTTTCCTCATAGGACAATCCCTCCACCTCAGGAATCAGTCTGGTGAACCTTCATTGCACCCCCTCTATGACAAGTATATCTTTCCTTAGGTAAGGAGGCCAAAACTGTACACAATACTCTCTCACCAAGGCTCTATATAATTGCAGTAAGACCTCTTTATTCCTATACTTAAATCCCCTTGTAATAAAGGCCAACATACTATTTGCCTTCTTAATTGCTTGCTGTACCTGCATGTTAGCTTTCGGTGACTCAGTAACAAAGACACCTAAATCCCTTTGAAGTTCAACACTTCCCAGCCTCTCACCATTTAAGAAATACTCTGTATTTCTGTTTTTCCTACCAAGGTTATTAATTTAATCACTCTTCCCTAGAGGCCCCTATACAAGGTTATTATTTAGCCCTTTCTTATTTCATAATACAGGATCCAAAATAGTCTCTTCCTTAGTTGTTCCCCCAACATATTGATTCAGAAAACTATCTTGTATACATTCCATGAGCACATCCTCCACATAGCAAATTTAGTTTGCCCAGTCTAGATGCAGGTTAAAGTCCCCCTTGATTACTATATTTTTTATTACATGCATCTGCAATTTTCTGAGTTACATTTTGTTCAATATTAGAAATACTGTTAGGGAGCCTATAAACAAACCCCACCAGAGCTTTCTGCCCCTTGTTTAACTCCACCCAAACTGATTGTACTTCTTAATTTTCTGAGCCTAGATCTCTACTGATTTTATCCCATCCTTTTGTATCAGAATTACCCCTCTTCCTTTTCCATTTTGCCTCTCTCTTATAAAAGTCAAGTGTGCTGGAATATTTTGTTCACAACTATGGTCATTTTGCTATCACGTCTCTATGATGGTGATTAGATCAAACCCATTATATAGAAACATAGAAAATAGGGGCAGGAGTAGGCCATTCAGCCCTTCAAGCCAGCTCTGTCATTCAATATGGTCAGGGTTGATCCACTATCTCAACGCCATACACCCACTCTTTCCCCATACCCCCTGATGCCTTTATTGTCCAGAAATCTATTTCCTTCTTAAATGTATTCAGTGACTTGGCCTCCATAGCCTTCTGGGGTCGAGAATGCCACAGGTTCACCACCCACTGAATGAAGAAATTTCTCCTTGTCTCAGTCCTGAATGGTCTACCCCGTATCCTGAGACTGTGACCCCTTGTTCTAGACCCTCCCCACCCCCACCGAGTCAGAGGAAGCATCACCCTGCATCCAGTCTGTCCAGCCCTGTCAGAATTTTATGTTTCAATGAGATCTCCTCTCATTCTTCTAAACTCCAGTGAATACAGGGCCTAGTCGGCCCAATCTCTCCTCATACGACAATCCTGCCATCCCAGAAATCAGTCTAGTGAACCTTCACTGCACTCCCTCTATGGTAAGTATTCTTAGGTAAGGAGACCAAAACTGCACACAATGCACCAGGTGTGGTCTCACCAAGGCCCTGTACAGCTGCAGTAAGACATCCTTGCTCCTGTACTCAAGTCCTCTTGAAATGAAGGCCAACATGCCATTTGCCTTCTTAACTGCTTGCTGCACCTACATGCTTGTTTTCAGTGATTGGTGTACAAGGACACCCAGGTCCCTTTGTACATCAACATTTCCCAATCTATCAACATTTAAATAATACTCTGCCATTCTGTTTTTCCTACCAAAGTGGATAACTTCACCCTTATCCACATTATCCTGCATCTGCCATGTATTTGCCCACTCACACAACCCGTCTAAATCACCTTGAAGCCTCTTTACATCCTCCTCACACTTCACATTCCCACCTAGTTTTGTGTCATCAGCAAATTTGGAAACATTACATTTGGTTCCCTCATCCAAATCACTGATATATATTGTGAATAGCTGAGGCCCAAGCACTGATCCCTGTGGTACCCCACTAGTCACCACCTGCTACTCTGAAAAAGACCCATTTATTCCTACTCTGTTTCCTGTCTGCTAACCAATTCTCAATCCATGCCAATATATTACCCCCAATCGCATGTACTTTAATTTTACACACTAACCCCTTATGTGGGACTTCATCAAAAGCTTTCTGAAAATCCAAATACACCACATCCACTGGTTCTCCCTGCTAGTTATGTCCTCAAAAAACTCCAGTAGGTTTGTCAAACATGATTTCCCTTTCATAAATCCATGTTGACTTTTGTCTAATCATGTTGATATTTCCTAAGTGTCCTGCTATCACATCTTTTATAATAGACTCTAGCATTTTCCTAACTACTGATGTTAGGCTAGCTGGTCTGTAATTCGCTGTTTTTCCCTCCCTCCTTTGTTAAAAATAGTAGGGTTACATTTTCCACCCTCCAATCTGCCGGGACTGTTCTAGAATTTTGGAAGATGACAACCAACGCATCCAGTGTTTCCATGGCTGCCTCCTTTAGTACCCTGGGATGTAGATTACTCCTTTAGTACCCTGGGGATTTATCAGCTTTCAGTCCCATTAATTTCTACAGAACTTTTTTTAAAATAATACTAATTTCCTTCAATTCCTCCTTCTCACTAGACCCTTGGTTCCCTAGTATTTCTGGGAAGTTATTTGTGTCTTCCTCTGTGAAGACAGGTCTAAAGTAGTTGTTTAATTACTCTGCCATTTCTTTCTTCTCCATTAATTTCTATCTGTGCTAGTAATTAATCTGAAGAGATATTGTATAGTTTAAAAAATTGGATCAAAATGACAAATGAATTTCACTTAGGCAAGTGGGACGTCATCCATTTTTGACCCAAAAGGGATAGAAGAGTTCTTTCAAATGGTGAAAAGCTACAAACAGTGGAGGTCCAAAGGGTCTTGGAAGTCCAGGTGTGTAGATCATTAGAATGTCGTGAACAGGTATAGAAAATAATCAAAAAGGCTAAGTGAATGCTTGCCTTCATATTTAGAAGTCACACTTCAGATATAAAAAGCCCTGGTGTAACCACACTTGAAGCATTGAGAACAATTCTAGGCATCACACCTCAGGAAGGAAATACTGACCTTGAAGGAGTGCAGCGTAGATTTACCAGAATGACATCCGGGCTCCAAGGGTTAAATTAAGAGGGGAGATTACACAAACTAGGGCTGTTGTCCCTGGGATTATGAAGGTTAAAGGATGATTTGATTGAAGCTTTCAAGATATTAAAGTGAACAGATAGAGTATTTCCGATAGTTGGGGAGTCTGGGACTAGGGGGCATCGGCTAAAAATTAGAGCCAGAGTTTTTAGTAGCGAAATGAGCAAACACTTCTACATGCAAAGGATGATAGAAATTTTGAACACTCTTTTGCAAATGGCAAATGACACTGGATCAATTGTTAATTTTAACTTAAGATTGATAGATTTCTGTTAATCAAAGGGACATGGGGCAAATCTGGTGATCTCACAGATCAACCTTAATTTGACTAAATGATGGCATAGGTTCGAAGCTAAATGGCTTACAACTGTACCCGTGTCAGTGCTACTTGAAGTAGTCTAGTCTAATTCAATTTCCTTGCCTTCTCCCTGTATCCAACACTCCTCACGACATTCTAATGATCTACACACCTGGACTTCCAAGACCCTTTGGACCTCCACTGTTTGTAGCTTTTCACCATTTGAAAGAACTCTTCTATCCCTTTTGGGTCAAAAATGGATGACGTCCCACTTGCCTAAGTGAAATTCATTTGCCATTTTGATCCAATTTTTTAAACTATACAATATCTCTTCAGATTAATTACTAGCACAGATAGAAATTAATGGAGAAGAAAGAAATGGCAGAGTAATTAAACAACTACTAAATAACCAGCTCAATTTCCTTTAAAACAATGCCCCAGTTGCCATCTCAAAAACTACTTTCGGTAAAGCATTTCATATCCCATTGAACAATTCTTCCAACTTCCTTCTTCATCCTCTAGTTATAACTAAGTGGTATCCCCAGGCTACTGATTCACCAATCAATAAAAACAATTTTTCACTATTTGCCCTGTTATCATCTTTCAGCATTTTGAAGGCATCATTTACAGTCCCCTTAATATTGTGTTCCAGTAAAAGAAACACTTGCCATTTATAATCCCACCCATTTACTGCTCATTTATTCCAGCAAATGTCTGCTTAGTCTTTCAATGTTACAATGGCTTTCCCAAAATCGGGTTCCCAAAACATCATGCAATACTCAAAGTTGTCTTTAACTAGTATCCGGTACAAATTTACGCTACTTCCTTGCTTTTATGTTGAAGATACTAATCCCAGAATCTCATTTTCCTGTTTTGACCTTTTCCACAAAGTTTGAAAACTCTTACCAGTTAGGACACATATAATTCCATTTTCTTTTCCCTAATATGTACTATGTCATTGCTCTGTATCTGTCTACTCCACAAAACTGCCCATTATAAAAAGCCCTTTACCCTTACAGAAAATGTTAAATCCCAAAATCTCAAGTTTGCAACCATGTTACATGCTTACGTTTTCCGTTCAGAGACGGTCTGGGCCACCAGTTCATAGATCTGTGCACCATCAGTCGATGTTGAGATGACAAAGAAAGCCTTGTTATCTGTAATGGACAAGGCCCAAAGGTCAGTTACAAACAGAACCAGTAAACATTCCTCATTTTGCCACTTCCAATTCTTGTTATCAGAATCTGAAGCTCCACACTAACAAGAGTGGGAGAAGCTACTGGCTCCTGAAAGTATCTACAGTGAAACAGGTGGCCATTCAGTCCCTTTAACTTGTTCCATCATTCAATTAGATAATGGATGACCTGTATCTTAACTCCATCATCCGCTATGGTTTCGGAACTCTTCATACCCTAGCATGATAGGAGTCTATCAATCTCACTTTTGAATCTGCCAGCTGACCTCAATCCTTAACCGCTATTTTTGGGGACTGAGTTCCAGATTTCCACCACTTTTTTCCTGACATCACTCCTGAGCGACCTCACAAGGTTCTGCCTCTTGTGCTGAACTCCCTCGACCAGAGGGAATAGTTTCTCCCTATCCTATCAAATCCTTTAATCATGTTAAACACATCAGTTATATCACCCCTTAATCTTCTAAACCTGAGAGAATACAAGCCTAGACCACCCAACCCAGTCTTGTAATTTAATGTTTTACTCTAGGAAAGTAGAAAGATTGCATGGTCACCTCTCAGTGACAGTGCACTGGAGAAGTGAGATGCCACCTGGACCAAGCTGATGAGTGAATTAGAATGACCAACGTAAAACTCAAACAGAGGAGCTCAGTGTGTTCCCAGTTTTGGGGCCCTTCACTACCCTCTCATCTCTTTAGCCTCCAGTTTTAATTTCTTTCTATCCAGTACCATAGGAGTGTTGACCCAATCGGATAAATTATCTGACCTGTTGCGACCTCCCGCACGAGCACAGCAGACAGCTTGATGATGGGGCTGAAGATGTGTTTGGTGTCTGCGTTGGCAGCGAGATTCTTACTGTGGCATTTCAACACCAATCGTTCATCCTGCTTCTGGGACAGAACCAGAATGTCCTCTAACAGCAGTGTGTAAAGATCTGGAATGACACGGAAAGATGGACAGAATTAGCATACTTAAATTACCAATGTGCAGTTCTCAGTGGTCAACACTGGTCTGCTTTGTGCAAAACGTTTAGAACAATGCAGGGGATTGACAAGGGATTTGTGTCAGTAACAGTCTGCATTTGGGACCAAGCTGAGATTCTGTACAGGAGTGGTTCTCAATCCGTGGAGTGCAATAAAAAGTATATTCAAACTCAATCTGTGAAAATCTTGTTCCAAATGTGACTTCAGATTGAAAAAGCACAGTGGCTCCTGGAAATAATTGCATGGTAACATTGTGAATCACTTTAAACAGAAACCAGTAAAACACTTTTGTAAAAAGTCAACATTTGAAAGAAAACTAGATGGGTCCTCCTATTTCTGAGATCTGAAGCTGACAATGAGATCAATAGCTTTGTTCTAAAAATACACAGAACACAGGGACACATCTTAAAGGGACTCTCAGAATGGTGGAAAAGGTCGGGGGGGGGGTGGCAGAGGCAGGCGGTAGGGGAGGGGGGTGTGGCAGTGCTGGGATTCTGCCATGGTGACTCCAGTTGCTTATACCTCTCTCTGTGCTTAGTGTAGCATCGCACAGCAAGGCTGATTGCTGATCATCTGTCCAGACCAAGGCTCAGTTCTTCTACTCAGCACAATTTAAGGGGACCCATACTGTAAATACCTGAGACACAGGGGGACCCGTACATAAATACCATAGAAAAATTACGGCACAGAAAGAGGCCATTTGGCCAACCCTGTCTGCACCAGCAGGAAAAGAGAAAAATAAAAAACTAGCCGCCCATTCTCATCTCACCTTCCAGCACCTGGTCCATAGCCTTGCAGGTTACTTGGCACTGAGTGCCAGGGGTACCCGTACTGTATCGAGATAGGAGAACAGTACCATAAATATTACCATAAACACCCGAGAGACAGGGTAACAGTACCGTAAATACCCGAGAGACAGGGTAACAGTACCGTAAATACCCGAGAGACAGGGTAACAGTACCGTAAATACCCGAGAGACAGGGTAACAGTACCGTAAATACCCGAGAGACAGGGTAACAGTACCGTAAATACCCGAGAGACAGGGTAACAGTACCGTAAATACCCGAGAGACAGGGTAACAGTACCGCAAATACCCGAGAGACAGGGTAACAGTACCGTAAATACCCGAGAGACAGGGCAACATGTACCGTAAATTGCTGAGACCTCTGGTAAACCATACTGTAAATGCCCAAGTGACAGGAACCTGCACTTTTGAGAATCAGGCAGGCATGGGGATCAAGCATGTAATGATGGAGGGGCCTAAGCCCTTGACTTTATGCAACAAGTTTGAGGAACTTGCTACCTTTGTGTATGAGAACAAGGACTCTGAGTGAATGAGCAAACTGACCATAACACATGGTGCAGGAGCCTATATCAAGTGGAGGGAATTAAAAGGAATGTGGCAGAGATAGGGGACAGTATAATCGGGGGAACAGACAGGGAGTTCTGTGGGTTGTGCTGCTTGGCCAATGCCACAGTTCCAGATATCTGCTTGCGGCTGAAAAAGAGCTTGGAGTGGCTGGGAAGGATCCAACTGCCATGGTCCATGTAGGAACCAATGCCACTGGTAGAACGTAAGGGTCTACAAGGGGAGCTTGAGGAAGAGGGTGCTAAATTAACAAGCAGAACCTTGAGGGTAAATTATTTCTGGATTGTTACCTGAGCCACATGCAAATTGGCGTCTGATCAAGCAAATTAGAGAATTAAACATGGTGGGTTGAAGAAGAGGTTTCGATTCATGGGGCACTGGCACCAGTACTCAAGAAAGAGGGAGCTATTCAACTGCAATGAGTTCCACATAAACCTGGCTGGGATCCATGTCCAAGTGAATTGTGTAACTAGGGCAATGGATACGACTTTAAACTAAGAGAAGGGGGAGGGATCAGGTGAAGAAAAATTAAGAGGCAATAGAGCAGTGTCGGAAAAACCAACAGAGTTGAGTGGGACAGGAAGGGACAGAGTTTAACACAGAGTGTACCAGCAAATAAGGTCTTTGCTAAGAATAGTAGTGAGAAAATAAAATTAAACACTCTTCATCTGAATGCATGAAGCATTTGTAAGAAAATAGATGAACTCTAATCGCCATTACGGAAACACAGTTACAAGAGACCCAAGGTTGGGAAATAAATATTCCAGGGTAGAAAACATTTAAAGACAGACAGAATGGCAAAGGATGGAGAGTAGCACTGATAATAAAGGACGACATAAGGACATTAGTAAAAAAGGATCTTGGTTCAAAGGATCAGGATGTAGAATCAGTTTGGGTGGGGATTAGGAATAACAAGGGTCAGAAAACATTGGGGATAGTAATTGATAGGTTCCCTAACAATAGTTATACCATTGAACAGGGCACTAAACAAGGAATAACTGGGGCTTGTAACAAAGGCAATGTAGTAATCATGGGCAGTTTAACCTTCATTATAAACTGGACAAATAATTTGCAAACACAGTCTGGAAGGCGAGCTTGTAGAATGCTTTCACGACAGTTTCCTGGAACAATGTGTTGTGGAGCCAACTAGGGACAAAGCTATTTTGGATTTAGTTTTGGGTAATGAGGCCGGGCTATTTAGTAATACCATGATAAAAGATCCTCTGGGAAAAAATGATCATGAGACAACTGAATTCCATATTAAGTTTATTGAAAGCAATATAGTGGAGTCCAAAACAAAAATCTTAAACTTAAACAAAGACACCTGCATGGATATGAGGAAAGAGCTGGTAAATAGTATCAAAACCACAAATGTAAATAAAGTGAACAGGGGAAACCATTCAAACTTGTAACAAAATACATTCCATTAAAAAACAAAAAACTCGGCAAGAAAAATGGCTACATGGCTTCCTAGGGCCTTTCAGGATAGGGTTAGATTGAAAGAGGTTTATAACATTGCAAAGAATAGCAGTAAGCCTGAAGATTGGGAGAATTTTATAAACCAGCAAAGAACAACCAAAATATTAATATAAAGGAAAAAAATGGAATGAGAGTAAACTAGCCAGTAATATAAAAACAGATTGTAAGAGCTCTTTAGGAGAGGTGCCCCCTTGGAGACAGAGACAGAGACAGGAGCAATCATGGGGAATGAGGAAAGGGCAGACTTGTTGCACAAACATTTTGCGTCCGACTCTCAGAATAAGACAAATTATATATCAGAAATAAACTTAAGTAATTAAAATCAGCAACAAAAAGTACTGGAGAAACTTAAGGGACAAAAATCCCCAGGGCTTGACGGCGTAAATCCTAGGGTTCCAAAAGAGACAGCTGCAGAGATAGTGGATGTATTGGTTACGATTTTTAAAAATTCCCTAGATTCCAGAAAGAACTCAGGGGATTGGAGCTGGCAAATGCAACACTGTTATTAAAGAAAAGAGTGACAAAGAAAACAGGAAACTACAGGCTAGTTAGCTTGACATCAATCGTCAGGAAAAAACTGGAACCACTTATTATGGAAGTCTTAACAATACACTTAGAAAAAATCATAGTATGATCAGACAAAGTCAACATGACTTTACAACAGGGAAATTAATTTTGACAAGTTTGTTAGAGTTTTTTGAGGATGTAGGCAAGAGGGAGCTGGTAGATAGAGAAAAATCTGTTCCCACTGGCGAAAGGACTAAGGACAAGGGGGCACAGATTTAAGGTAATTGTCAAAAGAAGCAATGGTGACATGAGGAAAAACTTCTTCATGCAGTGAGTGATTTGGATCTTGAATGCACTGCCTGAGTGTGTAATGAAGGCAGGTTCAATCAAGATATTCAAGAGGGAATTGCATTATTATCTGAAAAAGGAATAAAGCGCAGAGCTATGGGAGAAGACAGGGGAATGGCACTAGGTGAATTGCTCCTTTGGAGAGCCACACAGACATAAGGGGCCAAATGAACTCCTTCTGTGCTGTAACAATTCTGTAATTCTGTATCTAGCAGGGTAGATAAAGGGAAGCCAGTAGATGTAGTACACTTGGATTTCCAAAAGGCATTCAGTAAGGTCCCACACAAAAGGTTAACATGCAAGATAAGGGTTCATGGAGTTGGGAGCAACATATTAGCATGGACAGAGAATTAGTTAATTGCCAGGAAACAGAGGGTACAGATAAATGGGGCATTTTCAAGTTGGCAGGCTGTAATAGTGGAGGGCTGTAAGGAACAGAGCTGGGGCCTCAGCTACTTACAATCTATATTAATGACTTAGATGAAGAGGCAGAGAGCAATGTATTCTCTAGAGTTTCAAAGAATGAGATTTCATTGAAACCTACAAAATACTTGAAGGAATGGACAGGGTAGATGCAGGTAAGATGTTTCCCCTGGTTGGGGAGTCTAGAACCAGGGGACACAATTTCAAAATAAGAGGCAAAACCACTTAAGATCGAGATGAGGAGAATTTCTTTTACTCAGAGGGTTGTGAATCTTTGGAATTTTCTAACCCAGAGGGCTTTGGAAGTTCAGTCACTGAGTACATTTAAAGCAGAGATTGACAGATTTCTAAATACCGATGACATAAAGGGATATGGGGATAGTGTGGGGAAAAGGCGTTGAAGTAAATGATCTGTCATGATCGTATTGAATGGCGGTGCAGGCTCGATGAGCTGAATAGCCATCTCCTGTTCCCATGTTCCTAAAGTTTGCTGATGATACCAAGCTAGATGGGAATGTAAGCTGTGTGGAAGACATAAAAAGGCTGCAAAGAGACATTGACAGGATAAGTGAGTGGGCAACAAGTTGGCAGATGGAATATTTTTTGGGCATATAAGAAGTTTTTTACTTTGGTAGGAAGAATAGAAAAGCAGAATATTTAAAAGATGCAAAACTTTCGAATGTTGATTATCAAGAGATTTGGGTGCTCATACAAATAACACAAAGTTAGCACCCAGGTACAGCAAACAATTAGGAAAGCAAGTAGCTTGTTGGCCTTTATTGTAAGAGGACTGGAGTATAAGAATAAGAATGTCTTGTTACAATTGTACAGGGCTTTGGTAAGACTACACCTGGAATACTGTGCGCTGTTTCTGTCTCCATATCCAAGGAAAGGTATGTTTATATTGGAGGCGGTACAGATTTACTGGATTGGTTTCTGGGATGAGAGGGCTGAAAGGATGAGCAAATTGGCCTGTATTCTCTGGAGTTCAGTATAAGAGGTGATCTCATTGAAATACGCAAAAATCTGAATGGGTTTTAAAGATATGCACCAGGAGCTACTACTGTAATTACCTGATTGACAGGAATCAATGCAGTTTCCCAATTTAACACTGGGCAGTAGGGCAGCCACCTATTACAGAGCAGTGTGCAACTCCTCTATCATCAAAATGCAGTTAATAAGAAACATACTTTACTGTGTTAAGTCAGACTCCTTTCCATCTGACGTTCGCATGTATGTGAGGGGTAGAGTATGCAAAAAGTTGTGTCCAAGTTAAAATACACAGGAGGGTACATGGTGTGTGTCCCTGTCCACATTCCGAATGAAATCTCGTGTCTGTGTTTACACTGTCCTCCCAAGAATCAATATCTAATACGTCTCATGTTCTGATATTGCTTTTTACTCACCGATTGTCTTGTCCTTATTCACCCGCCAAATCAGAGGGCCTTCATGGATCATGTTCCGCTTTGTAAGGTCCAGATTCTTAAATGAAAGAAGTAATTACAAGTTATTACACTAAATGCAAAGAGGATCTTCATAATGCGGCGTCAGTCATTTCTCAACATGACTACACCTCTCTCAGGTTCATTAGTATATATCTTTAATTAGCGAGGGACTTTTGCTTTTTTCCCAGTCACTCACCCGAAATTCCTCAATCAGTGGGTAATCTGACTGCTTCAGGCTGGACAGGTCCAGGCGACGCTGGTAATCTTCCAACCGCTGACACAAGGAAACAATCTATTAACTTTCACAAAGCAACACTGGACAGACTCTAACAATGACAGATTAAAGGCCCTTTGACCTTGCTGCCTGTCCCAACCTTATACGCAACATAATTTCACATTTCAAAAAGTCAGCCGCTAGCTCTTTGATAAACAAGACACTGCTCCACAAATTTCAGGCTCCCTTGCTCGATTCCTCCTGCCCTTGGCATGTGCTAACACTGCCCAATTAACGAGAGTAATGGTAAATCAAGTGAAGTTAACGAGTGGAACACAAACTACCTGAACTTGTTCTCTATCAGGGCGCCATTTGTTTCTTTAACAAAATGTGTTACCTGTCCGAAAAATAAACTTCTAAAAATACACACTCACATTGTAGAAATAATAAACGAGCTATTCCTGTTGATTTTGCAAGGAAAGGATTAAGCAAGAAAATCTCCATCTGATAAACCTTTGGCTACTTATCTGGTGAGAACACTTTCAGTTCTGGGCAACTCACATCTATCAGGGTCGTGTGGAAAGCAACCTGCAAACTCATCTGTGTGTGTGCAGGGTAAGGCTCAATGCAGAGCGCTTTCTCTGTGCAAATACTTACCTGTTTATTCTCAGCTTCCTTCACAGCCTGGTTCACAAAGTTCAGAATCTGCCGACAGCATTCTGCTGCTTTCTTCACCTTCTTCTTCTCTTCCTGTTGTTCTGGATCTAAGAATAAGGAGACCTGTTCCATTAGGGAAGGAGACTTTTACCCTCCTCCAGAGAATTATGCACCAGGTTTAAATGAAATTACCTGCAGAATGAGACTGCAATGAGCAACAGGAGAAAGGTTTATCCTCTGCAGTCCAATAATAGGATGTACTTGGGAAGTGAAAATTAACAGAGGAAACCTCCTCAAACCCTAAAGAATGAGGGTGCAGAGGCACTCCTAGTATCTTCAAAGGCTCATTAGCAACACACTGATTAAAGGAGAATTACTGAAATTGTTTCAGGCAGTGTAGCTGCGCAACAAACTTTATACATGACATAGAATTACACTGAATTACTGCGCCAGTGTTTATGCTCCCACATGAGCCTTCTCTCTTCTTCCTTCACCTCAGCCTATCAGCTTATACCCGGCTAAATATGGGGAGTACAATGAGACACAAATTCTTACTCACGATTTAATGATTCAGTTTAACTGCCTTACATTTCCCCCTTTTCTTCCTTCTTTGTTGAGGGTGGTGCACTCCAGCTGTATGATCCCATCCCTCCTACCATTCCGACCTTTTCATGACTTTTCCACATGCAATCTGGCACTTCTATCATTGTCATTCTCTGGGGTTCTCTCCCTGTTTGACCCGAGAAGATCCTTACCTGTGTTTTTGGCAATATTCTCCAGAAGCAGTGGGTATTTGGTCAGTCGCTGCATCTCGGTCGGGATGATGTCCTTTAGCTGCAGCCTCCGGCATTGTGGGTTACTTTGTGCCTCCTGCAACAGGTCACGTCGTAACTTTTAAAAATGTATTCATTCATGGGATGTGGGCATCACTGGCTAGGCCAGCATTTATTAACAATCCCTAATTGCCCTTGAGAAGGTGGTGGTGAGCTGCCTTCTTGAGCCGTTGCAGTCCATGTGGTGTAGGTACACCCACAGTGCTGTTAGGGAGGGAGCTCCAGGATTTTGACTCAGTGACAGTGAAGGAACGGCGATATATTTCCAAGTCAGGATATGAGTGACTTGGAGGGGAACTTCCAGGTGGTGGTGTTCCCATGTGTCTGCTGCCCTTGTCCTTCTAGATGGTAGTGGTCGCGGGTTTGGAAGGTGCTGTCTCACTAATGCCACCAATCCTCTCCTTCATCAGTCCTTGCCCCCTTAGGCATCTTGGAATCTCCTTCTCATGACCCCATCCCCAGAGGGATAAGTAACTCCTAAACAAATCTCCCCATGTGGCTGAGTGTCCTCCTTGCTCTTACTGGCACTCTGCAGATCACAAATCACCACATTTGCTGTAAGGGATTCTATGACATTATCAGCAGCCCTTATGTTGCTCTACATTCTATATCAGAATCACTTCTCTTCTTCAATAGAAGTTTGCAGTGCGGTTATGGTAAGAAAGAAAACAGGTAGGGTGACAAGCGAGATGAGTGTTTGGTGGGGACAGTGTAGAGGGAGCTTTAGTCTGTATCTAACCCCATGCTGTACCTGTCCTGGGAGTGTTTGATGGGGACAGTGTAGAGGGAGCTTTACTCTGTATCTAACCCCCGTGCTGTACCTGTCCTGGGAGTGTTTGATGGGGACAGTGTAGATGGAGCTTTACTCTGTATCTAACCCTGTACCTGTCCTGGGAGTGTTTGATGGGGACAGTGTAGAGGGAGCTTTACTCTGTATCTAACCCTGTGCTGTACCTGTCCTGGGAGTGTTTGATGGGGACAGTGTAGAGGGAGCTTTACTCTGTATCTAACCCCATGCTGTACCTGTCCTGGGAGTGTTTGATGGGGACAGTGTAGAGGGAGCTTTACTCTGTATCTAACCCTGTGCTGTACCTGTCCTGGGAGTGTTTGATGGGGACAGTGTAGAGGGAGCTTTACTCTGTATCTAACCCTGTGCTGTACCTGTCCTGGGAGTGTTTGATGGGGACAGTGTAGAGGGAGCTTTACTCTGTATCTAACCCCATGCTGTACCTGTCCTGGGAGTGTTTGATGGGGACAGTGTAGAGGGAGCTTTACTCTGTATCTAACCCTGTGCTGTACCTGTCCTGGGAGTGTTTGATGGGGACAGTGTAGAGGGAGCTTTACTCTGTATCTAACCCTGTGCTGTACCTGTCCTGGGAGTGTTTGATGGGGACAGTGTAGAGGGAGCTTTACTCTGTATCTAACCCCATGCTGTACCTGTCCTGGGAGTGTTTGATGGAGACAGTGTAGAGGGAGCTTTACTCTGTATCTAACCCTGTGCTGTACCTGTCCTGGGAGTGTTTGATGGGGACAGTGTAGAGGGAGCTTTACTCTGTATCTAACCCCATGCTGTACCTGTCCTGGGAGTGTTTGATGGGGACAGTGTAGAGGGAGCTTTACTCTGTATCTAACCCCATGCTGTACCTGTCCTGGGAGTGTTTGATGGGGACAGTGTAGAGGGAGCTTTACTCTGTATCTAACCCTGTGCTTTATCTGCTGTAGGAATGTTCTGACACTGGTGTCTTATTAATATGTAACATTTCAACCCTTTCCTGAGGTTTGTCATGTCTTGCAGTTAGGGTTTAGAGACTCTCACCTGAATGATGGCCTGGAATCTCGAATCTTTTTTCTGTTTTGATTTGATGAGTTCCAGGGCAAAAGGCTGATTACTGCAGAAAGTGGCAGCAGCTCGTTTAAACTTCTCCTCTTCAGAACAGCTGAACTAGAAAAAGAAAACAGGGGTTACTCAGACAGGAGTCAATCGTCAACCAGGCATCACTGCAAACAATGACAACCCTACACGAGATAGGGTTCTGAATCGATAAGGGGACTTGCTTTTGGGACTTGGGCAATGATAATAAAGCCGGTACATATTGTCAATCCTTAGTTCTCCTAAGGAGTGGGGCACCTTCTTCTTGCACCACTGCAGGTTGTGTGGTGAGCCCAGAATAGTGTTCAGAAGGGAGCTCAAAGACTCTGACCCAGTCGCAATGAAGGAAGAATAATAGATGACCAAGTCATATTGGTGTATAACTTGGAAGGAAATCAGGTTTGATGATGTTCAGACAACATTACTGCCCTTTTTCTTTTTGATGGAGGAGATTGCGGGTTTGGGATGTGCAGTAAACTTTGAGAATTCCATAGTGTGCCCTGTAGATAGTACACACTGCAGCAACACTGAGTCAGTACTGGAGGGAGTGGATATTGTGTCCAATAGCAAAAGCACCAATCACCTCTGTTGCAATTGTCCAGGTGAGTGCTAAGTGTTCCCTCACACTCTGGGCTTGACTCTTGTAGATGGTGGGGAAGCCTAGAGGGGTCGGTAAGTGAGCCACTTGTCGTCAGTCTCTGACTTGATTCTTAGCCATGGAATTGAAATGGTCAGTCCAGTTAAACTTCTGGTAAATGATGATTCCAAAGAGGTTAATAATGGGGACTTGCTGATTGGTGTCCATGGAAGTCACATGGCGATGGCTGGACATTCTCTCGTTTCAGATGGTTAAATGTCCCTTTCTACTTGTCACTCAGCCTGGATGTCACTGGGATTGTGCTGCAGAATGGTCTGGGCTGCTATTTGAGGAATTGTGAATGGAACTAAACATTTTGCCATCAGCAGCAAATAATCTCACTCCCAGCATGGTGGAAGGAAGGTTACTGATGGAGCAGTTAGGAGATGGTTGGGCCTAGGATGCTACCCTGAGGAACTCCTGCAGCAATATCCTGGAGCTGAGATGATTGGCTTCCAGCAGCCACAACCATTTTCCTTTATGCAGGGTATGACTCCCAACACTAGAGGGTTTTCTCTTGGGGCACTCTGACCTCATTCAACTTCTTGTTAGACTACACTGCTGACACCAAATATTTGTTAACCAATTTTCTCATCAGTTAAAAGGCTGTGTAGTCCTGGGTCAAAGACTGGGTCAAAATCCTGGAACTCCCTCCCTAACAGCATTGTAGGTGTACCGACACCACATGGGCTGCAGCGGCTCAAGAAGGCAGCTCACCACCACCTTCTCAAGGGCAACTACGGATGGACAATAAATGCCGGCCCAGCCATTGATGGCCACATCCCAAGAAAGAATAAAACAAAAGCCCAGACTTCTGCAAATTTTAATAAGAGTATATTAATTCCCAGTGACTGAATCCAGAGATTGCAGTCACTATACGGGGTTTGTCTTAGCCGCATTCCCTACCTCTTCAAAGTCAGATCCCATGCAACCCCTTCTCGCTAGTTCACTGTGTTTAACAGATACACACTCACCCAGCTCAGCAGGTCTTCACCAATCTGATCAACCACAAAGTTTTCATTCCTTTTCCAGACTTTCCTCATCTGCTCATTTAATGACACTGGAAAAATAAACAGAACTCCAATGATCTATCTTTAAACAACACAACTTTTGATTTAATTTCACCCAGTGTAAAGTTGTTTCAGAGGCAGTAATCTGCTCATAGGATCACAGAATGATACAGCATAAAATGAGGCCATTCAGCCCTTCCTACTTGTACTGTATCTTTGAAAGAGCCATCCAATTAGTCTCACTTCCCTATTCTTTTCCCAAAGTCTTTCAAATTTTCCCTTCAAGTATTTATCCAATTCTATTTTGAAAGCTATCTTTAAATTTGCTTCCACTACCCTTTCAGGCAGTACATTCCATATCACAACGATTCACTATCGCATTGTCTTTGGTTCTTTTGCCAATCAATTTAAATCTGTAACCTTTCGTTACTGACTCTCCTGCCACTGGAAACAGTTTCTCCTTAATTCCTCGATCAAACCCATTTTGAATACCTCAGTCAAATCTCCTCTAAACCCTCTCTGATCCAAGAAGAACAACCCCAGCTTCTCCAGGTCTCTCCACATATTCTATTCCTCCATTCATCAAACCAATTGTCTTATTTACTGTCTGAAAAAAAGCCTTCAAGGTTTGACCATGTTGACAGGTTGTCCAGCCACCTTCAAAAATTTGTGTATATTTGCTCCCAGGTTTCTCTGTTCCTGAAACCCATTTAAAATTGAACCATTTAGCTTACATTGCCTCTCCTTGGTCTTTGCCTAAATCACTAAGTTTCCAAAAGGAGGCGAGAGGATTTGAGAAGAAAGTCAACTTTCTGCCCAGCTCAGAGTTGGGTCACACTGGGCGGAGAACATGATCCACCATCCACGAGAAGCAGCATTATGTTCAAGACCAGTGCTCACTCTGCAACTTTCCTTGCATTTTATCTCCTCAAACCTGGACACCAGAGGGGGCACTCACTGGACAGAGAGGAATCTCTGCCACCTCACTGGTTAAGTAATTTGATGGATAGGACTGTTGACAATCCACAGAACACCAGTAACACACTCTGTCACATCGCTGGTGCAAAGATGCTCAATCTTCAGTCTCAAGACTGTCACTCAACCAACAACAAGTGTTCTGGTGCAGTGAGCAAGTGGCTGTCTGATCAGATTCTCACAGAGGTCAGTACCTGGGCTACATGAGATGTATTTGAAATCCAACATCATTTTAGCTACCAGTTATTATTGCAGTAAACTGGAGAATCAATCCTTCTCTACTTCAACAGCTTAAGGAGTTGGCCATTTAGGATGGAAATGAGGAGAAATTTCTTCACTCAGAGGGTTGTGAATTTTTGGAATTCTCTACTCCAGAGGGCTGTGGATGCTCAGTCACTGAGAATATTCAAGGCTGAGATCAATAGATTGTTTTTGGATTCCAAAGGAATCAAGGAATATGAAGGTCAGGCAGGAAAGTGGAATCGAGGTTGAGGATCAGCCTTGATCTGACTAAATCGCAGCAGGCTTGAGGGGCCATATGGCTCACTCCTGCTTCTATTTCTTATGTTCACAGATCAGCCACACACTCCCTTCCCAATCCCAACAGCCTCTAGTTACCGTGAAGCTGCAGAATTTCTTCAAGGTTGGAAAATATACTCCTCACATCAGCTGCAGGTAGGCTGCCATCTCGCATCATCTTCTGGTAAAAAATTACATCCAGGACTTTCAGCATTCGGATGTGAGCTCGTTCCGTGTGGAAAAGTTCTGCCAAATAACCAGAGGCAAAATGCAAATTTGTGATTCGATATAAATTGTAGATTAGAATCAGCACTAATAGTAATTTCTCAAATGGACTCCCCAAAAGTCATTAGGAATTAACTGTGCACTATGCGATCCCCTGCGCTCTGTGTGACACACCTCATCAAAAGCTCTGTGACCTCTATGCAGTCTCAGTGATCCTTTGCATTTCCTTCATCTGACCTTCTCCAGAACAGATCAGTCCCAGGACCTCCTGAATTCCCCATACACAAAATGGCTCCCCCAATCCACCCAATTCTCCTTGCATCCCCACAGCTGTGACTATCCTACTCAGCTGCAAAATGCTCCCTGCACTTCCCCGCACCCACTGCCCCGCCCCCATAAGCCCCAAAATGCTAACCCCCACCACAGCCACAAGACCCACCTACTGCTACCCATCGCACCGAAGCTCAAGAGTTTCATGCCAACCCCCACCACTATCTTACCATTAATAACTTCCTGCCGCTTGATCTCGTGTGGTTTCAGGCCAGACAGGATATCCTGGCTCACCAATTGCTGCCAATTGGCTGGGTCCTGCTCCACATCTGATAGATGTGTTTGATCTTCCTCTGCCTGAGTCAGGCACTGGCTCTGAGAACCAGGCTCAGTCCACGCTCCATATCCGTGTCCATCCACTCTGACAAACCAGAAAACAAACATTACCAAAAGGTCGCAGGGTGATCCTTGCATAACCTCAGCATCCAGTGATTAGATAGAGGGAATTGGCCGCCATTTGCAAAGAAAGAATTTACACAGCTACAGCAACGAGTAGGGAGTAGGATTATTTGAGCTTTCAGAGCTAGTACAGGCACAATGGGCCTAATGGCCTCCCTCTGTGCTGTAAAATACTACCTGCACACAGAGACTAGTTACGAATCAGACTCACTGTTGTGCAGTTCTGTAACAATCTCCTCAAACTTGCAACCTTGACAGAACTAACAAGATGATCTCAGAATCCCAGCTGCAGAGAATTTACAACGTAGACAGTAACATAGATCATCACAATTACACCAAAACTTGTCAGGCAACATGTCCTCATAAATGATTCTTCATTCATCCTTTGAATCTGAAGATCCAGTGACAGACCTGTCCCCACCAGTACTGTACCCCAGTGTTATACAGTGACAGACCCGTCCCCACCAGTACTGTACCCCAGTGTTATACAATGACATACCCGTCCCCACCAGTACTGTACCCCAGTGTTATACAGTGACAGACCCGTCCCCACCAGTACTGTACCCCAGTGTTATACAGTGACAGACCCCTCCCCGCCAGTACTGTACCCCAGTGTTATACAGTGACAGACCCCTCCCCACCAGTACTGTACCCGTGTTATACAATGACAGACCCGTCCCCACCAGTACTGTACCCCAGTGTTATACAATGACAGACCCATCCCCACCAGTACTGTACCCTAGTGTTATACAGTGACAGACCCGTCCCCATCAGTACCGTACCCCAGTGTTATACAGTGACAGACCCGTCCCCCCCGGTACTGTACCCCAGTGTTATACAGTGACAGACCCGTCCCCACCAGTACTGTACCCCAGTGTTATACAATGACAGACCCGTCCCCACCAGTACTGTACCCCAGTGTTATACAGTGATAGACCTGTCCCCATCAGTACCGTACCCCAGTGTTGTACAGTGACAGACCCGTCCCCACCAGTACTGTACCCCAGTGTTATACAATGACAGACCCGTCCCCACCAGTACTGTACCCCAGTGTTATACAGTGACAGACCCGTCCACACCAGTACTGTACCCCAGTGTTATACAGTGACAGACCCGTCCACACCAGTACTATGCCCCAGTGTTATACAGTGACAGACCCGTTCCCTTGTGCTGTTTAAACTGGTTGAAAAGGGATGTGCGATTGCTTCCATTGTACCGAGCACCTCCCCTGCCCCAGGCGCCTGTTTGCGTGTTTCTGTTCCACTGCTAAGTTGCTGTCCACAATCACATTTTCTTTCTTTCAGCATATCCCAGATCTGTCCCCTTAGGTACTGACCTGCGACCTGGTTTCGGGGTGCATGGTGGTGTGGCAGTCTCCAGACTCCTGAAACGCAAGCGAAAATTAAACAGCAAGTTAAAAAATTGAAATCCGGTCCCCAGGCCCTCCGGCCCCGAGTCCGGTCCCCAGGCCCTCCGGCCCCGAGTCCGGTCCCCAGGCCCTCCGGCCCCGAGTCCGGTCCCCAGGCCCTCCGGCCCCGAGTCCGGTCCCCAGGCCCTCCGGCCCCGAGTCCGGTCCCCAGGCCCTCCGGCCCCGAGTCCGGTCCCCAGGCCCTCCGGCCCCGAGTCCGGTCCCCAGGCCCTCCGGCCCCGAGTCAAGTCCCCACGCCCTCCGGCCCCGAGTCCGGTCCCCACGCCCTCCGGCCCCGAGTCCGGTCCCCACGCCCTCCGGCCCCGAGTCCGGTCCCGACGCCCTCCGGCCCCGAGTCCGGTCCCCACGCCCTCCGGCCCCGAGTCCGGTCCCCAGGCCCTCCGGCCCCGAGTCCGGTCCCACGCCCTCCGGCCCCGAGTCCGGTCCCCACGCCCTCCGGCCCCGAGTCCGGTCCCCAGGCCCTCCGGCCCCGAGTCCGGTCCCCACGCCCTCCGGCACCAAGGTCAGCTCCGATATCCGTCGACACCAAGTTTTATCCCCTTGCCCATCGGAACCAAGCTCTATACAATCACCCACGCCTATTATTTACCGCAATAGTTCACCTCCCCCATGTTCGGAACAAGATATAGTTTAAGTAAGTTGTACTTATGGGTGTTAGGAATAAGGTACATCTTTAAGTTGAAGTTTTAAGTTTAAGTTTAAGTAAGTTATATATTTTATTTGTGGGTTAAAAGGATGAAACCTGAGTTTTAGTTTCACTTTAAACCGATATCTGCAGCTCTGGGTGGGGGGGGTTTGTGTGTATACCCACATTCTAACGCGGTTTTATGACTAAGTAGAAAATCTGGGCTGTTGCCTAGCAATAGGAGGTCCAAAGACACAGGGTGAAACAGAACAGCAGTTTTTTTAGTTCAGTTGGAAACAGGAGCTAGAAGAAGCTGGGCAGGAGGGAGCTGCAAGAAGCAGATTTCCCCAAAGGACAGAAGAAGGGAGGTCCTGAGAAAACCTTCTGGTCAAAGGAAAAGAACAGGAATCTGGAAAAGGTCCGGTTAAGTGAAGTTAAGAGTGAGGAGCAGAGGAAGGCTCCAAGTTTAAAGAGAGAAAGCTGCTGGACACAGACTTAAAAGCAAAATAGGCTTGCGAGAAGCCAGATGATCCAAGGAGACAGCCAAAGGTTGGTGACTCCTTAGTATGGGCACGTGAAACAATGGTGTTCTGTTGGCACAGCTGAGTATCTGAGGGATTTGAATACTTACAAAAGCTATCTTATACTGTAATGTTCACAGTAATTTGTTTTATCCTTACAAATCTGTATATATCTGTAAAGGTATAGTTGTGGGTGAAGGTGTATTGTAATATAGTTCAGCTTGTCTTGTTTAATAAATGTTTTATTCTTTTGTTGAAAGTTCTCAGCTGATTCCTGTGACTCCGTTCAGAAGTCACTTTCCATGTTTCTGAACAAAAAATAAAAAAGTTAGAATTTTTCAAGCCTGATTCCATCCTGGGACCTGACTTATCCAGTGATAACATCAGCTGGAATCATAACACCTGTCATCTAAACAGTGGGGATGTGGGTCCCGGTGAGTTTTGCAAGACATCTGATTGTTGGGAGATCTGCTCCAGTCGCTCAGTGAATCTCGTGTTGTAGCTGCTTGTCCAAAGCCATCCATCAGAGTCACTCACCTCTCCGACTCCCGGTCCTCCTCCATCACCTGATCAAGGGTGGATGGAAACTCAAAGGTTGACTTTGGTGTAGAAGTGCTGGTATCCCCAATTAACAAATTGTCTCCAACCATCTTCATCGTAGCAGGTGTTGCAGCCACAGGATCTGAGGAGGATCAAGAGAATCAGAGGCAGAAGGGGTGAGAAAATAAAATAGAAATTACACCACAGAAACAGGCCATTCAGCCCAACAAGTCCATGCTGGTATTTATCTTAGAAGGATGACCCTAATGCTTTATTGTTCTAGTAACCAGCATGGGGTGAGAAAGGGGTGGGGGATTGAGAAGGGGGTGGGGGGGGTGAGGGGGGCGGCACGAGGGAGGGCGAGGCGGCGCGGGGGAGAGAGAGTGAGTGAATGAATGAGAGAGACGTGGAGAGAGAAAGGATAATAGGGAGAAGGAGAGAGAAACTGAGATAGTTAAAGAGAGAGAGAAATGAAAAGCAGGGTGTGTGAACAAGTCTTGTGACTCTGCGGATGTGCTGGGTGCTCAATAGCCAGGAACGACACCGTGTTTTGTACTGATACCTGTATCGCTCTCCGAGAGCCCATCGTGGACAGAGATGGTCAAAGATGACCCTGGTGATCCAGTTACTACAGGTTGATAGTTTGCGTCACTTCCCTCACTGAAGAATGGAATGGGTTTGGCTCTCTCGTTGTGTTCTGAGTGAGAAACTGACCGGCTGTATGGTCCCATCTGCTTTTGGTACAGTAACCTGGCCTTTTCAACTAGATAAAAACATCACAGGTCAGTCTTGAGTTGCTCTGTCCCTGCAGTTAATCAATAATATCTCTCCTTGAGTCAGAGTCAAACTTACTGGCACTGCGATCCTGTTTGCTTGTACGGCGAATAGGGTCCAGGATACTCTGGAATCGTTTCTTTTTCTCATCATCTTTCACAGGTTCCTTTTCTTTCTTTATACTTGGCTGTTTGTGGATAAACAATAAAAAGGAGGTTACTAACCGCATCAAACTCTCCACCAGGGTCAACAAAACGTCACCATCCCGTAGACAAATGCTTTCCAAACTTTTCCTGCTCGAAAATTGCCATGACCACAGAGTTTGAGCCAAGGGGTGGAGGAAGAAAGAGCTGAGAGAGGGGGTTGTTTAAATTGCAGGGTTTATGAATAAAAAGCACCAACCTTTTCACTGGCTTTTTTGGAGCAGGAATCAGGCCTCAAACAATGGTCAGTTAGATCACAGCAGCCATAAAATAAGCATGAGAATCATGGCAGCCACTGTTGCCTCGGAGCTCGTGACCCCAAAATTTTGTCGTGAACCCACTAGGTGAGTTCCCCTAGCCTCAAAACGCAAAGTGCAAATTCACAGAAACTAACCTTCTTCTTTGGGAAGAATGCAACTCGTATTTTGCGATCCCTATCCAGGTTTCTTGGATCCTTTGCTTTCACACCAAGCTGTTTCATGTAGATGAGGATCACATCAGAGACAGAATTACTACATAGAAAGATAACAGAAGTGAGAGTCTGCAGGAATTGTCACTAAACACCTTGAGGACACAGATCACGGTTCCACAATCAAGGAGAGGGTTTAGCTGCTGGAACTGGCAGCTCAGCAAAGGCCTTTTGGCTCCATTTTGAACAAAATTGTTATTCCGAGTTGAGCAAAAGTCTTGGATAATATTCAAGAGTTTTATTTGAATACTATCAATTTCAGTGATTCTAACACTGTGTGAATAGTGGGGCAAATACTGAAATTGTGGGATATATAAATCAAACAGACCTCAGTCTGGCTGCTAGACAGCAGAGGACGATATTAATGAGCAGGAATCTGCCAAACTCACCTTCTCTCTTCCTCAGAAGGAGACAAGTTTGCCCTGAAAAGCAGAGAAATAAAATCACTGAATAATCCAATATCAAGAAGAAACCTGCAGGTGCAAACAGTCCTGAATCATGTAGCATGGCTCAGAGTGGGAGCAAATGTGTGGCTAGGGAAATAGTGTAGGACGGAGGCATTGGAACCAGTTCTGGAACAGGAGAGGCATGGACAAGGTGGACAGGTTTTACTGTGCACTGGGGTCAATGTCCTCTGGTGCGTGGGTGAGGGTTTAAACTAATTAGGCAGGGAGAGGAGCACCGAGATGAAACAAGAGAATGGGGCACAGAGGACTGGGAGAGACAAACAACTATCAGTCCAGGGATAGGGGGGACCAGGTAAGATAGAAATTCTAAAGTGACTAAGACGGTTTGGATTGCAGCTATGGTATTATTCCGCTAGTCCCATTGACCTGCACCTAGTCCATAACCCTCCAGACCTCTCCCATCCATGTATCTATCCAATTTACTCTTAAAACTTAAGAGTGAGCCCGCATTTACCACGTCAGATGGTAGCTCGTTCCACACTCTCACTACTCTCTGAGTGAAGAAGTTCCCCCTAATGTTCCCCCTAAACCTTTCCCCTTTCACCCTAAAGCCATGTCCTCTCGTGTTAATTTCTCCTAATCTAAGTGGAAAGAGCCTACTCTCATTTATTCTGTCTATACCCCTCATAATTTTGTAAACTTCTATCATATCTCCCCTCATTCTTCTACGCTCCAAGGAATAAAGTCCTAACCTGTTTAATCTTTCCCTGTAACTCAACTCCTTAAGACCCGGCAACATCCTAGTAAATCTTCTCTGCACTCTCTCAATCTTACTGATATCCTTCCTGTAGTTAGGCGACCAGAACTGCACACAATACTCCAAAGTTGGCCTCACCAATGTCTTATACAACCTCACCATAACATCCCAACTCCTATACTCAATATTTTGATTTATGAAGGCCAGTATGCCAAAAGCTTTCTTTGCAACCTTGTCTACCTGTGACGCCACTTTCAGGGAAATATGTATCTGAACTCCCAGATCCCTTTGTTCCTCCGCACTCCTCAGTGCCCTACCATTTACTGTGTATGTCCTACCTTGGTTTGACCTTCCAAAATGTAACACCTCACACTTTTCTGCATTAAATTCCATCTGACATTTTCTGGCCCATTTTTCCAGTTGGTCCAGATCTCTCTGCAAGCTTTGAAAGCCTTCCTCGCTGCCCACAACGCCTCCAATCTTAGTGTCATCGGCAAACTTGCTGATCCAATTCACCACATTATCATCCAAATCATTGATATAGACAACAAACAACAATGGTCCCAGTACAGATCCCTGAGGCACATCACTAGTCACAGACCTCCAGTCTGAGAAGCAATCATCCACTACCACTCTCTGTCTTCTCCCACACAACCAATTTTGAATCCAGTTTACAACCTCTCCATGGATACCAAGTGTCTGAACCTTCTGAACTAACCTCCCATGTGGGACCTTGTCAAAGGCCTTACTAAAGTCCATGTAGACAACATCCACAGCCTTTCCTTCATCTACTTTCTTGGTAACCTCCTCGAAAAACTCTACAAGGTTCGTTAAACACGACCTACCACGCACAAAGCCATGCTGACTATCCTTAATCAGCCCTTGGCTGTCCAAATAATTGTATATCCGATCTCTCAGAACACCTTCCAATAATTTACCTACTACTGACGTCAGGCTCACTGGCCTATAATTACCTGGTTTACTTTTGGAGCCTTTTTTAAACAATGGAACAACATGAGCTACCCTCCAATCCTCCGGCACCTCACCCGTGGCTAAGGACATTTTAAATATTTCTGCCAGGGCCCCTGCAATTTCTACACTAGTCTCCCTCAAGGTCCGAGGGAATATCATGTCAGGCCCGGGGGATTTATCTACCTTTATTCGCTGTAAGGCAGCAAGCACCTCCTCTTCTTTAATCTCTATATGTTCCATGAAACTACTGCTTGTTTCCCTTCCTTCCTTATACACTATGCCAGTTTCCTGAGTAAATACTGATGCAAAAAAACTGTTTAAGATCTCCCCCATCTCGTGAGGCTCCACACATAGATGACCACTCTGATCTTCAAGGGGACCAATTGTGTCCCTTACTATCCTTTTACTCTTAATATACTTGTAGAAACCCTTCGGGTTTACCTTCACATTATCTGCCAAAGCAACCTCATGTCTTCTTTTTGCCTTCCTGATTTCATTTTTTAGTATTTTCTTACATTTTCTATACTCTACAAGTACCTCATTTGCTTCTTGTTGCCTATACCTGCTATACACCTCTCTCTTCTTCTTAACCAGATTGCCAATATCCCTTGAAAACCAAGGTTCCCTATGCCTGTTAACTTTGCCTTTAATCCTGACAGGAACATGCAAACTCTGCACTCTCAAAATTTCGCCTTTGAATGCTTTCGAATGCCTTGCTCGTCCTGCTTTCTACCCTTAACATCGCCATTAGCACATTCCTTAGCTAATATCACCACCGTCAACACCCCTTTGTCCTTTTGACTACGACATCTTTGGCAATCTCTTCTTTGCCTCCACCTATCACTGGCCCTCTATCCAGCTCTACCTGTCCCACCCCCCTCAGCCAGCTTACATTTCACCACATTTCTATATTTCTTTAGTTCTGTTGAAGAGTCATCCAGACTTGAAATGTTAACTGTGTTCCTCTCCGCAGATGCTGTCAGACCTGCTGAGTTTTTCCAGCTATTTTTGTTTTTGTTTCAGATTTCCAGCATCTGCAGTATTTTGCTTTTAACTTCAGGCATGTTGGATATAGTGGCATAAACTGAGAAAGGCAGTAATGGGAACTTAATATTCCTGGCCACAACAATGTATTGAAGAAATGTGGAATGAGAAAAAGGGCTAGCAGTGTTGATCAAAGATACTGACAGAGCCCTGGAAAGCAGCGAGTTTGATTTGGAATGGACTGTCTGGAAGGATGTTAGAAGCAGCTTCAATAGTAACTTTGAAAAGGCAATTGGATAAATACTTGAAAAGCAAATGTTTACAGAACTATGGGGAAAGAGCAGGGAAGTGGGACTAATTGGATGGCTCTTTTAAAGTGATAGCATTGGCATGATGGCCCAAGGGCACCTTATGTGCTACATGAATGATTCTAGCCTCCTACTTGATTACGTAATCTTCTAGGACAGGCAACAAACAGATATAAAATTATTGGCCAAGTCAGCAGAAAACCGTAGGAACTTTCTCTCCAATCTTGATGGGAAGGTAGGAACCCAGAACCTTGAATGCTTGTTTGCAATGACATCAGTAACTTGCCCACAACTTAAGAAACCACTGCAGAAAATCAAAAGCCAGCAATTTGTTCCAAGTGTCAATAACCCTCTGAGTAAAGAGGAATCTCTTGCTCTCCAGCCCAGTCCTGTGCATGTGTAGATTATACACAGCCTTCCCCCGACCGATCCAGCTCAAATATTCTGCCCACAGAGACATAACATAGTACCTTCATTGTTTTAAACATTTTAGTTAAATCTCCAGAGATTGTACTTTCTGAGCCATGAATGGTGGCCAGTTTAGAAAGCATTTGGTCCAATGCAAAAGTCATTCATACCTGTGGATGGGCAAAAGCTTCACTTGTGTAATTAATTAACCAGATTCAATAAATAAGGTTAAAAGAAAGTATTAGGCTAAAAGAAAAAGCTTAAGCAAATGCAAGGAAAAATGGAAATCTGGCAGGTTGAGATAGTGAGGAATAAGAGGTGAGAAACGGTAGCATGGACAAAAACTTGCAAGACATATCAAAATGAAGCAAAAATGTCAATAAATATATTAAGTGAAAGTGTGGTCTGGTGGCAAATGATCCATTAAAAACAGATGCAGGTGAGGCTAGAATGGATATTAAGGAAATTGCAAACTAATTAAACGTGGACTTTGTATCTATTTTCAAGTTAGAGGAAGAGGACAAAATCCCAGTTGGGACACAGGAACCAGAGGGAAGAACTTAATGAATATGATACAGTTTAAAAAATGGTAATGGAGAAAATAATAAGTCTTGAGGTGGACAATTCACCAGGATTTGATGACTTCCCCAGACTAAACCCCAAAATATTAGAATGGGTGAGAAATTTATAAATGCTTTAGTATAATTTTCCAAAGCTCTCTAGGTTGGGAAAATGCTCCTTTAGAGTAGCATTCTTAAGGTGGGAAGGGGAGAGAAACCAACATATCAGGTGTTGGGAAGTTACTGGAACCTATCAGAGATGGCGACTGAGAATTTGAACAAGGAAGAGCTGATCAGAGAGAGTGAACAAGACCATGTGGGGGTCAATCATGTCTGTAAAGCTAGTTGAATTTTGCGAGAACGTCACTAGCATAATAGGTAAGGAGATATCCATGGCAACAACCCACACTCACCACCTGTTCACTGGCTGAAAACCTGGTACTAAAGTCCAGCAACAATCAACCTTGGATTGAAGTTTGAAATGTTACTCACAGGACCTCGTCGATCTTCAGTAAGAGTTGTTCCGCACACGCCCGCTCCTTCTGCTCCGCTGCCACGCGGTCTCGCATTCGATCCCGATCCAACCTTGTCAGTTCATTCTCTGCGATTGTCATTCCCATGTTCCGTTTTTGTCTGTTGGAAAAGCCAAATACCAATTAATGGAAATTACATTTAATCCTCTTGGAAGCAGCTTTAAAATAACCAGCCTCACATGGGTGTGAAGAGTGAATGAGCTTAGGTTGTGGGTCTGGGGAGTGGGCAGTCAGTGTTCTTTCCCCTTGCAAAGCTCAATCTCATTTCACCAAATCAACCTGTTGCCCATGACTCACTCAAACAGCTGCCAATGTTGAGGTTAGTTGCTTACCTGAAATCTTCCAGATGAGCCTGAACATCAGGCAGGACAGTGTTCTGTATTCCCTGCATGAAGTTACGTTGCGTTTCCTCAGTCAGATCTGCTCGCTTCCGCTCTGAAAGGTTGGACCAAACAGAAAGGGGCATTATTTTGATTTATTTCACTGCTCATTCAATAAATTCACCAAGTCATTAAGACTGCAAGCTACATGTCATTGTAACATAGTACATTGCCAACACAGAGAGCACATGTACCACCACACAACAGCCTGTAAAACATGAGCAGGTATTTTATTCAATAGTTCAGAGAGTAAATGCACCTATTAAACTGGTATGCACGCCAGGAGAGCAGCTATAATGCTACTGAGCAACACACACCAGATAAAACCCAGCTGGGATCCTGGTCTGTACAGAATTGACTGATCTCAGTGCCACAATCTGCTCACTCTGCAGTGAGGCCTGCTGGTAATATTATCCAAGTGGGGACCAGGGACTGGGGACTGTGGTTCCCATGAATCTTCCCTTCTTGGGAAAAAAGCTGACTGTCATTGTATAGATTCATAAACAGGATGTGGGCGTCACTGGCTGGGCCAGCATTTATTGCCCATCCCTAATTGCCCTTGAGAAGGTGGTGGTGAGCTGCCTTCTTGAACTGCTGGAGCCCATGTGGTGTAGGTACACCCACAGTGCTGTTAGGGAGGGAGTTCTAGGATTATGACCCAGCAACACTGAAGGCGGTGGCGTAGTGGTATTGTCGGTCAACTAGTAATCCAGAGATCCAGGATAATATGTGGGGTCAAATCCCACCACGGTAGGTGATGAAATTTGAATTTAATAAAAACATGGAATTAAAAGTCTAATGATGGCCATGAAACCATTGTCGACTGTTGTGAAAACCTATCTGTTTCACTAATGTCTTTTAGGGAAGCAAATCTGCCATCCTTACCTGGTCTGGCCCACATGTAACTCCAGACCCACAACAATGTGGTTGACTCTTAGATGCCCTCTGAAATGGCCTAGCAAGCCAGTCATTCCGCTAAAAAGTCTCAAAGGAATGAAACAAGACGGACCACCGGCATCGACCTAGGCACTGGAAACGACAACGGCAAACTCAGCCCTGTCAACCCTGCAAAGTCGTCCTCACTAACATCTGGGGGCTAGTGCTAAAATTGGGAGAGCTGTCTCACAGACTAGTCAAGCAATAGCCTGACATAGACATCCTCACAGAATCATACCTTACAGATAATGTCCCAGACACCACCATCACCATCCCTGGGTATGTCCTGTCCCATCAGCAGGACAGACCCAGCAGAGGTGGCGGCACAGTGGTATACAGTTGGGAGGGAGTTGCCCTGGGAGTCCTCAACATTGACTCTGGACCCCATTAAGTCTCATGGCATCAGGTCAAACATGGGCAAGGAAACCTCCTGCTGATTACCAAGTACCGCCCTCCCTCGGCTGATGAATCAGTGCTCCTCCATGTTGAACACCACTTGGAGGAAGCACTAAGGGTGGCAACGGCGTAGAATGTACTCTGGGTGGGAGACTTCAATGTCCATCACCAAGAGTGGCTCGGTAGCACCACAACTGACCGAGCTGGCCAAGTCCTAAATAACATAGCTGCTAGACTGGGTCTGCGGCAGGTGGTGAGGAAACCAACAAGAAGGAAAGGCATACTTGACCTCATCCTCACCAACTTGCCTGCTGCATCTGTCCATGACAGTATCGGTAGGAGTGACCACCACACAGTCCTTGTGGAGACGAAGACCCATCTTCACACTGAGGATATCCTCCATCGTGTTGTGTGGCACTACCACCGTGCTAAATGGGATCGATTGCCAACAGATCTAGCAACTCAAGTCTGGGCATCCGTGAGGCGCTGTGGGCCATCAGCAGCAGCAGAATTGTACTCAAACACAACCTATAACCTCATGGCCCAGCATATCCCCCACTCTACCATTACCACCAAGCCAGGGAATCAACCCTGGTTCACTGAAGAGTGCAGGAGGGCATGCCAGGAGCAGAACCAGGCATACCTAAAAATGAGGTGTCAATCTGGTGAAGCTACAATACAGGACTGTTTGTGTGCCAAACAGCATAAGCAGCAAGTAACAGACAGGGCTAAGCGACCCCACAACCAACGGATCAGATCTAAGCTCTGCAGTCCTGCCATGACCAGTCATGAATGGTAGTGGACAATTAAGCAACTCACTGGAGGAGGAGGCTCCACAAATATTCCCATCCTCAATGATGGAGGAATCCTGCACATCAGTGCAAAAGATAAGGCTGAAGCATTTGCTACAAACTTCAGCCAGAAGTGCCGAGTGGATGATCCATCTCGGCCTCCGGAGGTCCCCAGCATCACTGATGCCAGTCTTCAGCCAATTCGATTCACTCCACGTGATATCAAGAAACGGATGAAGGCACTGGATACTACAAAGGCTATGGATCCTGACAATATTCCAGCGACTGAAGACTTGTTCTGCAGAACTTGACGCACCCCTAGCCAAGCTGTTCACACACGTCCTGTACACAAAAAGCAGGACAAATCCAACCCGGCCAATTACCGCCCCATCAGTCTACTCTTCATCATTAGTAAAGTGATGGAAGGGCTCATCAACAGTGCTATCAAGCGGCACTTACTTAGCAATAACCTGCTCACAGATGCCCAGTTGGGGTTCCACCAGAGCCACTCAGCTCCTGACCTCATTACAGCCTTGGTTCAAACACAAAAGAGCTGAACTCCCGAGGTGAGGTGAGAGTGACTGCCCATGACATCAAGGCAGCATTTGATCGAGTGTGGCATCAAGGAGCCCGAGCAAAACTGGAGTCAATGGGAATCAGGGGGGAAACTCTCCGCTGGTTGGAGTCATACCTAGCACAAAGGAAGATGGTTGTGGTTGTTGGAGGTCAATCATCCCAGTCCCAGGACATCATTGCAGGGGTTCCTCAGGGTAGTGTCCTAGAACCAATCATCTTCAGCTGCTTCATCAATGACCTTCCTTACATCATAAGGTCAGAATTGGAGATGTTCGCTGATGATTGCACAATGTTCAGCACCATTCACAGCTCCTCAGATACTGAAGTAGTCCATGTCCAAATGCAGCAAAAGCTGGACAATATCAAGGCTTGGGCTGACAAGTCACAAGTAACATTCACACTGCACAAGTGCCAGGCAATGACCAGCTCCAACAACAGAGAATCTATCCATCACCCCTTGACATTCAATGGTATTACCATCACTGAATCCCCCACTATCAACATCCTGAGGGTTACCATTGACCAGAACTAGACTAGCCATAGAAATACTGTGGCTACAAGAGCAGGTCAGAGGCTAGGGATCCTGTGGTCAGTAACTCACCTCCTGACTCCCCAAAGCCTGGTCACAATCTACAAGGCACAAGTCAGGAGTATGATGGAATTCTCTTCACTTGCCTGGATCAGTGCAGCTCCCACAACACTTAAGAAGCTTGACACCATCCAGAACAAAGCAGCCTGATTGGCACCCCATTCACAAACATTCACTCCCTCCACCACCGACGCACAGTAGCAGCAGTGCGTACCATCTACAAGATGCACTGCAGGAACTCACCAAGGCTCCTTAGACAGCATCTTCCAAACCCATGACCACTACCATCTAGAAGGACAAAGACTGCAGATAGATGGGAACACCACCACCTGCAAGTTCCCCTCCAAGTCACTCACCATCCAGACTTGGAAATACATCACCGTTCCTTCACTGTCGCTGGGTCAAAATCCTGGAACTCCCTCCCTAACAGCACCTTGGGTGTACCTACACCACAGACACTGCAGTGGTTCAAGAAGGCAGCTCACCACCAACTTCTCAAGGCCCATTAGGAATGGGCAATAAATTCTGGCCCAGCCAGTGAATCAAAAAAAGATGGTGAGCATTGCAGGCACCAGGTACCAGAGTGAGCAAAAATTTCCTAGTGAGATTTTCGTTCAGGAGTGGGGGAAAACAAGATTGCTAATGTATGTGCCATTAAATTTCAATGTTACTCCTTTCACAATCTAGCTTTTCCCCAGAGTAGTGAGTGCAGATGAACCACAAAAGGAGCGTTGTGGTGGAAACCTACAACTTACCCAGTTCTGTGCTGATCCATTCTGGAACCTGAACTTTGAGATTCTAGGAAAGAGAAGGAGATATATTGAGAAAGCAGGAGGTGCAGGTTGAGGCAAGAGGCAAAAAGCAAACAACATATAAGCTTTTGGTCAATAACTGTCCCAAACACATACTCCTTTGTTTGCACATGTTGAGAAACAGCTCAGTGCTTAGGGTTAGGTGCAGGTCTATTCATTGTCACAGGGGCCCCCCACATGTGTGAATATCAGACTTTGGTTCACACTTTGATAAATATTTGAATAATGCAACAGGATTTCAAAAATGTGAAATTTACGATCTGGATTGTAACTCTACTACCCTCCACCCCCAAAACCCGGGTCCCTCAGGGCCACAATCCTCCAGCACCCATGACACCCTTCAGACATGATTGACCTCGCTACCTTTTGAAGCAGTCAGGCAAAGCAACTCACTCATGAAGAAAGCCCATCACCACAGTCTCAGGGCCACAAATGGTGATGGTCTTTAGGCCACAATGATGCTGGGTTCCTGCAGCCCCTTAGGGAAAAGGCAATCCAGAGTCAGTGTGGGTCCAGGAGCAACGGCTAAAGAAGAAAAGGGACTGAGGAGCCAAAGCTGAGGCTCTGAGTGACAAACACAACGCAGCAACCCTCAGTCACAACCTCACACCAGATTATTCCCATTTTCTCACCATCTTGGAATTCAGAACCTTCAACTAGAAACTGATGTTTCGAGTAAGAATGAGGCCTAGTGTCATGTCACTCCAGATGCTGCAGGGCCCTTGTAACCAAGAGTTCTTGCGATGATCCTGAGACACAAATGACACTGCAGTAATTATTGTGATGTGAGAGACTCACCGAACCCTTCTCCAAAAACAGATGGCAGAACTCCAGAAACACTCGCCGCTGGTCCTTAGGGTTTGTATGGTTGTAGAGATCGGTATAGAGATAACAGAGCTGGGGAGAGAAGAATACCATTCACCAAATGTCGCCAAAAAAGCCTCTACACTGCCCTGAAACCAGAGCTCCCCACCCTCAATCCCAATCTTAGCCTCCCATGGCACTTACCAGTGGGGCTGCATCAAACTGCGACACTACATGATGTAAGAATGCAACCAGATGTGCAGGCCGTGACTTCACTGAATCGATGGTTTGGAAACAGTCACACTGAATGTCAATCTGTAACAAGGGAACATGGTGATCAGTGCCTCAACAACTTCCCACTAACTACAATCAAACTGGCAACTCAAAAACCAGACACTCACCTGCTCAGCTTCAGTATCAAAATCATCATCTTCTGCCCCGATTATCTGTGCTCCAATCTGCGAGCTACTAAGTGCTGGGGACAGAGAATCCTTCAAGTGGAAGGAAGCATAAATCAGCCAAACAGCTCACTACAAAACTATTTTACATTGGCAATCTGAAACCAATGACAGTAACTGTGTTTCCCTCCTGCTCCCTCTCCTCCTACTCACCTCCCCTCGCACTCACCTTCCATTCACCACTCTCCCCCCACTTACACCCTCCCCTTGCATTCAGCTTCTCCTCCTGCTCGCCTCCCCACGCCTCCCGCTCACCTCACCCACCCTCCTCCTTCTCATCAGTCACGTTATTGTCCAGGTGCATTCGGTGATCAGGGTCTGGATTTTAGGCTGAGGGTAGGGGATTGCTACCAGTTGTTCAGTATTGTTCTCCCCACCATTGGCATGAGGGTGGTTCTACATGTGCTTGTCCACAATATCACTGCAGATAAACACACTCACCAACATTCTCCTTCACACCATGTAACACAACTGGATATGTATGTTTGGCAAGATTCTAGCCACAGCTGTACAGCAGACAGAAATTTTCTTCAAGGGTAAACTTCATTAGATTTTCAACTTAAGAAACCGGAGATAAATTCAAATAATTGTTGGGATCTTGTTGAGTACGTTCGATATTCCCGACTTCATTACAAGCTGTGACAGACATGACAGAAACATACTGATAAGTCAAAGTGATCCTAAACCGTACCCAGTCCTGGCTTTCATCAACATCCGTACTCTCATAGAAGCTGCCAGCGTCTTTAGGGGAGGTCTTGGGGCTGTTGCTCAGACTGTCTCGATGAAAGTGACCATCACTTGGGGGAGATGGGCTAGTTATCGTAGACTGAAAAATACAAATACAGAATCTGTAGAATATTCAGCATGTGTCAAACTGGACAGAATAGAAACAAGAAATAAAAAGGGGAACACAAAGCTCAATTCATCGGACACACCACACCCAAGCAACAAATGGACTTTAAACTCACATCAGCAACAGATTCACAGAGCCCCACCAGCATTTATTGCCCATTCCTAATTGCCTTTGAGAAGGTGGTGGTGAGCTGCCTTCTTGAGCCACTGTACTCCATGTGGTGCAGGTACACCCACAGTGCTGTTAGGGAGGGAGTTCCAGGATTTTGACCCAGTGACAGTGAAGGAACGGCGATATATTTCCAAGTCAGGGCAGAAAGAATGGGGAGCTTCTGTCATCTCAGCTTTGACTTCTTGTAACCACCAAGTTACAGTCCTTAGGGTTCAGTGTCCCATCCAGCTGGTGCTCTGTTTCTCTCACCCTGACTGCAGCCTTCTACTGTCTATCCATAATTGGACAGGGAAATCTGAACTACACCATGAGTTTCCGTGAGGAACCTCATATTCTGTTTTTTTTTACTCTCACTGTTTGAATTTTGAGAGCCTGGAAGTTTGGAAAGGGTCGATAATGGCACTGTTCTCATATTGCTGAATAAAGTGAGATCTATTCCAGTGGACCACACCCCTCTAAACGTGGCCCCTGAGCCTCCAAGGCTAAACAGTGATCTGACACTCAAGGACAGGAAGCTGCAATCACAGCATCTAACCACAGGGCTGCAACTCTGACAGACATTCATAAATAACATAACCACTGACCAGGAGGATTCTTCAGAAAATAAATGTCTTTCTCCAGGTTCAGGGACAAGGCTTGGAGCAAACGAGCTTTCAGTGACAATTTATTCCATCTAACTTTTACCTAGTTAAATATTTCTAAACATCTAGTCAATAAAATGGTTTGGTGTCTGCCTGATGGGTAACCTCTCCACATTACCAAACACCAGGGTTAGTGTGACTGAAAATTAGCACAAACTGCACATTTGAAAAACAACTGATCTTCCAGCAAAATACAAGCTTAGGTTTAAAATTTAGCATTTTGCCATTATAACAATTTTAAAACACCAATTGATTTAATAGTGAAAAGGAATGGCTGAAGGTTACAATTTTACTGGGCTCCAGCAAACCTCACCTCCGCACGGCTGAATGAAATCCGGCTTTTATCTGTTCCCATATTCTCGCTCTGGGATTGCAGCTCATGCTCCCACTCTCCTCCATCTGACATACAAAAGGGAAAGTTTCAGGGACAAGGCAAGAAACAAGCAGCTACACTTAAATGAAGAGTCATCAAGGCACAGAAGGAAGCATTTGGCCCATTGAGTCTATGCCAAACTATGCATCACCTGCCACTCTCTTACCCTAGAGTTAAGGGTAAGGTTAAACAGCAGTGAGTCAGCATGCTCAGCCCCAGTCCCAGTCCCAGTCCCACGCAGTAAATAATCTGTTCAACAGGATTCCAGAAGATGGCACCAAACTCAAATAATTCTACTCCCCTCAACCATCAGAATCAATACCAGATCAAGCAGGCCAATGCCGTCATCAACAATCTCCTTGCCAGAACATTCTACACCAGGCAGTCATTCTGAGCTTCTGGGTGATTTCCTCTTTCTGAATTACCTTCAGATCAAGACTATTTCGTTGCTAACAGAAATCAGTGACAGGTTGTTTCTGCTGCTCAGAAACAGGCTAAAAAGTTGGCACTCATTTACATTAATCACCAAGTAGAGAGACGGAAACACATCAGTTGGGGGGAGGGGGGGGTGTGGTCCCTGGAGGAGTGGTTCGATGTGGGATTGTCTTCCACAAACCATTCTGGGAAATCCTAGGGTGAGAGTCCATAAATTCTTTGGTAAGGGAATTCAAGCTGGGTGTGTTGAAATATTAAAGGGTGTGGGGACTCAGCAGCAGAGCCCAAACTGTGCAGGCTTGGTGGGCAGGAGCTGCTCCTCTACTTTCCGTGCTTCGATCGCTAACTGCACAGCCCCTCCCAAAAATACACTGTCACAGGAAAAACTATCGATGCAAGTCAAAGAGAGATAGACAGAGGTAGATACAGAAACACAGATGGACAGAGATAGATACAGCAACAGATAGACAGAGACATAAATAGAGCAAGAGAGAGAGATAGACAGAGAGATAGAAACAGAGATAGAGAGACAGATACAACTTCCAAGGTAGAGAGGTAGATACAGCAACAAATATAGAGGGATAGATACAGCAACAAAGATAGAGGGATAGATACAGCAACCGAGATAGAGGGATAGATACAGCAACAAAGATAGAGGGATAGATACAGCAACAAAGATAGAGGGATAGATACAGCAAACGAGAGAGATTTCGAGAAAGACCTAGCGGAAGAGAGAGATAGAGAGAGATCGATATAGCAACGCAGAGAGAGAGAGAGAGAGAGAGAGAGATACAGCAGCCGTGATAGAGAGAGAGATACAGCAGCCGAGAGATAGAGAGAGATACAGCAGCCGTGATAGAGAGAGATACAGCAGCCGAGATAGAGAGAGAGATACAGCAACCGAGATAGAGAGAGAGAGATACAGCAGCCGAGAGAGAGAGAGAGAGAGATACAGCAGCCGTGATAGAGAGAGATACAGCAGCCGTGATAGAGAGAGAGAGATACAGAAGCCGATGAGAGAGAGAGAGAGAGATACAGCAGCCGAGAGAGAGAGAGATACAGCAGCCGTGAAAGAGAGAGAGATACAGCAGCCGTGATAGAGAGAGAGAGATACAGCAGCCGTGATAGAGAGATACAGCAGCCGAGAGAGAGAGAGATACAGCAGCCGTGATAGAGAGAGAGAGATACAGCAGCCGTGATAGAGAGATACAGCAGCCGAGACAGAGAGAGATACAGCAGCCGAGATAGAGAGAGAGATACAGCAGCTGTGATAGAGAGAGATACAGCAGCCGTGATAGAGAGAGAGATACAGCAGCCGAGAGAGAGAGAGAGATACAGCAGCAGAGAGAGAGAGAGAGAGAGATACAGCAGCCGTGATAGAGAGAGAGAGAGATACAGCAGCCGAGAGAGAGAGAGATACAGCAGCCGAGAGAGAGAGAGAGAGATACAGCAGGCGAGAGAGAGAGAGAGATACAGCAGCTGAGATAGAGAGAGAGATACAGCAGCCGTGAGATAGAGAGAGAGATACAGCAGCCGAGATAGAGAGAGAGATACAGCAGCCGTGATAGAGAGAGAGATACAGCAACCGTGATAGAGAGAGATACAGCAGCCGAGAGAGAGAGAGAGATACAGCAGCCGTGATAGAGAGAGAGATACAGCAGACGATAGAGAGAGAGAGAGATACAGCAGCCGAGAGAGAGAGAGAGAAACAGCAGCCGTGATAGAGAGAGAGAAACAGCAGCCGTGATAGAGAGAGAGATACAGCAGCCGTGATAGAGAGAGAGATACAGCAGCCGTGATAGAGAGAGAGAGATACAGCAGCCGAGAGAGAGAGAGAGAGATACAGCAGCCGAGAGAGAGAGAGAGATACAGCAGCCGAGAGAGAGAGAGATACAGCAGCCGTGATAGAGAGAGAGATACAGCAGCCGTGATAGAGAGAGAGATACAGCAGCCGAGAGAGAGAGAGATACAGCAGCCGTGATAGAGACAGAGATACAGCAGCCGACAGAGAGAGAGAGATACAGCAGCCGAGAGAGAGAGAGAGATACAGCAGCCGAGAGAGAGAGAGAGATACAGCAGCCGAGAGAGTGAGAGAGATACAGCAGCCGAGAGAGAGAGAGATACAGCAGCCGAGAGAGAGAGAGAGAGATACAGCAGCCGAGAGAGAGAGAGAGATACAGCAGCCGTGATAGAGAGAGAGATACAGCAGCCGAGAGAGAGAGAAAGATACAGCAGCCGAGAGAGAGAGAGAGATACAGCAGCCGAGAGGGAGAGAGATACAGCAGCCGAGAGAGAGAGAGAGATACAGCAGCCGAGAGAGAGAGAGAGAGAGATACAGCGGCCGAGAGAGAGAGAGATACAGCAGCCGAGAGAGAGAGAGAGAGATACAGCAGCCGAGAGAGAGAGATACAGCAGCCGTGATAGAGAGAGAGATACAGCAGCCGTGATAGAGAGAGAGAGATACAGCAGCCGTGATAGAGAGATACAGCAGCCGTGATAGAGAGAGAGAGAGATACAGCAGCCGAGATAGAGAGAGATACAGCAGCCGTGATAGAGAGAGAGATACAGCAGCCGAGAGAGAGAGAGAGATACAGCAGCCGAGATAGAGAGAGGGATACAGCAACCGAGATAGAGAGAGAGATACAGCAGCCGAGAGAGAGAGAGAGATACAGCAGCCGTGATAGAGAGAGAGATACAGCAGCCAAGAGAGAGAGAGAGAGATACAGCAGCCGAGATAGAGAGAGAGATACAGCAGCCGAGAGAGAGAGAGAGATACAGCAGCCGAGAGAGAGAGAGAGATACAGCAGCCGAGAGAGAGAGATACAGCAGCCGAGAGAGAGAGAGAGATACAGCAGCCGAGAGAGAGAGAGAAACATAGGTAAAGCAACTGAGAGGCAGACATTGACACAGCAGCCCGGGGGGGGGGGGGGGGGGGGGGAGAGAGAGAGAGAGAGTGTGATGCAGCAACAGTGATAGAGAGAAAGATACAGCAGCTGAGAGAGATGCGGCACCAGAGAGAGGGGGAGAGAGAGAGAGATATGCAGCAACTGAGTTAGAGAGTGATAGATACAGCAATTGAGAGAAACAGAGTTGCAGCAACCACGAGAGAGATAGACACAGCAACAGGGCGAGAGAGAGAGAGAGAGAGAGAGAGAGAGAGATACAACAACCCACATAGAGAGATAGGTACAGTAGACAGAGATAGACAGATAGATACAGCGAGAGAGAGATAGGGAGATAGATGCAGCAGGGAGAGATAGACAGAAAGAGAGAGAGGTTTGTAAGAAGAGATCATAAATGGACAGCATCATTAACAGTATAGAAGAGAGATAGGGAGATTGATCATGAAATTAGTTAAAAGATTAAAAACTATAAGCTAACTTGACTAAGTACATAGCTATATAAGGATAGCAGTGGAGGTGGTGTGCCACACCTACAACAATGGAAATTGTGAAGAGCATCACCACCTCAGGCAGCTCTGCCTGCACGAAGTGTCAGCCTCTTGAGGAACTTCAACTCCGATTTGTTGAGCTAGAATCCGGGGTGCTGACCATCAAGGAAGGGGGAGAGATTCCTGATCATTAATCCAGGAGGCAGTTACACCCTTTAAGTTAAGAAGTTGCATAGGTCTGTTTAGTGGTCACAGAGAGGAGGGTGTGACTGTGAGTCAGGCAGGTAAGGGTGCCCCCAGGGTAGGATTGGAAGAGCAACCAGCTTTGCCTTTATTTATCAGCCATGGGGTTCTGGCTGCCTGAGTGGGTGAGGGAAAAGTCTGCAAGTTGTTGAGCAAACTGACAATGGCACCACATACGGGGCATCAGGTAACAATTGGGGACAGCACAGCCAAGGAGATAGAAACTGTTCTGTACAGTGATGAGCAGGAGTCTTGAAGGTTGTGCTGCCTGCCCAATGTCAGGGTCAAGTACATCTTCTCACAGCTGCAGGAGGAGGAGTGGGAAGGGGACAATTCA
>NC_135880.1:227946020-228131020 GCF_964194155.1 Cetorhinus maximus | reverse complement strand
CAATGTTCAGCATCATTTGCGACTCCTCAGATACTGAAGCAGTCCATGTCCAAATGCAGCAAGACCTGGACAATATCCAGGCTTGGGCTGACCAGTGGCAAGTAACATTCAAACCACACAAGTGCCAGGCAATGATCATCTCTAACAAGAGAGAATCCCTAAGCATTGCCCCTTGACATTCAATAGCATTACCATCACTGAATCCCCCACTATCAACATCCTGGGGGTTACCTTTGACCAGAAACTGAACTGGACTAGCCATATAAATACTGTGGCGACAAGAGCAGGTCAGAGGCTAGGAATCGTGCGATGAGTAACTCACCTCCTGACTCCCCAAAGCCTGTCCACCATCTACAAGGCACAAGTCAGGAGTGTGATGGAATACTCTCCACTTGACTGGACGAGTGCAGCTCCCACAACTCTCAAGAAGCTTCGCACCATCCAGGACAAAGCAGCCGCTTGATTGGCCCCACATCCACAAACATTCACTCCCTCCACCATAGACACACAGTAGCAGCAGTGTGTGTACCATCTACAAGATGCACTGCAGGAATTCACCAAGGCTCCTTCGACAGCGCCTTCCAAACCCACAATCACTACCATCTAGAAGGACAGGGGCAGCAGATAGATGGGAACACCACCACCTGGAAGTTCTCCTCCAAGTTACTGCCACCCCGACTTGGAAATATATTGCCGTTCCTTCACTGTCGCTGGGTCAAAATCCTGGAACTCCCTCCCTAACAGCACTGTGGGTGTACCTACACCACATGGGCTGCAACGGTTCAAGAAGGCAGCTCACCACCACCTTCTGAAGGGCAATTAGCGATGGGCAATAAATGCTGGCCCAGCCAGCGACACCCACATCCTGTGAAAGAGTAAACAAAGGACACAGAGGGGGCTGGAGCCGACGGAGAGACAGAGAGAGAAAGAGACGGGGAGGGGGAGCGAGGGCAAGATGGCGGGTGTGCCTGTCTGCGGGAGACAGCACATGGAAGAGCGAGTGCGAGAGAGTGAACGGGTGAGTGTGAGCAGGAGGACGAGCGGGATTGAGAAAGAGTGAGTGAGCGAGCATGCGAGTGAATGATGGCGGGCGAGTGAGTGAGTGAATGTGGGAACTGTGTGTGTGTCTGGCCCACTCACCCTCACCCCCACACAATCACACCCCCACTTACATGGTGAGTGAGTGAGCATAAAGGGACTGGAAATGAGCCAAGCAAACAGACTCTGTCCCTCTCGTACTCTAATGGTGATCTTTATTAATAACTTTTTTAAAAATTATCTATTTATTGCTTTGACGTTGTTTTGCTTTCACTCAGCAAGTTGTTTCTTTTCTTCATACCTCAATCTTATTTTGAAATTCACATTTAATGCTGCGCTAAAACCTATCTGTCTGAAATTCACTCATCAGCCCCTTGAGTGAAGGGAAAACGGAAATATGGGCCCCAAATGAAAAGGTTGCACAAGCCTCGCATAGGGGCAGCTTCACCCCCGTATCTAACCCCATGCTGTACCTGTCCTGGGAGTGTTTGATGGGGACAGTGTAGTGGGAGCTTTACTCTGTATCTAACCCTGTGCTGTACCTGTCCTGGGAGTGTTTGATGGGGACAGTGTAGTGGGAGCTTTACTCTGTATCTAACCCCGTGCTGTACCTGTCCTGGGACTGTTTGATGGGGACAGTGTAGAGGGAGCTTTACTCTGTATCTAACCCTGTGCTGTACCTGTCCTGGGAGTGTTTGATGGGGACAGTGTAGAGGGAGCTTTACTCTGTATCTAACCCCGTGCTGTACCTGTCCTGGGAGTGTTTGATGGGGACAGTGTAGAGGGAGCTTTACTCTGTATCTAACCCCGTGCTGTACCTGTCCTGGGAGTGTTTGATGTATGGGTCTATGGCCGTTTTGTCATGGATTGTGGGTGTTGCTGGCTAGGCCAGCATTGCCTATCCCTGATGGTGAGCTGCCTTCTTGAACTGCTGCTCCATGTGGTGTAGGTCCAATTTTTTGTAGCAGTTTGATACAACAGAGTGGGTGAGTGAAAGCATTTTAAGAGTCAACCACATTGCTGTGGGTCTGGAGTCACATCTAGGGACAGATGGGTTTTTGCAAAAATTGACAATGGTTTCATGGTCATCATTAGGCTTTTAATTCCAGATTTTTATTAAATTCAAATGCCACCATCTGTCGTGGCGGGATTTAAACCCGGGTCCCTGGAGCGTTACCCTAGTCTCTGGGTTATTAATGCAGCGACAATACCACTACACCATCGCCTCCCCAATAACCTTACCTGCTGCAACCAAAGTCACCAGCTCAGTGACTAATTGCTGGATGTTAACCAGGTTTGAGGCTGGGAAGAAACAGATAAGATGTAACAATCTTATCCATTTTTACCTCAAACCATTAGCTGAACTGATAGACATACCTCAAGCTGCCGTATCTCAGTGTCCAGCATGTTCCGCAAGATTTCAACCTTCTGGCTGTGTACTATGTTGTCTTCCTGTAGTGGAAGAAGTGCAAGATTCAGGACCATTACTATTCACTCAATACTCGACTGAATTCATTAAAATTACTCTCAACTTATTAAAAAAGGGAAACATTGCAACTCAAACAGAATTATGGAGATGACAATGATAGGAATATATGAAAAACACACACATGTATTGTGAAAAAGAGTGGGGTTTGGGGTGAGCCAGTGAATGAGGGCAAGGGTGAGGGGTGGCGGCAGTGCCCGAGGGGTTGCGGGAGGGGAGGGGGGCAGGCCCCTCCCTCTACCAGCCATAGCCCATTGCCCACTCCTTCTCCCCGCTGGTTCAGGATGTAGAATGTTTGGGTGGAGATGAGGAATAATAGCGGAAAGAAGTCACTAGTGCGAGTGGTGTACAGGTCCCCTAACAGTAACCACAATGTTAGGACAAAGTGTACAAGAACAAATATTGGGTGCTTGTGATAAAGGAATGGCAATAATCATGGATGACTTTGCTCTACATATAAACTGGAAATATCAGATTGGCAGCAGTAGCACAGATGAGTTCTTACAATTCTTTCGAGATAGTTTCTTAGGGCAGCACATTCTGGAACCAACCAGAGAGCAGGTTATATTAGACTTGGTATTGTGTAATGTGACAGGATTAATTAATGACCTCAGAGTACCCTAGATAGCAGCGACCACAATATGAGTGAATTTTACATCCAGGGTGAAAGGGAGAAGAGTGGGTCTAAGACTAGTATTTTAAACTTAAATAAGGGCAACTATGTGGGCATGAAAGCTGAGGTAGCTGAAGTGAACTGGGAAACTAGGCTAGAGGATAGATCAATAGAGAAACAGTGGCAGACAGTTAAGGGGAGATTTCAGAGTATTCAGAATAATTATATTCCCACTATAAAGAAAAATTCTAAAGGAAGGGCCCACCATCCATAGTTAACAAAAGAAGTTTGGGAAAGCATCAAACTGAAGGAAAAAGCATATAACTGTGCAAAGATGAGTGGCAGGTCAGGTGATTGTTCAGGATATAAAGAATGGCAGAGAATGACTAAAAGGTTAATCAGGAGAAAGAAATTAGAGTTTGAGAGGAAGCTGGCTAGAAATGTAAAAACGGATAGCAAGAGTTTCCACAGGTATTTAAAAACGAAAAGAGAAAGTAAAGTGAGTGTTGGTCCTCTAGAGAGTGACAGTGGGGAGTTAATAGTAGATAATAAGGAAATGACAGATGAAATGAACAAATATTTTGCTTCTGTCTTCACTTTAGAGGATTCAAAAACATTCCAGTAATAGCTGTAAATCAGGAGGTGGAAGGGAGAGGGGAACTTGGTGAAATTACAATCACTGGGGAAGTGGTACTGAGCAAACTGATGGAGCTGTGGGCTGACAAGTCTCCAGGTCCAGATGGACTTCATCTAGGGTCTTAGAAGAGATGGCTAATGAGGTAGTAGATGCGTTGATGTTAATTTTCCAAAATTCCCTAGATTCTGGAAAGGTTTCATCAGGCTGGAAAGTAGCAAATATAATCCCTCTATTCAAGAAGGGAGGGAGGTAGAAAACAGGAAACTATAGGCCAGTTAGCTTGATGTCTGTCGTGGAGGTGTTAGAATCAATCATTAAAGAGGTTATAGCTGGGTATTTAGAAAAACTCAAGGTAATCGGGAAGAATCAGTGTAGTTTTGTGAAAGGGAAATCATGTTTAATCAATGTATTAGAGTTCTTTGAAGGAGTAACATGTGCTGTGGATAAAGGGGAGCCAGTAGACGTGCTGTAGTTGGATTTCCAGAAGGCATTTGATAAAGTGGCACATCAAAGCTTATTGAAGAAAATAAAAGCTCATGGTGTAGGGGGTAACATATTAGCATGGATAGAAGATTGGCTGGCTGAAAGCAGAGAGTATGCATAAGTGGGTATTTTTCTGATTGGCAGGATGCGATGGGTGGAGTCCCACAGGGGCCTCAACTTTTTACAATTTACATCAGTGACTTAGATGAAGGGAGCGAAGACCATGGTAGCTAAATTTGCAGATGGCACAAAGATAGATAGGAAAGTATGTTGTGAAGAAGGCATAAGGAGTTTGCAAATGGATTTAGATAGGTTGAGTGAGTGGGCAAAAATCTGGCAAATAGAGTATAACGTGGAAAAATGTGAAGTTGTTCACTTTGGCAAAAAGAAGAAATAGAATATTACATAAACAGAGGATGGCTCAGAATTCCAAGGTGCAGAGGGATCTGGGTGTTCTAGCACATGAGTCACAAAAGGTTAGTATGCAGGTACAGCAAGTAATTAAGGCTAATGGAATGTTAACCTTTATTATGAGAGGGATTGAACATAAAAGTGAGGATGTTATGCTTCAGTTATACAGGGCATTGGTGAGACTGCACCTCGAATACTGTGTGCAGTTTTGGTCTCCTTATTGAAGGAAGGATGTAAATGCATTGGAGGCGGTTCAGAGGAGGTTTAATAGATTGATACCTGGAATGAGTGGGTTGTCTTATGAGGAAAGGTTGGACAGACTGGGCTTGTTTCCACTGGAGTTTAGAAGAGTGAGGAGTGATTTGATTTAAGTATAAAAGATCCTGACAGTCTTGACAAGCTGGACGTGGAAAGGATGTTTCTTTTGGTGGGTGAGTCCAGAACTAGGGGGTATTGTTTTAAAATTAGGGGTCGCCCTGTTAGGGCAGAGATGAGGAGAAATTTTCTCTCTCAGACGGTTTTGTGACTTTGGAACTCTCTGCCTCAGAAGACATTGGAAGTGGGGTCACTGAAGCTTGTTATGAGAGAGGTAGATAGATCATTAGGCAAGGGAATCAAAGGTTATTGGGGGTAGATGGGAATGTGGAATTTGAAACACAAGCAGATCAGCCATGACCTTATTGACCATGGGATCTTATAGGAGCAGACTCGAGTGGTCGAACTGCCTACTTCTGCTCCTACTTCATATGTTCATAACGGCCTGCCCCCTCTCCCCAGCAACAGCCCGTGGCCCTCCCCAGCAAACAAAGTGGGTAAAGTGGTTGACATGCAACCCCTCTCCGATGTTATTCTCTGGCAACTTCTGTCAAGAACAGAATCTCATTCAAACAAAGGATAAACAGGATTTCTGCCTATGAAAGAGTGAGAGCCGATCAGATAGAGCCCATTTCACACAGCATCAGGCCCTGGCTGAATCTACCAGCAGACTGTGGCTACAGGTAAACACCTAATGAGAATCACTGGTTCCTTTAACCAATACCTAGAAAGAAACTCCACACACTCACCGCCACAGGCATGGGGCTGGTGATCCTGTCCGGGCAGCTGCTGCTTGGAGAATGTGGGGAGAAAGTTGGATTTGGGGATATTGAACCTTGTTGTCCAGGGAAGGAGAAGGTTCCAGGATCTCCATCTGTCGTTGTAAGTGGGATCTGCGGAGAGCCAGGGGGACGGCCCAGGACTGTGAGAGCCACATACGACCCAGCTGGAGATAGAGAACAAAAGACAGGCTAGACAGAGTGAAAACCCATCAGTGACAACAGTTACTGACTGAAATAGACTGCCTGGTCATTATGACATTCACGTTGAGAGATCTTGTTGTACACAAATTGGCTGCAACATTTCCTACATCACAATAGTTACTGCATTGCAACAAAGGGCTCATTGGCCAAAGAATACTTCTGATCATTCCAAGGTTGCATAAGGTGTTAGAAAAATGCAAGTTCTCCTTTTTGTGAAAGGTGAGACATATTAATCCTCAATGAACAAAGGGGAAAGTTAGACTCAAACCTCTTTAATCATAGAACCGCTCAATAGAGACTCAGCACTGAACATGCAGCTGCTTCACGGAAAGCTCTGGGTCAATGCGATTATGGTATTAACCACTTCCTCAAACCAGAACCGAGATACAACTGCAACAGGAGTGCTGCTTGGTACAGACCACATTCTGCAGTTGAGCTGCTGCAGATGTGTGTGTGACTCAGCAACCTTTTGAAAAAGGGCAAACTGCAATAAAGAAACAATTTAGAAGTACATTATTCAATAGAGGTTTCTGAATATGCTGTGAAGGCAGGTTTTCAGGAGTTTAGAATTACAAAATACGTGCATCACACTCTCCTCCCAGCTTCCCCACCTTTGTGCTCAGCTCAAGTACAAAAACTTGCACCACCCTCAGGTCAAACCCATCTCCGGGACCTGAGCATTGAAGTTAAGAAAGGCAGGACGCAGGGAGCATCGCACTGCCCGAGGGTCAGCCCCGAGGGAGCGTCGCACTGCCCGAGGGTCAGCCCCGAGGGAGCGTCGCACTGCCCGAGGGTCAGCCCCGAGGGAGCGTCGCACTGCCCGAGGGTCAGCCCCGAGGGAGCGTCGCACTGCCCGAGGGAGCGTCGCACTGCCCGAGGGTCAGCCCCGAGGGAGCGTCGCACTGTCCGAGGGTCAGCCCCGAGGGAGCGTCGCACTGTCCAAGGGTCAGCCCCGAGGGAGCGTCGCACTGTCCGAGGGTCAGCCCCGAGGGAGCGTCGCACTGTCCGAGGGTCAGTCCCGAGGGAGCGTCGCACTGTCCGAGGGTCAGTCCCGAGGGAGCGTCGCACTGTCCGAGGGTCAGTCCCGAGGGAGCATCGCGCTGCCCAAGGGTCATCCCCGAGGGAGCGTCGCACTGTCCGAGGGAGCGTCGCACTGCCCGAGGGTCAGCCCCGAGGGAGCGTCGCACTGCCCGAGGGTCAGTCCGAGGGAGCGTTGCACTCCCCGAGGGTCAGCCCCGAGGGAGCGTCGCACTGTCCGAGGGTCAGTCCGAGGGAGCGTTGCACTGTACGAGGGTCAGTCCGAGGGAGCGTCGCACTGCCCGAGGGTCAGTCCGAGGGAGCGTCGCACTGCCCGAGGGTCAGCCCAGAGGGAGCGTCGCACTGCCCGAGGGTCAGCCCCAAGGGAGCGTCGCACTGCCCGAGGGTCAGTCCGAGGGAGCGTCGCACTGCCCGAGGGTCAGCCCCGAGGGAGCGCCGCACTGCCCGAGGGTCAGCCCCGAGGGAGCGTCGCACTGTCCGAGGGTCAGCCCCGAGGGAGCGCCGCACTGCCCGAGGGTCAGCCCCGAGGAAGCGTCGCACTGCCCGAGGGTCAGCCCAGAGGGAGCGTCGCACTGCCCGAGGGTCAGCCCCAAGGGAGCGTCGCACTGCCCGAGGGTCAGTCCGAGGGAGCGTCGCACTGCCCGAGGGTCAGCCCCGAGGGAGCGCCGCACTGCCCGAGGGTCAGCCCCGAGGGAGCGTCGCACTGTCCGAGGGTCAGCCCCGAGGGAGCGCCGCACTGCCCGAGGGTCAGCCCCGAGGAAGCGTCGCACTGCCCGAGGGTCAGCCCCAAGGGAGCGTTGCTCTGCCCAAGGGTCAGTCCGAGGGAGCGTCGCAATGCCCGAGGGTCCAGACTGGGGCACGGCCATATTGTGGACTGGCCATCTCTCCAATGCAATGCTAAAATCCAGCCCTATATCTATTTAGTTGCAAATTTAACAACCCAACAACCTTACTCAAAGTGGCTTCTATCCACTGGAATTTAGAAGAGTAACAGGCGACTTAATTGAAACATTTCAGATCCTGAGGAGTTTTGTCAGGGTGGATGTGGAGAGGATGTTTCCTTTTGTGGGAGAATCTAGAACTAGGGGTCACTGCTTAAAACTAAGGGGTCGCGCATTTAAGACAGAGATGTGGAGAAATTTTTTCTCTGAGGGTTGAGAGTGTTTGGAACTCTCTTCCTCAAAAGGCAGTGGAAGTAGAGTCTTTGAATATTTTTAAGGCAGAGCTGGATAGATTCTTGATTAACAAGGGGGTGAAAGGTTATCGGGGGTTGGCAGGAATGTGGGGTTGAGGTTACACTCAGATCAGTCATGATCTTATTGAATGGCGGAGCAGGCTCAAGGGGCCGAGTGGCCTCCTCTTCTCTTAATTCGTATCTTCGTATGGAAAGCGTGTTGCAATAATTAAATACGGTGCTATTTCACTGCAATTATCTCTTTCATTGCAAATCACATCCAAGAAATCCAGTAACATCAAATGAAGAATGTGTCAGCGTGCAGTAACAGACAGTAATATACAGAATTTAAGTGCTGTATATGGTCTGTGTGTCAGAGATGGAGCAGGTACTGACATGTGAATGCCGTCTAAGCAGGGTGAGGGACAGTGAGGTTTTTTCACTGAAGTTAGCTGCTAAATATCTCACCGTGTGTACACTATTGTATACACAGGATGGTTTGCATGCTGCATGTCTCACAGAAACATCTTACAGGCCAATAGTTCACTTACATTTAATTAATCGGACGACCTCCACATGGTTGGAATGCGTCACCAGCGATCCATTAACCTGCAGAAAAATACCTTAATTATACTTTGCCTGTATTTACTGATACAATGCACACATGCAATAGTGGATATATCAGAGTGGATATATTAGAGGGAGGGTGGGAGCGAGAGTCGGGGAGGGAGTGAGGGTCGGGGAGGGAGCAAGGGTCAGGGAGGAAGAGACTGAGCGCAAATATTACATAAGTAATGAAACTGATTATGTAAAGAATTAATGCTGGTTGAAATAATGTGGGCCAAAAGTTTAAGAGAATAACATGCAAAATGATCCAGCAAGATACTGCAAGGTGTCTGCGAGTAACTCAAACCTCCCAACTAATATGACAAGACGAATGACAGGCCTCACCTTGATGATTCTGTCACCTTGCTGCACACCTGCACGCACAGCTGCCCCATCTATCACAGAAACATACAAGGAGTTAGGACAGAACCAGTGCACATCGAGCAGCAGCATACACTCTCAATCCTGTTTCATGCTAAACCTGCTTCATTCAGAAAGTTGGGTACAGTTTACTGAAGTTTCCAAATGTAATTGTACAGATTAGGGCAGGAACATTTAAATTAGGCAGAAAATCATCTTGCAATAACAATAGAGAAAGTGTTGTGAGGTGTGGAGTTGGCAGAGAATTACCCTCTTTGACGGACTGGACAAACACAGGATTATCGCCACTGACCGTCAGGCCAAATCCATTCTCATCTCTCTGGATTATGACACAGCGTTGAACCAGGCCTGGTTACAATGAAACAGAGAAGAAAACAAGTGAAATCACAGAGTAACTTCCTGAAATATTCACACCTCAAAGGAAAGAAAACTGGGCCAGGGAGGGGGTGGCAGAGGTCAAAACATACCCAACCATAGCAGAACAATGAACAAAGACCCCCCACCGCTTTCCCTATAAGGCCAGGACCCCCTCCCTGGGGATGTAGAATTATTTAAACAAATGGAACTTATTCTCAACCAATAAAACATCTCTCCGCCCCTCACGACTGTAATTGAACAACACCAACTCATGTTCAACCTCAATAAGGGCCCACAATTACCCCACAGCACAGAAGAGTAAATATATGTATATAAATGCACAAGAGGGCATACTCAGCACAAGAACATTGGCATAGTGTGCACGTGAGCATGGACAGTACCATATTACTGAATACGGCTGTTATAATGAACAGAAGCAGATGGCAGTAAATGTGACAGTGCAGACAGAGATACTCTCTAAATATTAAACCATACAATGGAATCACATCAATCCCCTCACACTCACCATTACTTGGATGATAGTGAGGAAATATTGGAGGCAATTGACTGTCCATTTTATCTCTGTCCAAATTCCTGTTAACTTAGATGGAAATAAAAATGGACAGGGTTGGAAAATGAGCTGTGGACTCGCTTTCACTTGGTCTACCAGGTCAGGAGCTACTCGAGGGACCAGGAGTCCCCTCTGAATATTTAACAGTTAAGGATCAGCAGCATTGAGAGATTCTTTACTTGTCCTCTAGGAAATTTAAAATTGAAATGCAATCGGGCAGCAGCCATATGGAGACGTGGGAATCTGCAGGAAACCAAAAGTTTAAACATGGAATTACAGCTTGCAGTTAGCGATTGGAACAGAGGAAAACAGTTTGCTCCTTAACCTGGGATCAAATTAATCAAAAAAAAATTAGCTAACATTTGTATAGCCCTTTTAATACAACAAAAACCCCCATGGAACTTCACAGACAAAGCAGGCAAGAATCGGAGAGGTGAGGGAAGCATAGTTAGATTGACAGGGGGAAAGTTCACTGCAACCAAAGTAGGGGACAATTCAGGTTGGAATGGTCTAGCGCAGAGCAGAGACAGGCCAGTAGAGATACACACCAAAGATTAAGTAATACAAGCACCACAGCGAGTCAGGAGCAGACTGGTCAAGTTGGGAGAGTCATCGAATATAAACAAGGATTTTGCTCAGGGTCAAGTGGTTTAACATCACACCTTGATTTAGAGTCTGGGTTTGTTGCCCCATCAGAGGGAGATAGGGTGATTAATGTAACGTCTGGAAACCAGGATCGAGGCTCGGATGGGCACTGGTCAGGAGTGAGAAAAGTGCATTCCCCCACCCTGATAGAAACAAAACACAACACTTTCACACAGTCAGGCAGCAGTCTCAATGTAAACTACCAATGACATTCAGATTGCCAAAGTACCACACGACTCACATTTATGGGCATAAGGACACATAGCGAGAGAGAAAGTCAAAGGGAGAGCGAGGACACAGAGAGGGAGAGATGGAGGGGTGGGAGAGGTGGAAGGGCGGGAACTGTTTCACAGATAACGTTATAGAGGAACATTGACACAAAAGCCTACAGGCAGTCTCATCCAGATAGACACACACAGTATCCAATGGAAAAGAAGCTGGACACACAAGCTTAATATGCAACATGAAGGGTTAAAAATGAAAAGAGAATTATTTTAACCAAAAGCTGGCACTGTTGTTCATCAACTGATGCCTACTTACAACAAAAGAGACAAGCACCCATTAGCCCGTCTTCCCCAGCATCCCCTTCCCAACCCCCCGGCCCTCCCCAGCAAAGGTTGGGCAGGTAGGTTTGTACAGATATGTTCCAGTGAACAATACTGTTACTCACAATATGACATGGACAACAGCTGATTGCAGTTGCCAGAGTTAAGAAAGAATTTTAAGTTGTGGCTATTGGCAGGTTTGGCAGAATAATTCAACTGTGAAGTCCTGGAAATTCTCAAGAATGAATGTAGTGACTGCACACAGTGACAGTAGCACAACACAGGCCGAATTAAACTCCGAGCAAAACAGACTAATCTGCAGGACAGTAAAAGTCCCTGCCCATCCAGAGGGTGTTACTTCAACATTTCAACCTCTATTTAGGACATGTTGATCTCATCATCTTTTGAATAGTCACATCTCAAACTGTTAGGGTAACAGGTCAGTCAGTTCCTGATATTTTTGGAATGTGTGAAAAACACAGGCTGAACTGAATTACTAACGGTCAAGAAAGCAAATCTACCCACTCCATCTTGCCCAATGAACTGATGGGAGGAGACAGCCTCCTACATGACTCTTTCCTCAGCACTTCCTGAGATTAGCTCCAACCCATCTACCTCACGGAAGCTCCATGAAGGCTATGTCCCAGGTTATGCCCAATTCCAACTTGCTGCTGTATCCCATCTGCCATCCTGCAATGTAGGATGGTGACTCATAGTCACAAGCACTCAAACAGCTGAAGGAACGGAAATCTTGTCAGTGCAGAGCAGGCCAGGGGCAAAGTTAATGTCGCTATGAATCAGCTGTTTCAGCTGATGGTCAGTTATAGGAATAATCATCAGCATGTCTCCGGCCCCGACTGCATCCCCACCACTCCACATAACATATACAATATCTTATCAATTTCACATCAGTGTGGGCTAGATTGCTTTGCTCTGCTAAAGGAAGAGGAGTGTATGAGGACTGAGTGTGACTGTGTGAATGCCCAACTTCCAGACACATCTCACCACTACCCAATAACAGACTGGCTGTTATCTGTACCCAGGTCCCGGGAACAGAATCCTATTTGATTTGTGCATCAGTGGCTAATTCTCTGACACCCAACTTTCGGGCGTCCTGCAGACAGAGGAACACCAACTGACTAAAAAACAATACAAATCCCTCAAGCATCAACTATTGCAAGGACTGGGAGTGCTTCACTGAGAAACAGTGATCAAGCCAGGGAATTCTAATCACTTTTTGGCCACAACTTATAGACAGCATTGGAACAGTGAAGATTAAAGGAATGGGTGGCGGGGAGAGCGCAGATGGTCAGCCACTCACTGCTGCTGAAAGCCAATAACAGCATGAGATACACCTGAATCTGCTGAAGACGAGCATTCAGATAGCTTGTAGCCACATCTTACAGTAAAACCATCAGCACTAGTCTCAGGGAATGAGACAGGGTTTAATGATGCAAGCTTTTGAACTGTACATCCCATCACAATCAAACTGTTCAATAGGTTCATGACCTGTCTCCAATCATAGGAAGGTTGGGAGCAGAAAGTGGGCTCATGCCCCCAGTTGTGTCGTACCTGTCGGGTCAAACTCGTACAGAGGGGATTTCTCGGAGTTCTTCTTGTCATGCTTCTTATCAGGAGACAGGTCCTTGTTCAGTATGCTTCCTCCTTGCCTGTAACAGAACAGCTCACATCATGACAATCCAATCACAGCAAAACTAGCACCCACTTGTGGACATTATATAAACTGCACCCTCCACTCCAGCTCCATTTCCATTATATACACTGCATGTCCTCTCTTTGTACAGAGAGATTATCCCTGCCCAAGACTAACCTTTAGCCTCAACTCCCATTTCCCACCCACTCCCCTTACCCTGTGATTTCCTGAGCGATCTGTCTATAACCTGTCCAAATATACGTACTGGCTGACCATCCACAACTCTCTGGAGTAGAGAATTCCAAAGGCTCACAACCCTTGACTAAGAAGTTTCTCCTCATCTCAATCCTAAAGGGCTGACCTATATCCTGAGATTGTGACCCGAGTTCTAGACTCTCTAGCCAGGTGGAAACAATCTCTCAGTATTTACCTTGTCAAGCCCTCTAAGAATTTTATACATTTTACTGAGATCATCTCTCTTTCTTCTAAATTTCAGAGAATTTAGGTTAACTCTACTCAATCTCTCTGCGTGGAACAATCCCCTCCTCTCATTAATCAGTCTACTGAACTTTAAGGCACATATATCCTTCCTTAGATATCAAGACCAAAACTGTAGACAGTATTCCAGCTGTTCTGTCACCAAAGATCTATTTGTAAGCAGCAAGCTTACTCTTGCACTCCTATCCCCTTGCAATAAAGGCTAATATACCATTTGCATGCCTAATTGCTTACCATAGCTGCATGTTAACTGCCTGTGATTCTTGTACGAGGACCCCTCAGTCCCTACGCTTGCCAATATTTATTAGTCTCTTAACTTTTAAAAAATATTCTGCTTATCTACTTTGGTAGGTAGAATAGAAATCTTCACAATACTCCACATATACTCCATCTGCCACTCTACCTGACTATATCCCTTTGCAGTCTCTCTGTATCCTCCTCAAAGCTTACTCTCCTTTCTAGCCTTGATTTATCAGCAAACTTGGATACATTACACTCAGTCCCCTCATCTAAGTCATTAATATAGATTGTAAATAGTCTGTCAATCTGAAAATGACCTGTTTATTCCTGCTCCTTTCTTTCTGAGCATTAACCAATCCTCAATCTATCCTCATACATTACCCCAATCCCATGAACCCTAATAAGACCATGAGATGTAGGAGCAGAAGTAGGCCACTTGGCCCATCGAGTCTACTCCACTATTCAATGACATCATGGCTGATCTGATAATCCTCAACTTCACTTTCCTGCCTTTTCCCCATAACCCTTGATTCCCTTACTGATTAAAAATCTGTCTATCTCAGCTTTGAATATACTTAACAACTCAGCCTCTACAACCCTCTGCGGTAAAGAATTCCACAGGTTGGCTACCCTCAGAAGAAATTCCTCCTCATCTCTGTTTTAAATGGGCGGCCCCTTACTCTGAGATTATGCCCTCTGGTCCTAGACTCTCCCACAAGGGGAAACAACCTCTCAGCATCTACCCTTTCAAGCTACCTAAGAATCTTTTATGTTTCAATAAGGTCGCCTCTCATTCTTCTAAACTCCAATGAGTACAGGCCCAACCTACTCAACCTCTCATAAGAAAATCCCTCCATACCCGGGATCAACCTAGTGAACGTTCTTTGGACTGTTTCCAAAGCCAGTATATCTTTCCTTAGATAAGGGGATCAAAACTGTGTACAGTATTCTAGGTGTGGTCTAACTAGTGCCTTGTATAGTTATAGCAAGTCTTCCCTATTTTTATACTTCATTCCCTTTGTAAAGACCAACATTCTATTCCTAATCCCTTATTACATTCTAATCCCTAAACATTCTAATCCCTATTACCTGCTGTATGTTAGCATTTTGGGATTCATGCACGAGGACCCCCAAATCCCTCTGTACTGTAGCTTTCTTCAGTCTTTCTCCATTTAAATAATATTCTACTCCTCTATTCTTCCTGCCAAAGTGCATAACCTCACACTCTCTCACATTATATTACATCTGCCACGTTTTTGCCCACTCACTTAACCTGTCTACATCCCTCTGTAGACTTTTTGTGTCATCCTCACCACTTGCCTTCTCACCTATTTTTGTGTCATCCGCAAACTTGGTGATAGTACATTCACTTCCCTCATCCAAGTCATTAACATATATTGTAAACAATTGTGGCCCCAGCACTGATCCCCCTGGCACTCCACTAGTTACAGGTTGCCATCCTGAAAATGCCCCCCCGTATCCCAACTCTCTGTCTTCTATTAGTTAGCCAGTCCTCTACCCATGCTAATACACTACCCCCAAAACCATGGGCTCTTTTCTTATTAAGTAGCCTTATGTGTGCTACCTTATCGAACGCCTTTTGAGAATCCAAATATATTACATCTACTGGTTCCCTTTTATCTATCCTGCTTGTTACCTCCTCAAAGAATTCTAATAAATTTGTCAGGCATGATTTCCCCTTCATGAAGCCATGCTGACTCTGCTTGATTAGATTATGTATTTCTAAATGCTCTGTTATTACATCCTTTATAATAGACTCCAACATTTTCCCAATGACAGATGTTAAGCTAACTGGCCTATAGTTATCAGTTTTTTGTCTCCCTTCCCTTTTTGAATTTGGGTGTTACATTGGCAGTTTTCCAATCCTCTGGGGCTTTTCCAGAATCTAAGGACTCTTGGAAGATTACTACCTGTGCATCCACTATTTCTGCAGCTATTTCCTTTAATACCCTAGGATGCAACCTATTAGGTCCAGGTGACTTAACATAAGAACATAAAAACTGGGAGCAGGAGTAGGCAATTCAGCCCCTCGAGCCTGCCCCACCATTCAATATGATCATGGCTGATCTCATTTCGGCCTCAACTCCAATTTCCCGCCCTCTCCCCATAACCTTTCAACCCATTACTAATTAAAAATCTGTCTATCTTCTCCTTAAATTTATTCAACGTCCCGGCATCCACTGCACTCTGAGGTAGTGAATTCCACAGATTCACGACCCTTTGAGAAAAGTAATTCCTCCTCATCTCTGATTTAAATCAACCACCCCTTAGCCTAAAACTATGGCTCTCATTCTGGAATGCCCCAAAAGGGGAAACATCTGCTCCACGTCTACTTTGTCTATCCCCTCTAGCATTTTATATACCTCAATTAGATCTCCTCTCATCCTTCTAAACTCTAGCGAGCATAGGCCTAAACTGCTCAATCTCTCCTCATAAGACAAGCCCCACATCTCTGGAATCAATCTAGTGAACCTCCTCTGAACCGCCTCCAATGCAACTACATCCTTCCTCAAGTAAGGGGACCAAAACTGTGCACAGTATTCCAGGTGCGGTCTCACCAATGCCTTGCACAGTTTCAACAACACTTCCCTATTTTTATACTCTATTCCTTTAGCAATAAATGCCAAAATTCCATTTACCTTCCTTATTACCTGCTGTACCTGCATACTAGCTTTCAGCGATTCATGCACCAGGACACCCAGATCCCTCTGCACTGAAGCATTATGAAGCTTCTCTCCATTTAAATAATATGTCGCCTTTTTATTCTTCCAGCCAAAATGGATAACCTCACACTTAACCACGTTAAACTCCATCTGCCAAATTTTGGCCCATTCACCTAACCTGTCCATATCCATTTGTAAATTTATTTCTTCATTGCAACTTACTTTCCCACCTATTTTGGTGCGATCTTCAAATTTAGCTACAGTAACTTCTATCCCTGAATCCAAGTCATTAATATAGATTGTAAATAGTTGGGGCCCAAGGACCGAACCCTGTGGCTCCCCACTAGTTACAGCTTGCCATCCAGAAAAAGACCCATTTATCCCAACACTCTGCTTTCTGTTGGTTAGCCAATCCTCTATCCAAGCTAATATATTACCCCTGACTCCATGTGATCTTATCTTGTGTATGAATCTTGTGTGGCACCTTATCAAAGGCCTTCTGGAGGTCCAGATATACTACATCTACAGGATCCCCATTATCCACTTTGCTTGTCACATCTTTGAAGAACTCTACCAAATTAGTCAAACACGATTTACTCTTCATAAAACCATGCTGACTCTGATGGATTGCATTTTGACTTTCCAAATGCCCCATTACTACTTCCTTAATAATGGATTCCAACAATTTCCCAACTACAGACATTAAACTAACTGGTCTATAGTTTCCTACTTTCTGCCTCCCTCCCTTTTTGAATAAGGGCATTATATTAGCATTTTTCTAATCCACTGGAACCTTTCCAGAATCCAGGGAATTTTGGAATATTATAGCCAATGCATCCACTATCTCCGCTGCCACTTCCTTTAAGACCCTGGGTCCTTGTCACCCTTTAATCCCAATAGTTTGCTCAGTACTTTTTCTCTAGTGAGGGTGATTGTTCTAAGTTGCTCCTTCTCTATACCCTCTGCACTACCTGTTACCATTGGGTGGTACTAGTGTCCTCCACCGTGAAAACTGAGGCAAAATATTGATTAAGCGTCTCTGCCATTCCTGTGTTCCCCATTATTAACTCCCCAGTTTCATCCTCCAAAGAACCAACATTCACTTTAGCTACTCTCTTTCCTTTTATATACTTGTAGAAGCTTTTGCTATCAGTTTTTACATTTTGCGCTAGTTTTCTTTCATAATTTACCTTTGCCCTTTTTATTATTTTTTTAGTAACCTTTTGTTGATCTTTAAAAGTTTCCCAATCTTCCAGCCTGCCACTGACCTTTGCAATTTGGTTTGCCTTAGTTTTTGCCTTTATGTTATCTTTAACTTCCTTGCTTGGCCATGGATGCTTTTTCCCCTCTTACCATCTTTCTTCCACATTGGGATATATTTTACTTGGGAGGAATTGAATCTCTCCTTAAATATCTGTTCATCAACTGTCCTACCTTGTAGTCTTCCTGCCCAGTCCACTAGGGCCAAATCTGCCCTCATGCCTATGTAGCTACCTTTGTTTAACTCCAGAACACTCATGAGGGACTAGTGTTCTCGCTCTCAAACTGAACTTGAAATTCTAGCATGCTATGATCACTCTTCCCTTGAGGATCCTTTACTATGAGATCATTAATTAATCCCATCTCATTACACAAAACCAAATCCAGAATAGCCTGCTCCCTGGTTGGTTCCACAACATATTGCTCCAAGAAACAATCTCTAATACACTCTATGAACTCTCCCTCGAGGTTACCCTCGCCAACTTGATTAGTCCAGTCTATATGCATATTAAAATCGCCCATGATTATTGCAGTGCCTTTCTTACATGCTCCAAGTATTTCCTGGTTTATACTGTGCCCTACTGCTGAACTACTGTTTGGGAACCTATAGATTACTCCCACCAGGGGCTTCTTTCCCTTACTATTTATTTCTACCCAGACTGACTCCACGTCTTGCTCTCCAGTGCCTATATCATTCCTCACTATAGCACTGATCTCTTCCTTTACTGACAAAGCTACACCACCTCTTTTTCCTTCCTGCCTATCCTTCGAAAACACTGAGTACCCTTGGATATTCAACTCCCAAACCTGTTCTCCCTGTAACCACGTCTCAGTAATCGCCACCAAATCATACCTATTCATCTCTATTTGCGCTGTTAACTCATTAGTTTTATTCCGAATGCTACACACATTCAGATACAAAGCCTTTAAGTTTTCCCTATTGTCAATTTTCCCTACTCTTATATGATTCTTTGGAGCAATATGGCGTTCACGCACTCTGTCCCTTCCTTTCACTTTTTGGTAACAATCAGCCTCGTCGCTAACCTGCACTCTTACCCTCTCCTTGATTTTTTATATTTCTATGAACCCCCCCTCACTATTTAGTTTAAAGCCCTTTCTACAACCCTAGTTATGCGATTCACCAGGACACTGGTCCCAGCCTGATTCAAGTGGAGCCCATCTGAATGGAATAGCTCCCTCTCATCAGCCTTTAGCCTCATTAATTTCCCTAGTACTTTTTCTCTAGTAATAGTTATTGTATTTATTTCCTCCCCCCACCCACTTTTTCCCCTTGATTATTTAGTATTTTTGGAATGCTATTAGTGTCTTCTGCCATGAAGACTGATGCAAAGTATTTATTCAACTCCTCTGCCATTTCCTGGTTCCCCATTATTATTTCCCCAGCCTCATTCTCTAAGGGGCCTATATTAACTTTTTGTGTAATAAGCTCTGAGACACCTTATTGAATTCCTTTTGAAAATTCAAATACAGGTATACAACCCTGACTGATCCCCGCCTATCTATCCTCCTGGTTACACACTCAAAAACTCAAACAAGGTTCATCAAAACGATTCCCCTTTCCGTTAACTCTGCCTAATCATAGTGATTTTCTATTGCCCTGTTTATCTTCCTACTATTAGGGAAGTGTAAGAAATTAATAAGAGGTGCAAAAAGGGAGCTTTAATAAAAGCCTGAAAGGATAGCAAAGCTAACAGCAAAGGTTTTAATAAATACATTAAGTGAAAGTGAGTGGCTTGAGGGACATGGTCCATCAAAGGCAGATGCAGGTGAGACTAAAATGTATATTAAGGAAATTGCAAACTAATTAAATACGGACTTTGTATCTGTTTTCATGTTAGAGGAAGAGGACAAAATCCTAGTTGGGACACAGGAGTCACAGGAAAGAACTTAATAAATATAATAGTTTAAAAAATGGTAATGGAGAAAATAATAGGACTTAAAATAGACAATTCACCAGGATTTGATGGTTTCCACCCCAGAATATCAAAATAGGTGAAGAATTTGCAAATGCTTTAGTCATAATTTTCCAAAGTGCTCTAGATTTGAGAATTGTACATTTAGAGTGGAAAATTGCAAATCAGAGGAGGTGCAAATGCTGGTCTAGAAGGTGGTTCTGGGATCTTAGTTTTTCTTCATATTTTTAATACTTAGGTGAAAGAGTAGAAATTTGCAGATGATACTAACTTAGGAGGGACAGTAAGAAGTGCAGAGGGGAACCGGAAGTTACAGAGGGTCACAGGCTAAGTGAGTGGGGAAAACTATGGCAAATGGAATTCAATGTAGTGAAAGGTAAGGTCAACCATTTTGGATCCATGAAGGATATATCAGGATATTTTCTAAATGGTGAGAAATTAGAGCCTGTGGACATGTGCATGAGTCATTAAAATCTAGTGGACAGCTACAAAAGTAATCAAAAAGCTAATGGAATGTTGGCTTTTATTTTGGGTATAAAGCCAAAGGGAAGGAAGTTGCACTCTTGTCAGACTCCCCATCTAGAATAACAGTGCTCAGTTCTGGGCAACGCACCTCAGCAAGGATATATTGGCCTTGAAGAGTGTGCAATACAGACTCATGGAAATAATAGTGGCTTAAATTGCGAGGGCTGGTTGCATTAACAAGGCTTATGCTCCTTTAAGTATAGAAGATTGTGGATTAATCAATCAAGTTATGAGAGATAATTAAAGGATTCAATAGGGTAAATTGACAGAAACTCATTCCTCTGGTGGAAGAATCCAGGACAAGGAGGCATAACCTTAAAATTAGAGTGAGGTTGTTCAGTGTGATGTCAGGAAGCACCTTCTTCACTCAAAAAACAGTGGAAACCTGGAAACGTCTGCTGCAAAAGCCAGTAGGTACTGAGGAATAATTGCAACTGTGAGGAATGAGATTGATAGATTTTTGATGGGTCAGTTAGAGTTGAGGTCCAGGTTAGCAATGATCTAAGAGCATGCTGGAACAAACTCAAGGAGCTGAATGGCTTCCTCTCCCTGTGCACTTATTCATCGCTAGAAAGTTTCAGAACTTTGGTCAATCTCACTTAGATCTGGAGGCGGGACAGGGAAGGTTCACTAGATCGGTCCCTAGAATGAGAGGGTTGTTCCATGATGAGAGGCTGAGTAAATTGGGCCTAAACCCTCTGAAGTTTAGAAGATTGAGAGGTGGTCTCATTGAAACATACAAGATTCTGAAGGGGCTTAGATTAGATTCTGAGAGATTGTTTCCCATGGCTGGGGAATCTAGAACAAGAGGGGCTTAGTCTCAGGGTAAGGGGCTGATCGTTTAGGACCAAGATGAGGCGAAATTTCTTCACTCGAAGGGATGTGAACCATTGGAATTCTCTATCCCAGAGGGTTGTGGATGTCCCATTGTTGGATATATTGAAGGCTGGGACAGACAGATTTTTGTTCTCTCAGGGAATCTAGGGATATGGGAGTGGGAGGTAAAGTGGAACTGAGGCCAAAGGTCAGCCATGATCGTACTGAATGGTGGTGCAGGCTCGATGGGCATTTGGTCCACTCCTGCTCCTATTTCTTATGCACCCCCCGGAGGGGGGTGTGGGGGGAACCTCACCTAGAATGTGGTACATTTTCACTCCCACTTTTTAATTTGTTACTTGTCTCACATATTTTACATCTCTCAGGTGTTATTGCCTGCTTAACTTTCATTCATGCAGGAGACAAGAGAGGCCTGGGAGAGTACCAGGACCCTGGGTGGGGTGCTCAGAAAGAACTAACTATACCTACAAGTTTTTAAGCCACCCAATTGGCTCCTGGACAGTCTCACTCTCAACTATTGTGTTGTGAGCTCTTACCTGGGAAGTCTTCTGATGGGAAACCTGGAATTAAAGAGAGCAGCTCAAGTTAGAGAGGCCAGCATTGATCATGCAGCAACTTAGCCAATACCATTCAGTGATGATCATACAATGATACAGCACAAAAGGCAGCCATTCAGATCATCCTGCCTGTACCAGCTCTTTGATAGGGTTGGCAATTAGTCCTCTTTTCCCATAGCCTTGTATATATTTTTTTTTCTTTTGAGTATTTATCCAATTTTCTTCTGAAAACTATTATTGAATCTGCTTCCACCACCCATTTAGACAGTAAATTCCAGATCATAGCAACTCATTGCTTTAACAAATCCTCAGCTCTACTAGTCATCTTCAATGTGTCCCTCTGGTTATCGGCTCTTCTCTCACCAGAAACAATTTCTCACTTACTCTATCAAACCCTTTGTGGTTTTGAACACCTCTACTAAATCTCTCCCTGACCTTCTCTGCTCCAAGGAGAACAATCCCAGCTTCTCCAGTCTCTCCACATAAGTGAAGTCCTTCAGCCCTGGTACCATTCTAGGAAATCTCCTCCACACACTCCCAAGGCCTTGGCATCCTTCTTAAAGTGTGATGGCAAGAACTGGACACAATCCGCCAACTACAACTGAATCAATCTTGTGTAAAGGTTTAATGTTTTTGTACTCTATGAATTAAGTCAAAGGTTCCATATGCTTTTTAATAGTCTTCTCAACTTTTCCTGCCACCTTCATAGGTTTATGTACATACACCCCAAGATCTCTGCTCCTGCTCCCACTTTTAAATGTATTGTTGAATTCGTATTGCCTCTTCTTATCCTTCCTGGTAAAATGTATCACTTTTCACTTCCTGCATTAAATTTCATCTGTTCCGTAGCTGACCATTTTACCTAAAACATCCTCCTCTTTTACAATCCTGCATGCACTCCGTACCAGTATTTTCTGCCCCTTAGGAAGTTTTGTATCCACATTGCTACTGGCCTTTGAATCCCATGGGCTTTAATCTTCTTGATAGCAGACCAGATCAGTGCTAACAAGTCCATTATGTGGTACTTTATCAAACACTTTCTCAAAGTCCATGTGGGGGGAGGTGATGGTGTAGTGGTATTGTCGCTGGACTAGTAATCCAGAGACCCAGGGTAATGTTCTGGGGACCCAGGTTCGAATCCTACTACAGAAGATGATGGAATTTGAATTCAGTAAAAATCTGGAATTAAAAGCCTAATAATGACCACGAATCAATTGTTGTAAAAACCCAGCCTACATGTGACTCCAGACCCACAGGAATGTGGTTGACTCTTAAATGCCCTCTGAACTAGGGGGCAACTAGGGATGGGTAATAAATGCTGGCCTGGACCAGCGACGCCCACATCCCATGAATGAATTAAAAAAATATAAGCAACAGCAACCATACTATCCTCACTAACCCTCTCCCTCAAACATGACTTTAAGAAATCTATACTGGCTTCTATTTATTATCCCACATTTTCCAAGCGAGAATTAATTTTGCTGCAGAAAATTGTCTCAAAGTTTCTGCATCACCGAAGTTAGGTTAACCGGTTACCTACTTTATCCCCCTCCCCTTTATAAACAGGGTGTAACATTTGCAGTCCTCCAGTTTCCTGGCAACATCCTTGTATCCCCAGATTGGAAGATTATGCCTGGATCCTCTGCAATTTTTATCTTTACTTTCCTGAGCAGCCTATGATGTATCCCATACAGACCTTTCTGCACTGTCATCTTCCCAATAGTAAATTATAACTCTGTATCACATCCAAACTGGAAGGGGCTGGGGGCATCAGTTGATAAAATTGCAAATGTAACAGCTCTATTCAAGACAGGGGACAGACAGAAAGCAGAAAACTGTAGGCCAGTTAGCCTAACATCTGTCATTGGGAAATTGTTAGAATCCATTATTAAGGAGGTAGTAGCAGGACATTTGGAAAATCATAATACAATCAGGAACACTCAATATGGTTTTATGAAAGGGAAATTCTGTTTGACAAATTTATTCGAGTTCTTTGAGGGTGTAACAAGCAGGGTGGTTAAAGGTGAACCCGTAGAGATGAAGTGTATTTGGATTTTTAAAAAATTTGTTTATGGGATGTGGGTGTCACCGGCTGGGCCAGCATTTATTACCCATCTCTAATTGCCCTTGAGAAGGTCGTGGTGAGCTGTCTTCTTGAACCACTACAGTCCATGTGGTGTAGGTACACCCACAGTGCTGTTAAGGAGGGAGTTCCAGGATTTTGACCCAGCGACAGTGAAGGAACGGCGATATATTTCCAAGTCAGAATGGTGTGTGACTTGGAGGGGAACTTCCAGGTGGTGGTGTTCCCATCTATCTGCCTTTGTCCTTGTCCTTCTAGATGGTAGTGGTCGTGGGTTTGGAAGCTGCTGTCGAAGCAGCCTTGGTGAATTCCTGCAGTGCATCTTGTAGATGGTACACACTGCTGCTACTGTGCGTCAATGAATGTTTAAGTTGGTGGATGGGGTGCAAATCAAGTGGGCTGCTTTGTCCTGGATGGTGTCAAGTTTCTTAAATATAAACATACAAATTAGGAGGAGTAGGCTATTCGGCAGCTGTACTCATCTGCACTCATCCAGGCAAGTGGGGAGTATTCCATCACGCTCCTGACTTGTACCTTGTAGATGGTAGACAGGCTTTGGGGAGTCAGGAGGTGAGTTACTCACTGCAGGATTCCCAGCCTCTGACCTGTTCTTATAGCCACAGTATTTATATGGCTAATCCAGTTCAGTTTCTGTCAATGGTAACCCCCAGGATGTTGATAGCAGGGAATTCAGTGATGGCAATGGTATTGAATGTCAAGCAGCGATAGTTAGATTCTCTCTTGTTGGAGATGGTCATTGCCTGACACATCTGCGGCGTGAATGTTACTATTTTCAAAAGGCGTTTGATAAGGTTCCACATAAAAGGTTACTACGCAAGTTAAGGGCTCATGGCGTTGATGGTGAATTTTAGCATGAATACAGGATTGGCTAACTACCAGGAGTTGGGATAAATGGGTCATTTTCAGGTTGGCAAAATGTAACTAGTGCAGTGTTACAGGGATCGGTGCTGGGGACTCAACTATTTACGATCTATGTAATGACTTAGATGAAGGGACCAACTGCATTGCAGCAAAAGTTTCTAATGATATAAAGAAAGATAGAAAAGCAAGTTCTGAGGAGGATGCAAAGAATCTGCAAAGGAGTGGGGTAGGCGGAAAGACCACAATGAGATCAACCGTGATCTTTCTGAATGGAGCAGGTTTGATGGGCCGAATGGTCTACTCCTGCTCCTATTTCTTATGCTCTTATAAGGACCACAAGGATGATTGTCTAATTTACATCCAGATTTCAGAGTGAACGCTGCAGGAATTTCTCCTCCTCTGTTACCATGGCAAGCATCTGAACAGACTACAGGCTCCCACTAACTGGCTGAAAATATTAATGGAGACTGAAGCCTCCGATGTGCCAATATACAGATTCCAAAGATCAGCAGTTTATAGAAACATCCTGACACAAAACCTCAGGAGGCTGCTGGAACTTAAGAGAGAGCAAGGTTTGGGGTTCCTGGATCAACCCCTTCATCACAAATTTAGCTGATGTGATATTCAGGAGACAGGATCAAGCCTTAGGATGCTGGGATCAATTGGGTCAAAAAATAAATCAGCCACCCCACAATGAGGATGTAAGTATCCCAGGGAGAGTCAGCATGTGGATCCCAAACCCTAGAAAGAGTCGGAGTGTGTGGAACAAAAATAGGAAATGCTGGAAAAACTCAGCAGATCTAACAGTACCTGTGGAGAGAGAAAAAGCAGAGTTAATGTTTCAAATCCGTATGATTCTTCTTCAGAGCTAAAGAGAAGTAAAATGTAAAACTCTTCTTTAGTTCAGGAGAAGAGTCATATGGATTCGAAACGTTAACTCTGTCTTTCTCTCCACAGATGCTGTCAGACCTGCTGAGTTTTTCCAGCATTTTCTGTTTTGGTTTCAGATTTCCAGCATCCGCAGTATTTTGATTTTATCAGAGTGTGTGGAATCCGTAGACTAGTGAGAGCCAGTCTGTGCATGCAACTGTACCCCAGTGAGAGTCAATGTGCGTGAGACCCGTACCCCAGTGCGAGTCAGTGTGTGGGACCCGTACCCCAGTGAGAGTCAGTGTGTGTGGGACCCGTACCCCAGTGAGAGTCAGTGTGTGTGGGACCCGTACCCCAGTGAGAGTCAGTGTGTGTGGGGCCCGTACCCCAGTGAGAGTTAGTGTGTGTGGGACCCGTACCCCAGTGAGAGTCAGTGTGTGTGGGGCCCGTACCCCAGTGAGAGTTAGTGTGTGTGGGACCTGTACCTCAGTGAGTCAGGGACAAAAATTCACAGGAGGAGCTGCCTGTGAAGTCAAGTGTAAGCAGCCTGGACTCAGAATTGGTCTGATATCAAGGGTGTTGGGAAGAATCTGCAACCCCATGATAAATATGGCCACACCTCCTGGCTGCACAAACGAGTCCCACAGTCCAACATCCATCACAAACAAAACTACAATTCCCAAATGCATTTTACCAATGCTGAAAGGTTACAATCTCTTCTCTAGATTATTGCTTTTCAATTAGACAGGAAATTAATCCACAGGTCTGAAATGGGGCATTTTAAATTCATCTTTCCTGGAACATTATCCTGGTATTTTGAAGGAGTAAATTCAGTTTAGAGAATGCGTAATAAAATTCAACGCAAAACCACTGCAAAATATTGTTACAGATTGATGGGCACTACTTGACGCTATCGTAGTTTGCCCACAGATACAGCAATCTGAGAAGGAAAAAGCCAGGCTGTTACTCATTGTGACCCTACTACACTAAAATTGGTTCAGACAGATGCCGGAAAGATAATTCACTGACATCTGTAACGGTGCTACACCTACCCAGCCAGACTGGAGCTGTATGAAAGGGCCAAGTGGTTGATAAACAAGTCTGTTAATTAACCCATTTCAGACGCAATCCATTGAAAAACAGTTGCTACGTGAAACACGGACATTTCCTGTCAACATTGCAGAACAAACAGCTGGGGCCTGAACTGTTTACCTGATCATTAATCAAACCAAACAATTTCCATCGTAACATATCCCTCAGCTGATGGGAACGCTGGGCCAGAGGTTTTTCAAAGCACAGATTCCGTACAGGTCAAAGGAAGCTCACTGCAGCCTGCTCCCTGTGCTCATTCTCTGTCACGTCGACAAAGATAATGGGGGAGGCAGTGCTGACCTGTCATACACGCCTCCTTGAGCAATCTCTCTCAGAATCCTCCACTCCAATCTTAAAAGGGCAATGTTGGGTCAAGTGCTCAGTGACCACACCCCCCAACCTCCGAATGTGCTTTGCAGCATCCAGAGTCACAGAAATGGAAGACACGGGATCATGGATCTGAATCTTTAATTCCCTTTCATCCTTCCCCTCTTTGCCTCTCTCACCCCCATCTCCCTCTCTGGCCCCACTCCACTCCCCCGGCCTCACCCCTCTCTCCCTGGCCCCAACAACATCCCCTTCCCAACCCTCCCTCCCCACCCCCCTCCTCTCTGTCCCCAACCCACCACCAGCTCTCTGGTCCCAACCCCTCTCCCCCCAGCCGCCCCTCCCTCTCTTCGATGTAACCCCCACAGATGCCGTCCATCGTTTCAGTGTTTACAGCATTTTTAGTTTAGCTTTTCGACATCCACCGATTACATCACACTGCTCTGTGCTACAAATGTCATTACTTTTTCCACAAAATAATCATAGGAGAATAAAAACTCAACAGACATTCGACAATAAACACAATCCAAACCAACAGGAAGCAGCAAAACTCTGTGGATGCCGAAAAGCTAAAAGAAAATTAAAACACTGTAAACACTTAAACGATGGACAGCATCTGTGGGGGTTACATCCAAGAGAGGGAGAGGTACTTGGGACCAGAGGGAGGGGGCCAGAGATGGCGAGGGGGGAGAGAGAAAGAGAGAGTGAACAGAGAAAGCTCAGAAAAAGACAGACTCAAGCACAGGAACAAGTGGATGTCTTTCAGCCCCTCAAGCCTGTTCTATTGTTCTATAGAATCATGGTCAGTCTGTACCTGATACTGTTACCCACAAATATCCAACAATCTCAGTCTCGAAAGCTCCAACTGATCCTTGGCATCCACAGCCTTTTTGGGAGCGAAAATTCCTGATTTCCTCTAACCTTTATGTGAAAGAAAGTTTCCTGAGACCACTCCTGATCAGCCTAACTCCAATTTCAGATTGTGTCACCCTGTTCTGAACAACCAGAGGAAATGGTCTTTACTCTGTCAAATCTTTTATCATTTGATCACCCTCCAATCTTCTAAACTTGAGAAGGACAAGCCAAGTTTATTCAACCTGTCCTGGAATGAATCACCTGGTTTGATTCGGCTGATTTTAATTGTGGTGAATCTGTGCTGCCTCCACTCCACGGCCAATATTGCTGAGCTGCAGTTCCTGAAGCTGATGGCTGTACTCAAGGTGGGGTCTGACCAAGGCGCTGTATAACAATCACTACCTTCCCCTTTCTAATCCAACTCCACAGAGAGATTACAGCCAATTTTAATTACTTCCTACAAATGTGCACTAGCTTCTGAGAATTTGCATAAATCAACCCCAAATCACTTTGCTCAGTTATAACTTCATGTCCCGCGCCATTCAGAAACTACAGAGATAGGGGAGAGAAACACAGACACAGGAAACAGGAAGAATGAAAGAGTAAAGAAAGCAAGAAACACAGACAACAGGAAGAAAGGAGAAGATACTTCAGTAAAAGTGGAAAATGAAGGTCTTGCACTTTGCCCACCTTACATTGTGCACTGTCTCTTACCCAGTCAGGAAGCGCAGCATTTACTGAGTAACTGACCTTCGGATTACTGTCATTTAGAAATTCTGTAGTAAATTCTGAACAAAATTTAATATCTGATCTTATATTAGAGAATTGCGTGGGGGGAAATGGTGTAGGTCATAGGAGTTGTAGTTTTACAGCAATGTGATTATTACACTGCACTACATGGTGTTATATCTGCTCTCTCCCTCTATTTGTTTTAATATCTTGAAGTTAATTGAAAGCAAAGCACAATCTAAGCTTGAGAGAGAAACAGCTTCTGTACAGATTGGCAGATCCTTGTAAATTGCTGCTCAGTGTCAAAAGTTACCAATGAAAATTCTGCTGTGTTTTTTCCCAATATTGTTTTAAAACTGCAATGCAATAATTTGAATGTGATCAACTTGTGAAATATGTTAATGTGAAACATTGAAATTCTTGCCAATGGCATCCACCTCCTGAACACAACTTCTTCTTTCTTATATGATTTGTATGTCAACAGTTATATAAAGGTCAAACCTTTGTCATACTTGTGTAGCTCACAGAAATTAGCAGCAAATCACAAGTGGACAGGAACATAATCAAATCCACTGGGAAGTTACTAACCACTTCGGAAAACTTCCAATCTTTCAAAATATTTGTTCCCAATGTCGGTGGCAAAACCAAGAGGCTGGAAGCCCATCTGAGCAAATGCAGTAGTGCAAAAACAGAAGGAGAGGCACTTCTGGTAACAGGGGCACAGACTGTTGATTATTGACCATAAACTCCAATACTCGCCACAGCTCTTCTAGTGACCAGCTGAGCATCAGGCAGACGCACTAAAATGGACACAGGCTTTGGCTAAGGCTGGCCCATCCCAATGGATGCAGCATCAGTCAAGTGAGCAAGTAGGAAATAGAGCACACACTCCAATGGATGTCTGTACTTAAGGGAGAGGACTGTGATGGGCTGATGCTTAAATACAGCAACGGTGAGGTTATATCTCAAATAGACAAGAATGTTACAAAAACGCTAGGCGATGTTAAGTACTGGATGATTAGACAGGTGGAGAGAGAAAGAGACTGAATCACAAGTGTTGAGATAGCAACAATACAACTAAGGGAAATGGACAGATACCACGTGACTAACAATGGCCATTCTCGGCTGGCAATGGGTTTTTGGTGCTGGTTGAGGTGTTCTTGCTGCTTCATTATCCCCTGACTGTACAGCAGCTGAGGTGCAGTGTGTTACTGGGTTTCCAACAGCCCCCTTAAATCAGCAGAAATAAAAACAGAAAATGCTGGAAAAACTCAGCAGGTCTGGCAGCATCTGTGGAGTGAGGAACAGAGTTAATGTTTCTTCTTCAGGGCTCCCCTACTCCTCACTCCAGCGCTGTGAACTCAATGCCCACCAGCTCTCACCGCACATCCTCAGTTACAGTTAGTAAATACACGACAGTCATCGGTAATAAGGACACAGGAAAACTAGTTGTCACAGACTCCTGCTCAGCAGCAAGAGCCAGTCACTGATGTTCACTGCTCGCTTCTCAGTCTGAATAACAAGCTGCTAGAACCTGACACACTCACTTCTGAAACTTTACCCCTTCCCCCCTCACCTGAGTGTCACAGAACATTAACCCCTCAAACAACATCACTAAAGCAGATTGTCTAGTCATTTTCGCATTGCTGCGTGTGGGATCTTGCTGAGTGCAAATTGATCACCGCTTTTCCTACATTGTACCAGTAACTACACTTCATTGGCTGCAAAATGTTTTTGGATATGTCAAGGTTGTGGGCGGTGTTATGGAATTGAAAGTCTTTCTTTCTTTACAGGTGTCCTTAAGCAGCAACAGTACAAAGATAAAGTCTCTAATTCGTGTTTCTGCACCCCTACCTCCACATGGTTGAACCCTCTCCACAACTCCCAACATGCAACCCCTTTCCCCACCCAGTTCACTCACCACTGCAATCCCTCACACTGCTCACCTGCCCACTGTATCCTCGCTTGTCTGTCCCCCCATCTCGGTCTTTTGACACAGGCACTTCCTAAAGTCACTCAGACCCTGAAAAAGACCTGCTAGTGAGTGAAGCTGATCTACACTCAATGTGCCACTTGCCTCATACACTGAGACTTTAGTGGGACTTGCTCAAGTATTTACAAATAACAAATTTCTCCCTGAAATGTAAATTCATTGTTCCATCGTCATCCTTTTATCAATCCCCAAGATGATTCCCTTGCCTAACAAGAATCTACCGCCTTAAAAATATTCGATGACCCCGCCCCCACCACCTTCTGAGGCAGAGAGCTCCAAAGTCGCACAACCCTCTGGGAGAAACTTTCTCCTCATCTCTGTCCTAAAAGGACAACCCCTAATTTTAAAACAATGCCCCCTAGTTCTGGACTCACCCACAAGAGGAAACATCCTTTCCACGTCCAGCTTGTCAAGACCTTCAGGATCTTATATATTTCAATCAAATCACCCCTCACTCTTCTAAACTCCAGTGGAAACAAGCCCAGTCTGTCCAACCTTTCCTCATAAGACAACCCACTCATTCCAGGTATTAACCTAGTAAACCTCCTCTGAACCACCTCCAATGCATTTACATCCTTCCTTCAATAAGGAGACCTGCACACAGTATTCAAGGTGCAGTCTCACCAATACCCTGTATAACTGAAGCATAACATCCTTACTTTTATGTTCAATCCCTCTCATAATAAATTATAAATAATTTAAAACCCTTCAATAATAAAACCTCGCATTCCATCAGCCTTCTTAATTACTTGCTGTACCTGCATCTAAGTTTTTGTGACTCGTGTGCTGGAACACGGAGATCCCTCTGCACCTCAGAATTATGCAGCTGGTCTCCATTTAAGGAATATTCTGCTTTTTTGTTCTTCCTGTCAAAGTGAACAACTTCACATTTTTCCACATTAAACTCCATTTGCCAGATCTTTGCCCACTCACTCAATCAATCTATCTATATCCATCTGCAACCTCATGTCCTCTTCACAACATACTTTCCTACCTTTGTGTCATCTGCAAATTTAGCTACTGTCTTCGCTCCCCTCATCTGTCATTGATGCAAATTGTAAAAAGTTGAGGCCCCAGTAGAGACAGACCCCTGCGGGACTCCACTCGTCACATCCTGCCAATCAGAAAAAGACCCATTTATGCATACACTCTGCTTCCTGCCAGCCAGCCAATCTTCTATCCATGCTAATATGTTACCCACTACACCATGACCTTTTAGTTTCCATAACAATCTTTGATGTGGCACCTTATTAAATGACTTCCGGAAATCCAAGTACACCACATCTACAGGTTCCACTGCGTGTGTGTGTTTGTGTGTGTGTCGGGTGGGGGAAGCAGTGTGTGTGTGGTGGGGGAGACAGTGTGTGTGCGTGGGTGGTGGGGGAGACTGTGTGTGTGTGTGTGTGTGTGTGTGTGTGTGTTCGGCGGGGGCTAGTGTGTGTGTGTGTATGGTGGAGAGTGTGTGTGTGGCGGCGACTGCGTGGGTGTGTGTGTCGGGTGAGGGCTAGTGTGTGTGTGTGTGTGGTGGAGAGTGTGTGTGTGTGTGTGTGTGTATGTGTGGCGGCGACTGCGTGTGTGTGTGTGTCGGGTGAGGGCAACAGTGTGTGTGTGTGTGTGTGTGTGTGTGAGTGTCGGGTGGAGGTGACTGCGTGTGTGTGTGTGTGTCTGATGTGGGCGACTGTGTGTGTGCGAGTGGTGGAGACTGTTTGTGTGTGTGTGTGTGTGTGCACGCACGCGTGGTGGAGACTGCGCGTGTGTTATGGAGACTGTGCGTTTGTGTGTGTGTGGTGGAGACTGTGCGTTTGTGTGTGTGTGGTGGAGACTGCGCGTTTGTGTGTGTGTGGTGGAGACTGCGTTTGTGTGTGTGTGGTGTAGACTGCGCGTGGGCGCGGTGGAGACTGTGTGTGTGTGTGTGTGTGTGTGTGTGTGGTGGAGACTGTGTGTGTGTGTGTGTGTGTGTGGTGGAGACTGTGTGTGTGTGTGTGTGTGTGTGTGTGTGGTGGAGACCGTGTGTGTGTGTGTGTGTGTGTGTGTATGGTGGAGACTGTGTGTGTGTGTGTGTGGTGGAGACTGTGTGTGTGTGTGTGTGTGTGTGTGTGTGGTGGAGACTGTGTGTGTGTGTGTGTGGTGGAGACTGTGTGTGTGTGTGTGTGTGGTGGAGACTGTGTGTGTGTGTGTGATGGAGACTGTGTGTGTGTGTGTGTGTGTGGTGGAGACTGTGTGTGTGTGTGTGTGTGGGGTGGAGACTGTGTGTGTGTGTGTGTGTGTGTGTGTGTGGTGGAGACTGTGTGTGTGTGTGTGTGTGTGTGGTGGAGACTGTGTGTGTGTGTGTATGGTGGAGACTGTGTGTGTGTGTGTGTGTGTGTCGGACGCGGGTGACTGTGTGTGTGTGTGTCAGACGCGGGTGACTGTGTGTGTGTCGGACGCGGGTGACTGTGTGTGTGTCGGACGCGGGTGACTGTGTGTGTGTCGGACGCGGGTGACTGTGTGTGTGTCGGACGCGGGTGACTGTGTGTGTGTCGGACGCGGGTGAATGTGTGTGTGTGTCGGACGCGGGTGACTGTGTGTGTGTGTCGGACGCGGGTGACTGTGTGTGTGTGTGTCGGACGCGGGTGACTGTGTGTGTGTGTCGGACGCGGGTGACTGTGTGTGTGTGTCGGACGCGGGTGACTGTGTGTGTGTGTGTGTGTGTGTGTGTCGGACGCGGGTGACTGTGTGTGTGTGTGTGTGTCGGACGCGGGTGACTGTGTGTGTGTGTCGGACGCGGGTGACTGTGTGTGTGTGTCGGACGCGGGTGACTGTGTGTGTGTGTCGGACGCGGGTGACTGTGTGTGTGTGTCGGACGCGGGTGACTGTGTGTGTGTGTCGGACGCGGGTGACTGTGTGTGTGTGTGTGTGTCGGACGCGGGTGACTGTGTGTGTGTGTGTGTCGGACGCGGGTGACTGTGTGTGTGTGTGTGTCGGACGCGGGTGACTGTGTGTCTGTGTCGGACGCGGGTGACTGTGTGTGTGTGTGTGTGTCGGACGCGGGTGACTGTGTGTGTGTCGGACGCGGGTGACTGTGTGTGTGTGTCGGACGCGGGTGACTGTGTGTGTGTGTCGGACGCGGGTGACTGTGTGCGTGTGTGTGTGTCGGACGCGGGTGACTGTGTGCGTGTGTGTGTGTCGGACGCGGGTGACTGTGTGTGTGTGTCGGACGCGGGTGACTGTGTGTGTGTGTCGGACGCGGGTGACTGTGTGTGTGTGTCGGACGCGGGTGACTGTGTGTGTGTGTGTGTGTCGGACGCGGGTGACTGTGTGTGTGTGTGTGTCGGACGCGGGTGACTGTGTGTGTGTGTGTGTCGGACGCGGGTGACTGTGTGTCTGTGTCGGACGCGGGTGACTGTGTGTGTGTGTGTGTGTCGGACGCGGGTGACTGTGTGTGTGTCGGACGCGGGTGACTGTGTGTGTGTGTCGGACGCGGGTGACTGTGTGTGTGTGTCGGACGCGGGTGACTGTGTGCGTGTGTGTGTGTCGGACGCGGGTGACTGTGTGCGTGTGTGTGTGTCGGACGCGGGTGACTGTGTGCGTGTGTGTGTGTCGGACGCGGGTGACTGTGTGTGTGTGTGTGTGTGTGTGTGTGTCGGACGCGGGTGACTGTGTGTGTGTGTGTGTGTGTGTGTGTGTCGGACGCGGGTGACTGCGTGTGTGTGTCGGACGCGGGTGACTGCGTGTGTGTGTCGGACGCGGGTGACTGCGTGTGTGTGTCGGACGCGGGTGACTGCGTGTGTGTGTCGGACGCGGGTGACTGCGTGTGTGTGTCGGACGCGGGTGACTGCGTGTGTGTGTCGGACGCGGGTGACTGCGTGTGTGTGTCGGACGCGGGTGACTGCGTGTGTGTGTCGGACGCGGGTGACTGCGTGTGTGTGTCGGACGCGGGTGACTGCGTGTGTGTGTCGGACGCGGGTGACTGCGTGTGTGTGTCGGACGCGGGTGACTGCGTGTGTGTGTCGGACGCGGGTGACTGCGTGTGTGTGTCGGACGCGGGTGACTGCGTGTGTGTGTCGGACGCGGGTGACTGCGTGTGTGTGTCGGACGCGGGTGACTGCGTGTGTGTGTCGGACGCGGGTGACTGCGTGTGTGTGTCGGACGCGGGTGACTGCGTGTGTGTGTCGGACGCGGGTGACTGCGTGTGTGTGTCGGACGCGGGTGACTGCGTGTGTGTGTCGGACGCGGGTGACTGCGTGTGTGTGTCGGACGCGGGTGACTGCGTGTGTGTGTCGGACGCGGGTGACTGCGTGTGTGTGTCGGACGCGGGTGACTGCGTGTGTGTGTCGGACGCGGGTGACTGTGTGTGTGTGTCGGACGCGGGTGACTGTCTGTGTGTGTCGGACGCGGGTGACTGTGTGTGTGTGTCGGACGCGGGTGACTGTGTGTGTGTGTGTGTGTCGGACGCGGGTGACTGTGTGTGTGTGTCGGGGTGACTGTGTGTGTGTGTGTGTGTGTGTGTGTGTGTGTCGGGTGGGTGTGACTTTGTGTGTGTCTGTCTGTGTGTGCGCGCACGGCGGGTTGTGGTGACTGGGTGTGTGTGTCGAGCGGGGGTGACTGAGTGTGTGTGTGTGTCGGGCGGGGGTGACTGTGTGTGTGTCTGTCTGTCTGTGTGTGTCGGGGTGACTGTGTGTGTGTGTCGGGGTGACTGTGTGTGTGTGTCGGGGTGACTGTGTGTGTGTGTCGGGGTGAGTGTGTGTGTGTCGGGGTGACTGTGTGTGTGTGTCGGGGTGACTGTGTGTGTGTGTGTCGGGTGACTGTGTGTGTGTGCATTTGTGTGTCGGGGTGACTGTGTGTGTCGGGGTGACTGTGTGTGCGTGCGCGTGTCGGGTGGTGGTGACTGTGTGTGTGCGTGCGTCAGGTGGTAGTGACTGTGTGTGTGTGCTCGCGTGTGTGTGTTGGGCGCAGGTGACTGTACATGTGTGTCGGGTGGGGGTGACTGAGAGTGTGTGTCGGGTGGGTGTGACTCTGTGTGTGACGGGTGGGTTTGACTTTGTGTGTGCGTGGGGTGGTGGTGACTGTGTGTCTGCGCGCACGTGTGTCGGTGGTGGTGACTGTGTGTATGTATGTGTCGGGTTGAGGTGACTGGGTGTGTGTGTGTTGGGCGGGGGTGACTGTGTGTGTGTGTGTGTCTGCTGTGTGTGTCGGGGTGACTGTGTGTGTGTGTCGGGGTGACTGTGTGTGTGTGCGTGTGTCGGGCGGTGGCGCCAGTGTGTGTGTTTGTGTATGTATGTATGTTGGGTGGTGGTGACACTGTGTGTGTGTGTCGGGTGGTGCTGACAGTGTGTGTGTATGGTGTGGGGATGACTGTGTGTGTCTGGGGTGGGGGTGACTGTGTGTGTGTGTGTCTGGTGGCGGTGACTGTGTGCGTGTGTGTGTGTCTGGTGGGTGTGACTGTATATGTGTGTGTGTCATGCGGGGGTGACTGTGTGTGTGTGTGTGTGAATTTGCGCGTGAAGGGCGCGGGTGACTGTGTGTGTGTGTCGGGCGCGTGTGACTGTGTGTGTCGGACGCGGGTGACTGTGTGTGTGTGTGTGTGTTGGGCGCGTGTGACTGTGTGTGCGCGCGTCAGACGCGGGTGACTGTGTGTGTGTCGGGCGCGGGTGACTGCGTGTGTGCATGTGTGTGTGCGTGTGTGTCGGGCGTGGGTGACTATGTGTGTGTGTGTCGGGCGCACGTTACTGTGTGTGTGTGTGTTCGCGTGTGAAGGGCGCGGGTGACTGTGTGTGTGTGTTGGGTGGGGGGGGTCTGTGCGTGTTGAGCGGGAGCGACTATGTGTGTGTGTTTGGCGTGGGTGACTGTGTGTCTGTCGGGCGCAGGAGTCTGTGTGTGTGTATGTGTCAGGCGGGGGTGACTGTGTGTCTGTCGGGCAGGGGTGACACTGTGTGTGTGTGTATGTGTTGGGCGCAGGTGACTGTGTGTGTGTCGGGTGGTGGTGGCTGTCTGTGTGTTCACGTGTGTCGCGTGGTGGTGGGTGTGTGTGTGTGTGTGTGTGTCCGGTGGGTTTGACTGTGTGAGCGCGCACGTCGGTTTGTGGTGACCGTGCTTATATGTGTGTGTGTGTGTGTGTGTGTCTGTGTGTGCGCGCGCCGGGTGGTGGTGACTGTATGTGTGTGTCAGGTGGTGGTGATTGTGTGTGCACGTGTCGGGTGGTGGACATTGTGTGTGTGTGTATGTGTGTGTGTGTGCCGGGTGGGGGTGACTGTGTGTGTATATATCGGGTGGGGGTGACTCTGTGTGTGTGTGTGTGTGTGTGTGTATATCGATGGGGGTGACTCTGTGTGTGTGTATGCACGTGTCGGGTGGGGGTGACTGTGTGTGTATATATCGGGTGGGGGTGACTCTGTGTGTGTGTGTGTGTGTGTGTGTGTCGGGTGGGGGTGACTGTGTGTATGTGTAGGGTGGGGCAGACTGTTTGTGTGTGTGTGTCGGGTTGTGGTGACACTGTGTGTGTGTGTGTGTGTGTGTGTGGTATGGAGGTGACTGTGTGTGTCTGGGGTGGGGGTATTGTGTGTATTTGTGTGGGGTGGGGGTGACTGTGTGTGGGTCTCTGTGTGTGTCGGGTGGTGGAGACACTGTGTGTGTGTGTGTGAGTGTGTGGTGTGGAGGTGACTCTGTGTTTCTGTGGGGTGGGGGTGACTGTGTGTTGGTCTGTGTGCGTGAGTGTGTCGGGTGCGGGTGACTCTGTGTGTGTGTGTATGTGTGTGTGTGTGTCGGGTGGGTGTGGCTGCATGTGTGTCTTGGGTGGGGCTGACTATGTGTGTGTGTGTCGGGTGGGGGTGACTGTGTGTGTGTTGGGTGGTGGTGACTGTGTGTGTGTCGGGTGGTGGTGACTGTGTGTGTTTGAGTGCGTGTGTCGGGTGGTGGTGACTGTGTGTGATGGAGTGCGTGTGTCGGGTGGTGGTGACTGAGTGTGTTTGTCGGGCGGGTGTGACTGTGTGCGTGTATGTGTCTGTGTGTGTCGGGGCGACTGTGTGTGTGTGTGTGTCGGCCGGTGGCGACAGTGTGTGTGTTTGTGTGTGTATGTGTGTCGGGTGGTGGTGACACTGTGTGTGTGTTTGTGTGTGTCGGGTGGTGGTGACACTGTTTGTGTGTGTGGTGTGGAGGTGACTGTGTGTGTTTGTGTGTCGGGGTGACTGTGTGTGTGTGTGTGTGTGTGTGTGTCGGGCGGTGGCGCCAGTGTGTGTGTTTGTGTGTGTATGTATGTTGGGTGGTGGTGACACTGTGTGTGGGTGGGTGTCAGGTGGTGATGACAGTGTGTGTGTGTGTATGGTGTGGGGGTGACTCTGTATGTCTGGGGTGGGGGTGACTGCGTGTGTTTGTGTGGGATGGGGGTGACTGTGTGTGGGTGGGTGTGTGTGTGTGTGTGTCGGGTGGGGGTGACTGTGTATGTGTGGGGTAGGGCAGACTGCTTGTGTGTGTATGTCGGGTGCGGGTGACTCTGTGTGTGCGTGTGTGTGTGTGTATCGGGTGGGGGTAACTGTGTGTGTGTGTGTGTGTGTGTCGGGTGGGGGTAACTGTGTGTGTGTGTGTCAGGCGGGGGAGACTATGTGTGTGTGTTGGGCGGGGAGACTGTGTGTGTGTGTCGGGCGGGGGAGACTGTGTGTGTGTGTGTGTGTGTGTGTCGGGCGGGGGAGACTGTGTGTGTGTGTGTCGGGCGGGGGAGACTGTGTGTGTGTATTTTCGGCGGGTGAGACTGTGTGTGTGTGCGCGCGTCGGGCGGGGGAGACTGTGTGTGTGTGTTGGGCGGGGGGAGACTGTGTGTGTGTGTCGGGCGGGGGAGACTGTGTGTGGGGGAACGTGTGTCGGTCGGGCGGGGGAGACTGTGTGTGTTGGGCGGGGGAGACTGTGTGTGTGTGTGTGTCGGGCGGGGGAGACTGTGCGTGTGTGTGGGAACGTGTGTCGGTCGGGCGGGGGACACTGTGTGTGTGTGTGTGTGTGTGTGCTGGGCGGGGGACACTGTGTGTGTGTGTGTGTGTTGGGCGGGGGACACTGTGTGTGTGTGTGTGTGTGTGTTTTGGGCGGGGGACACTGTGTGTGTGTGTGTGTGTGTGTGTGTTGGGCGGGGGACACTGTGTGTGTGTGTGTGTGTGTGTGTGTGTTTTCGGCGGGGGTGGCTGTGTGTGGGTGCATGTTTGTGTGTGTATTTTTTACTTCATTCTTTCATGGGACAAGGGCATCGCCAGCAAGGTCAGCACTTATTACCCATCCCTAATTGCCCTCTAACATTAATTACTTTTTATGCCATGTCAGAGGGCAGTTAAGACTCGACTACATTAATGTGGGCCTGGGGTCACATGTAGGTGAGACCAGGTACGGACGACAGATTTCCTTCCCTAAAGGACGTTTGTGACTCAGGTGGGGTTTTACAACAATCGATGATGGTTGCAGGGTCACCCTTATGAGACCTACTTCCAATTCCAGATTTATTAATTGAATTTAAATTCCCTCAGCTACTGTGGCAGGATTCAAACCCGTGTCACCAGAGCATTAACCTCGGTCTAAGGGTTACTAGTTTAGTGACATTACCACTATGCACTGTCTCCCCCTATATTGGGGTGGGTGCGACAGTGACCGTGTGCCTGTATATCAGAGCGGGAGAGACAGTGACCGTGTGCTTGTATATCGGAGCGGGAGAGACAGTGACCGTGTGCTTGTATATCGGAGTGGGAGAGTCAGTGACCGTGCGCTTGTATATCGGAGCGGGAGAGAGTGACCGTGTGCCTGTATATCGGAGCAGGAGAGACAGTGACCGTGTGCCTGTATATCGGAGCGGGAGAGACAGTGACCGTGTGCTTGTATATCGGAGCGGGAGAGAGTGACCGTGTGCCTGTATATCGGGGTGGGAGAGACATGGCCGTGTGCTTGTATATCGGGGCGGGAGAGACAGTGACCGTGTGCTTGTATATCGGGGTGGGAGAGACAGTGACCGTGTGCCTGTATATCGGAGCGGGAGAGACAGTGACCGTGTGCTTGTATATCGGAGTGGGAGAGACAGTGACCGTGTGCTTGTATATCGGAGCGGGAGAGAGTGACCGTGTGCCTGTATATCGGAGCGGGAGAGTCAGTGACCGTGCGCTTGTATATCGGAGCGGGAGAGAGTGACCGTGCACCTGTATATCGGAGCGGGAGAGTCAGTGACCGTGCGCTTGTATATCGGAGCGGGAGAGAGTGACCGTGTGCCTGTATATCGGAGCGGGAGAGAGTGACTGTGTGCCTGTATATCGGGGTGGGAGAGACAGTGACCATGTGCCTGTATATCAGGGCGGGTGAGACAGAGACCGTGTGCCCGTATATCGGGGCGGGTGAGACAGTGACCGTGTGCCTGTATATCAGGGCGGGTGAGACAGTGACCGTGTGCCTGTATATCAGGGCGGGTGAGACAGTGACCGTGTGCCTGTATATCGGGGCGGGAGAGACAGTGACCGTGTGCCTGTATATCAGGACGGGTGAGACAGTGACCGTGTGCCTGTATATCGGGGTGGGAGAGACAGTGACCGTGTGCCTGGATATCAGGGCGGGTGAGACAGTGACCGTGTGCCTGGATATCGGAGCGGGAGAGACAGTGACCGTGTGCCTGGATATCAGGGCGGGTGAGACAGTGACCGTGTGCCTGGATATCGGAGCGGGAGAGACAGTGACCGTGTGCCTGTATATCAGGGCGGGTGAGACAGTGACCGTGTGCCTGTATATCGGGGTGGGAGAGACAGTGACCGTGTGCCTGGATATCGGGGCGGGTGAGACAGTGACCGTGTGCCTGTATATCAGGGCGGGTGAGACAGTGACCGTGTGCCTGTATATCGGGGCGGGTGTGGCAGTGACCGTGTGCCTGGATATCGGGGCGGGTGAGGCAGTGACCGTGTGCCTGTATATCAGGGCGGGTGTGGCAGTGACCGTGCGTTTGTATATCGGGGCGGGAGAGACAGTGACCGTGTGCCTGTATATCAGGGCGGGTGTGGCAGTGACCGTGTGCCTGTATATCAGGGCGGGTGTGACAGTGACCGTGTGCCTGGATATCGGAGCGGGAGAGACAGTGACCGTGTGCCTGTATATCAGGGCGGGTGTGGCAGTGACCATGTGCCCGTATATCAGGGCGGGTGTGGCAGTGACCGCGTGCCCATATATCAGGGCGGCTGAGGCAGTGACCGTGTGCTTGTATATCGGGGCGGGTGAGGCAGTGACCGTGTGCTTGTATATCGGAGCGGGAGAGAGTGACCATGTGCCTGTATATCGGGGTGGGAGAGACAGTGACCGTGTGCTTGTATATCGGGGCGGGTGAGACAGTTACCGTGTGCCTGTATATTGGGGCGGGTGAGACAGTGACCGTGTGCCTGTATATCGGGGCGGGTGAGGCAGTGACCGTGCGCTTGTATATCGGGGTAGGAGAGACAGTGACCGTGTGCCTGGATATCGGGGTGGGAGAGACAGTGACCGTGTGCCTGTATATCAGGGCGGGTGTGGCAGTGACCGTGCGTTTGTATATCGGGGCGGGAGAGACAGTGACCGTGTGCCTGTATATCGGGGCGGGTGAGACAGTGACCGTGTGCCTGTATATCAGGGCGGGTGTGGCAGTGACCGTGCGCTTGTATATCGGGGCGGGTGAGACAGTGACCGTGTGCCTGTATATCGGGGCGGGTGAGACAGTGACCGCGTGCCTATATATCAGGTTAGGTATGACAGTGACACTGTGCCTGTATATCAGGGTAGGTATAACAGTGACACTGTGCCTAAATATCAGGGTAGGTATGACAGTGACACTGTGCCTGTATATCGGGGTAGGTATGACAGTGACACCGTGCCTGTATATCGGGGTAGGTATGACAGTGACACTGTGCCTGTATATCGGGTAGGTATGACAGTGACACTGTGCCTGTATATCGGGGTAGGTATGACAGTGACACTGTGCCTGTATATCGGGTAGGTATGACAGTGACACTGTGCCTGTATATCGGGTAGGTATGACAGTGACACTGTGCCTGTATATCGGGGTAGGTATGACAGTGACACCGTGCCTGTATATCAGGGTAGGTATGACAGTGACACTGTGCCTGTATATCGGGGTAGCTATGACAGTGACACCGTGCCTGTATATCGGGGTAGGTATGACAGTGACACTGTGCCTGTATATCGGGTAGGTATGACAGTGACACTGTGCCTGTATATCGGGGTAGGTATGACAGTGACACTGTGCCTGTATATCGGGTAGGTATGACAGTGACACTGTGCCTGTATATCGGGTAGGTATGACAGTGACACTGTGCCTGTATATCGGGGTAGGTATGACAGTGACACCGTGCCTGTATATCAGGGTAGGTATGACAGTGACACTGTGCCTGTATATCGGGGTAGCTATGACAGTGACACCGTGCCTGTATATCGGGGTAGGTATGACAGTGACACTGTGCCTGTATATCGGGTAGGTATGACAGTGACACTGTGCCTGTATATCGGGGTAGGTATGACAGTGACACCGTGCCTGTATATCGGGGTAGGTATGACAGTGACACTGTGCCTGTATATCGGGGTAGGTATGACAGTGACACTGTGCCTATATATCGGGGTAGGTACGACAGTGACACCGTGCCTGTATATCGGGGTAGCTATGACAGTGACACTGTGCCTGTATATCGGGGTAGCTATGACAGTGACACTGTGCCTGTATATCGGGGTAGGTATGACAGTGACACTGTGCCTGTATATCGGGTAGGTATGACAGTGACACTGTGCCTGTATATCGGGGTAGGTATGACAGTGACACCGTGCCTGTATATCAGGGTAGGTATGACAGTGACACTGTGCCTGTATATCGGGGTAGCTATGACAGTGACACCGTGCCTGTATATCGGGGTAGGTATGACAGTGACACTGTGCCTGTATATCGGGTAGGTATGACAGTGACACTGTGCCTGTATATCGGGGTAGCTATGACAGTGACACCGTGCCTGTATATCGGGGTAGGTATGACAGTGACACAGTGCCTGTATATCACTGGGTGGGGCAAATCCCAACATCATAACCTGATAATTTTTTTTTGGTTTCCAGTGCTGCCTCTCATTAATGGAAATACATTAAACAAAGGTGTTGTGTTCCACCTCTTCATGCAGCGAGTGATTAGGATCTGCAATGCACTGTCTGGGAGTGTGGTGGAGGTCAGTCAAGATAATTGGATTATCTGAAAAAGGAATAACGTGCAGGGCCACAGAGAGAAAGTGAAGGAGTGACACTAGGTAAATTGCTCCTAGAGAGAGTCAGCGTAGGCACAACAGGCCGAATGGCCTTCCTCTGTACTGTAATCATTCAGTGATCCTGGATAAGGGACTGGCTTGAGGCTGACTTTGCACAGCAGCTTCAGATGTCATCAGGAAAACTCAACAGGGAGTTAATAACAAGCCTCAACATCAAGGTAGGTTAAACACTCCTTTATTTCAACCCTGGGATTTAAGTTTCATTCCAACTCATGTCCACAGATTAAAAACTGCATCTCCACCTTCTCTTTGCGAGTTATGAGAATTCCTTCATGGAGAGCAGAGTTAATGACTCATATTCACTCATTCTTTAGCACCGACTGGGTGATCTCACTGTCAAAGTCACAGGAGGGCTAGTTTGCCCTTTATCTGCAGTCGAAATCTAACTCCGTGCTGTACCTGTCCTGGGAGTGTTTGATGGGGACAGTGTAGAGGCAGCTTTACTCTGTATCTAACTCCGTGCTGTACCTGTCCTGGGAGTGTTTGATGGGGACAGTGTAGAGGCAGCTTTACTCTGTATCTAACTCCGTGCTGTACCTGTCCTGGGAGCGTTTGATGGGGACGGTGTAAAGGGAGCTTTACTATGTATCTAACCCCGTGCTGTACCTGCCCTGGGAGTGTTTGATGGGGACAGTGTAGAGGGAGCTTTACTCTGTATCTAACCCCGTGCTGTACCTGTCCTGGGAGTGTTTGATGGGGACAGTGTAGACAAGGCTTATCCAACATATATGACCACCAGAGCCAGGTTTAAAAATGCCAGTCAAACAAATAGGTTTGACTGGTAGGTTATCAATGAAGCAGCTCCTCCAGTCACAAGCTGTTTCCCTCCTGCATTTCCTGCTGATAGTCTACTCAATGTGATTGGAGGAGCAGCAAACATGATCTGCGGGGAGTTCAGGTCCTGGGGAGCCAAGGGCCCACAGAGCGGAGATGCTGTGGAGCAGGGATTAGGTGGGGCAGCAGGAGTGGGACTGACTAGCATCTGAGTGAGTGAGTGATTGGAGTGTGGGGGCGGGGGCCCAGATAGGGGGAGAGCGCAGGGTGAGGAAGTGAGTGAGTGTGAGGGAGAGGGAGAGCGTGTTCGCAGGGCAGAGAGTGTCCCTAAGCCTGGCTCACTCCCAGTATCAGGGTTCTCATTCACCCATCCACTCTTACAGTGAGCGAGGGTGAATGGGTGAACATCCTGAGACTGGGAGTGAGCCACAGACACACACTCACGCTGTTACACTCTAATACTCATCTTTATTTATTACTCATTGTTTTTTTTCACCCAGCAAGTTTTTTCTTCTCATTCTTTTTTTAAGGATTCATGTTTAATGTCATGCCAAACATTATCTTTCCGTAATTTTCTCACCAGCCCCCTTGATTAAGAAAAATCTTGAAATGTGGCCTCCCACGCAGAAATGTTAGACAAGCCTGGTGTAGAAGGAGCTTTACTCTGTATCTAACCCCGTGCTGTACCTGCCCTGGGAGTGTTTGATGGGGACAGTGTAGAAGGAGCTTTACTCTGTATCCAACCCCGTGCTGTACCTGTCCTGGGAGTGTTTGATGGGGACGGTGTAGAGGGAGCTTTACTCTGTATCTAACCCCGTGCTGTACCTGTCCTGGGAGTGTTTGATGGGGACGGTGCAGAGGGAGCTTTACTCTGTATCCAACCCCGTGCTGTACCTGTCCTGGGAGTGTTTGATGGGGACAGTGTAGAGGAAGCTTTAGTCTGTATCTAACCCCGTGCTGTACCTGTCCTGGGAGTGTTTGATGGGGACAGTATAGAGGGAGCTTTACTCTGTATCTAACCCCGTGCTGTACCTGTCCTGGGAGTGTTTGATGGGGACAGTGTAGAGGGAGCTTTACTCTGTATCTAACCCCGTGCTGTACCTGCCCTGGGAGTGTTTGATGGGGACAGTGTAGAAGGAGCTTTAGTCTGTATCTAACCCGTGCTGCATGTGCCCTGGGTTGTGCGCTGACACCAAATTGCACTTTCAGGACTGGTTTCTCTCACCTTGTTGTGCAGTAAAATCTAATCCTCTGCAGTCAACAATAACCTTACCCATAATTAAAGCCTGACATAACCAGTTGTTTAGGACCTGACATTCATCCAAATGTACTTTGCAATATTCAAAGTTTATAGAAAATCATTTGTGATGATGTCATTTTGGTTTCAAGTGCCAGAATGCCTGCGAGGAAGAACAAGTCTGAAACAGGTTTTCCACACGTTGGCAATCAGGAAGCTACATAGGTTCAGGAGGAGGATGTTGTGTAGACTAGGTTTCTGTAGTCATTAAACCAGCAGCAATGAAAGGGTGAATATGACTGTAATGAGAAGCCAGCACATTGGGAACTGGAACGGTAATTACACAGCCTGTCTCTGCCTCGGCCCACACACCTATTTTTAGAACCCTGATGTAGGCAGAATGAGTCCACACCCAGACTGCGAGTCAGCAGGCTCCTCACAAAAATCACCAGGCAGAGGGAGTCTCATCTGCTGCACAGAATTTGACACTGCAGCATCGAGACAGTGCAGTGTTTGACAACATTTAGACATAATTAAAGGCACATCAGAGGCAAGAAGAATTCTTGCTCCCAGCACCATCGACAGTCCAAACCCCATTGGAGCTCCTACACTCAAAATCACCTCAAAACATGTTCCTGGTGTCTTGGTGCACAGACCCACCAAGAGCCATGGAATGAACGTATCCAGTAAAACACAACACCATTGCTCCAAACTACTAACATACGTGACTGAGTGCAGCTAGATCTGCGTGTTGATGAAGTAGCCCTGATAGACTCTCTACTAACTGAGCAACCAGTGTTACAGCAACAGATCAACACCAGTGAGACTGCATCAAGACTTTCAATCAGCTCATATCCACTGGCAAAGGGGAATGTGCCAGGCAGCCAGCTGTTGCATAACTGGGTTTATACAGCCCCCTTTACCATATCAGAATGTCCCAAGGGGCCTCACAGGGGCATTATCAAAAAAAATCTGACATTAGGCCACATAAGGAGACATTAGGACAAGTGACCAAAAGTTTGGCCAAAGTGATACGTTTTAAGGAGTGTATTAGAGGAGGAAAGAGATGCAACGAGGTTTAGGAACAGAATTCCAGAGCTCAGGGCCTAGGCACCTGAAGGCACGATGGAGCAATTAAAGTCAGGGATACTAAAGATGCCAGCACTGGGGGCTCTCCCTGATGTTGGGGGAAAGGACACATGGTGAAGGTTGCATCACTTAGAGAAGGGCAAAGCCATGGAAGGATGAGGATTTTAAAATCAAAGTTTTGATTGACAAGGGAGTCCAGGATTATGGGGGGGCAGGTAGGAGAGCAGAGTTAAGGCCACAATCAGATCAGTTATGATTTTATCGAATGGTAGATCAGACTCAAGGGACCGAATGACCTACTCCTGCTCCTATTTCTATGTTTTTATTTTCTTAAGAGGCGTTACAGGACTGGGAGCCAACATAGATTAACAAGCACAAGGATGGATGAACAGGGCTTGGTGCGGGTTAGGACGCAAGCAGATGTACTCGAGTTTACAGCGGGCAGAATTTGGGAGGGCAGCCAGTAACTGCTCAGGTAAAGAAAGTTGAGCTGGGTTGAAGGTCGGCCCTTAACGAAGATGCTGCTCTGCCCTTTGGTTGTCACTGGAATTGATATGAAGCAGTTACAAGGTCCACAGTGTCGGTGAACGGTAGAGAGTTAAATTGGCCACAGCAACCGGTCAACACAAAGCCGTCTTATTGGCTGCTGTGACAGGAATGGAATGCACAGTGCTGGAGTCGGAGCACCTCGCTGGCTCATTGGAGAATCAGGGCTCAGGTAATAAAAACCCACAGACATTCATGGGTAATTGAAGTTCTGCTGACCATGTTGAAATCAGAGTCATCACAAATTTTAAACTCATTTCAGTCAAACACTTTACCTTTTGAAGTAAGGATTGATCGCAACAAAGCCAAGCTGATGAGATGGAAGCCCAACAGTCTCATCTGCTACACTCCACCCGAGTCCACAGGAGATGAGCTGTATCTGCGGCTGAGAATGCTGCAGTTTCTCAGCTTCAAGCTGTGGGTTCATCAACCTCAAAACATATCTCAAATGACTTCCCCTCCGGAAACCGCACGGGTTTCACTCTTCACCACATGCTTTAAAAATCTCGAAACACAACAAACACAAAGCCCAGGCTGGAGTGAAAAGTGAGAGAGAGATTGAGGGGCAGTGGGGCAAACATCCACCCTAGTCAGAGAGAGACTCCATTACATTTGAGATGTTTAAACAGTGAATATTTCGCTGAGAAATTCTTTCCAAACCTGTAGTCGGCACAAACAGAACTGAGCAGAGGCTCATTTCCAGGCAAGGTGGTGACCAGACAGGCACCAGTTTTAAAATTTCAAGTAACTGTTAGCACAAACTCTCCTGATGATGATAAATCCTCAGGACAGTAAACCTGAGGGAGCAATGTGTTGATAATTAACTGCTCCTCCCACAGATTAAACAACTTTACATCTTTAATCTGACTCAGCTGTGGCTCAGTTCATAGCACCCTCGCCTTTGAATCAGAGGGTTGTGGGTTCATGTCCCACTCCCGGAAACCAAGAACTGTGATTGTACTCGAAAGAGTTGCAATCTGTGACTGTTGATAACTCGTAGGAGTTTAATCTGACTCTATGGGTAGTTTTCCTCTTGGAGAGACTGAATATTCAACATTTTAATATCCAGGCTTCTTCTACTCACTCAGCCAAGACAATCGGACAAAAATTCTATTTAATCTCACGTAACCAATTTCAACAACAAATTAAGAATCTCTGGTTTTCAAAACGCTACTCATATCTATTAAAACTGGGAATTCCACTCCTCCTGGTAATGCTGCATTCAGCGTCAGTCAGCTGCTGCATCTTGCTGTTTTGGTTACACCCCGAGAGCAGACAGTTCGTTGTTCAGACTTGCAACAGCCTCTCCTGTTCAGGTTCAAAAAAATGATCTGGCTTTTCCACAGCCTTCCCAAAACAGGGCATTCTAGACAACACATCCCAGGCCCGGTTCCACACCGCACAGATTCCATCTCAAATTTCTGTAAGATTCCAATAGCAACACACTTGATCCAGTACAGCCATCATTTGTCCAAGTTCCTTTCATCACTTAAGGACAGATTCATCAACAACAGATCACAGATAATCCCTGTGTGAAGAGAGCCAGTTGAAATTATGCACCGTAAAGGGCATAGATCCAATTTTGTCCCCTTAGCTTCAAAATAGGCTGATTGTAGGAAAGGATCCGTGTGTGAGCGCTCGATCCCAAACACCACTGAGGCACATCAGCTTGCAACAGGTGCAAAGCTACGAGTCCCTACAACTGGACTGGATTTCAACATTCAGCTCTTTCCTCATATAACCAGCTTCATTCTAAACACACATTATCCTGGATTGTGCAGTCGTTACACTCACCTACAGATTGTGTGGGATTTTTTACTGGGATTTCGGTAATTAGAACATCATTTTGGCACCATGTTCTCTATAGGGGATCTGGGACCTGTGTGAACAGAGCAAGTGATGGTATATCTCCTTAACCAATAAAGTTCGAGAATGGTTAATGAGCAGCGCAGAGTCCAAATGAGGAAATATATATTAGAATATTTAATTCATGTCAAATTATGTACAGAAAGCAAGAGAGAGGAGACAAAACAATGGATTAAGAGTGAGAGAGATACAAGACAGAAAAACAAGTAGTAAAATTGTATTTCAAACTTTAAACCTTCAACAGTAATTAAAATCTGATGGAATGAGATTCCACACTTATGAAAGCTAAATTTCAGTGTCAGAGGGATTGTTTGGCAGTAATTAAAACTTATCACATTGTTAAAAATTCACTTACACATGAATGGACAGGCCCCAACTTTTACTGATGTGTTTAGTGGGTAACTAGAGAGACTTTGCACAGTTCTGCATGTTTGAATGACAAGTTTATTAGCAAGGTACCAGTGGAACGAAGTTGGTGGAGAAACTCAGTATTTTGGACAGCAATTTCCTGAGCAATTCCCCTAATTGCCTTATGGGTAAGATGGCAACCCCACGGTACAGAAATGAAAACAAGTTCATAGACCAAAGAGCAGAGAGAAGGGCATGCAGAATTATCACCTTGATCAAACTCAGAGTGGGCACTGAATCAAAGCAGCAAAGGGCAAAATTAGCAAAGTGTGGAAGTACATGGCAACGAGTAATCAATGCATGGAAGAGTGTTCAAATAGAGGAGTGCTGGAAAATCCAGCAATCGTTTAACAGTGAGAGTGGGGAAGAGTGTAGAGGTTCATTGGATGGATGAGTTATAATGGACTAAATAGCTTGGGACCACAGAGGGAGGATTAGTGGAGCTAATCCAGTAATCCTGAACCCCATATTCACTGATACATCTTCTCACACACCAGTCCCCAATCTCTCAAAGGCCGAGGGAAAAGATGCAATCTGAACATTTAGTTCTTCAAATTTCCATGCCCTACTGTGGAGATTTCAGTGCCAATTGCTTTGGCTTTTTGCTGACTGTTCCCAGATATTGGAAGTCAATTGAACAGGAAACAATGTCTTGCTTGCATGAATCTTTGTATCTTAGTTTTGGCCACCCAAAGGGTCCACTGGCATCATCAAGCTCTCTACTTTGTTCATCGTTTGGTGGGCAACCATCATCCATTTTAACAATACGGCCTAGCCATTGTAGTCGACATCATTTGAGCACTGCCACGACAGAAAGCTGCAATACTCCCATGTTGGGGACTCTCTGCTGCCCACGAATCCCAAGGAACTTTCTCAAGCAACACATATAGCATGTAGGAGTGAAAACAAAAAACGTGGAAAAGAATCTAATTTGACTCTTCTTCAGAACTAGAGCAAATTTGCAGAAATACTTGGCAGAGAGAAGAATCCGAAGAAGAGTCATACAGACTTGAAGCATTAACTCTATTTCTCTCTCCACAGATGCTGCCAGACATGCTGAGTTTTTCCAGCATTTTCTGTTTTTATTTCAGATTTCCAGCATTCACAGTATTTTGCTTTTATTAGAGTGTCGGAGTATTTCTTAAAATGTCTTCACATGCCCCTCATTCTTCAGTCAGGTTTACACTTGGTGCTCTCCACAGTCAGGTGAACAGGATCAAGTCCCTATTTCGATGCCTCCCAGTGTTTACACAGAGCGGAGACTGCGTCCATGTGGGCCAACATGGCTGTTCTCTTGATAGTCTGCACACATAACTATTCCCAGCTTTGGGCCACAAACAAAACAATTTGAAAAATAACAGAGCCAATCCACCAGCCATGTGCACTGAGATCCTCACATTAGCTCCTCCCTTTCTCTCCTCACTCCTGCGACAGGTGTTGGCTCTTGATGGGGTTCAAATTCACAAACCCTCCAGCTCCTCACTCAGGAGGTCATTGTGTGTGGGCGAGACTTAGCATTTGACATCCACATTTTATCACCATGGGGGATGGGCTTAGGGTTTCCTGGGAGTACAGTAAAAGTTGGGGATTAATATACTCCCTAATGGTAAAGGTTGGTGTTAGGGATTAGGATTTTGCAGGAATATGCTGAAGGGCAGTGACTACTCCTCACCATATCCCCAATTAGATTCTAACTTCACCTGGAGACCTGAGACATTCAGCCAGGTCTGACTGCAGTGCATCAAATTCCATTTAAATAGCACCTTTCACCTAATGAAGGCTTGCAACAGGTGTTTCCTAGGCAGTTATCATATATGTATAACACCCAGACACACTGTACATTGATACGCACACTGATTATAATCTACAGCAACAGTAGCTGCTAAAGAGCCAAATTGGCTCAATTTTCATGTTGCATCTTAGAAGGATGAATTCAAGACTTGCATTTATATAGCACCTTTCAGGATGTCCCAAAGTGCTTAACAGCCAATGAAGTGCTTTAAGTGTAGTCACTGTCATAACGTAGGAAATGTGACTGCCAATTTGCACAAGGCAAGATCCCACAAACAGCAAAGTGGTAATGGCCAGATAATTGTGTTCTTGTTTCGTATAAGATGTTGGTTGAGGGATAAGTATTGTCAGAGACACTGGAGAGAACTCCCTGCTCTCTACTGAAATGTGTATCACATGATCTACCTGGAGGAGCAGACAGAGCCTCAACTGTATGTTTGTATGTTCAATTTCACATCACATCCAAAAAGACAGCACCTCCAACAGTGCAGCACTCTCTCAGTAATAGCACAGCTTAGGTTACAGGCTCGAGTCTCCGGAGTGGGGTTTGAACCCATAAACCTTACGACTCAGAGGCGAGAGTGTGAACGACTGAGCCACAGTTGACACCAGAAGGCTACGGATTCAAGTCCAACTCCAGGATTTAAGCACATAATCAAGGCTGACACTATGGGAGCACAGCACTGTCAAAAATGCCACCCTTTGGATGAAATGTTAAACCAAGGCCCCTTCTGCCTGTCCTAGTGGATGTAAAAGATCCCATGGGACAATTGGAAGAGCAGTAGGGGAATTCTGCCAGTCAGCTGTCTCCATCAACACAGCCAGAAACAGATTAACTGGTCACTCGTGATTCACATCTTGTGCACCAAAGAAACAGGGATGATCATTGTTACTGAACTTCAAACTAGTGAATTGAAAGCAAAGTATTTAGCATCAGTTCTGAGAGAGGGTAGGTGATCTATAAAGAAACATCCATCTTTCTATTTCATCTGATTAGTACAAATTGACACACCTTCGAATAGTGCCTCTCCTCAGCTGCCTCCTCATAGTGACTGAGCAGTGACTGAAAGCCCAAAACACAGACTGCTCCAAATAGGAGCAATGCAACCAGAGTCAAAAAGACGCTCCTTGCAAGAAAGCAACTCCCTGCACGGTCATAAACGCCTACATTTAATCCTGAAACCTTTGTACAGGTCACTTTAACTCTTAGTCATTTGAATAATTCCTTTTGGGAATGGGTAAGTTGTGGGGCAGATCTCAGACATGGCCTTGCCCCTGGAATCAATGGCTGGGTCCATCAGTGCAGAGAAGCCAACGGTGGTGACCCATGTTACTGACACACTGCCTGATGCCCTCAGTTGCAGCAGCAGTGCATGTGCAATCCTCTAACCCCACAAAAGGCTGCATTACTGAGTTTGATGCAACCAGGTTTGTGTTGCATGTTGGGCTAGCCAAACAGAATGATGGTCAGTCCAGTTCCTTACATGCAATGATGTAATCAAGTCAATGGCTCAGTGATCCTTACCCATCACCTTAAACTTGCCAGAAGGTCCCCTTTACTCACAAACCAACAATCCCTTGTCAGCCCAAGTCACTACGATCACCTGCTTCGATCTCTGCATTTCATGGCTCTCTGTGAATTCCATTTCCATTTTGCTGATCAAAAGCTCAGAATCTGATTGGCTACTTTCAGGTGGAAACAGATTATTTCACATGACATGAACTAAGTGTTTCTACCCACCTGTTTGTAAAGCTTTTACCATAAATTTGCCACACTTAAGATGCCTCACTCTATCATGTAAGAACATTTCTTTTACACTTAGTATTAACAATCATTCACAACAATCAGTAACAGAAGGACCCCTTCAAATTTGACACAAACATGTTGCTGACAAACCTGAATGGACCTCAGAATGTTCCAGCATTCTGTACCATTTTGCAGTATCCCAAATTGGGCATTTAATGGGATAAGCAACCTCATGGAGAGACACACAAGAGTGGGGATAAATCATTATGCCCTTTCCTGTGAATTAATATCCCCCAGGATGGGCAGGAACATTTCTCTGGATTCACAAAAACAATTGTTTTTATGAATCAGAGAACAGCTCGATTTGTGAAACCACTGATCCCCAACTTCACCCCCTCTTGAACTACCACAGCGCATCTACTCTCCGACAGTATGTTGGTTAGTTTAATTATTCCCCAACAAGACTGACAGAATCAAAATACCCACACCTTATTTCTATGCGATCTTTTCCACAAAACCCTAAATTTTCTCTTCCTACGTATCCCTGGAGTGTGCGCAGCACTATAGGGTCAGTGACCACATGGGCTTTCCATTCAGTGCAACATGTGCTCTGGATTAGGAACTCTTCCAATGGGTTCCAACACTTCATCCTCCACATCCCTTATCCCAGTGGGGTGGATACAGTATAGTGGGAATATGATGTGTATAACTAAACAGCAACTCACCAGTATGAAACACCACAGTTATTAACTGTCTGAATCAGTTCGAGTGACAGCCCTTTTCTTATGGGTGTTTGTCATTCTACTCCCTGGCATTAGTTCTGCTACAACCCCACTGGGATGTCAATGTTTACTTTGGAGCCATGCTTACTGCATGGGCAGGATAATGCTTTTGGTCTCACTTGGAAAAACAGCTGTAACAATCCCAGATAATTACAACTGAATTTTACTGGTTCTGTCACCATCACTGTAAGGTTCCTGAGGTAAGTAGGTCTTCACAAAATGAGACCATTCAGCCCATCCAGCCTGAGCCAGCTCTTTGAAAGAGTTGGCCAATTAGCTGTCCCCTGCTCTTTCCCAGTACTCCTGCAAATGTTTCCTTTTCAAGTATTGATATAATTCTGTTTTGAATGTTACTATGAAATCTGCTTCCATCATCTATTGCAAATCATAAGTGTAAAATTCTCATCTCACCTCTAATTCTTTTGTGAAATATCTTAAATGTGTGTCATCTGGTTACTGACCCTTCTGCCACTGTCTGTCTTCCTTAATTATTCAATCAAAACCCTTGACGATTTTGAATATCTCTATCAAATCTCAGCTTAACCTTCCCTGCTCCATGGAGAACAATCCCAGTTTCTCCACCCTTTCCACATAAACTGAAGTCCCCTCATCCCTGGTCCCTTTCTGGGAAATCTCCTGGTCTTAACCAGAGCAGTGGATATGGGCACAATGACAATCTGCTCCAACACCAACCAGATATTTCTCTAAGGTGGTAAGAGAAATGCTTCCTGTGCATCTTCACTTTGTTACTGGTTTGCACTAGTTGTTTATTAAGCAATAACTGGCCTTTCCCCTGCAGCAGGGGCCTTACCTCTCACTCAGGCCGGACGGTGTAACGCTCATTTGGCTCCTTCACTGATTTCAAATCTCACAATTTATCCAATTCTCATTTTCTTCCCCCAAATCCGAGCCGATTTCAGCGGAGAATCCAGGGTGGCTCCCAATGTGTGAATGTGGAGCTGGACACTCTGGTCCGGGGGGGGTGTCAGTGTCCGGAGCCGGGGGTCAGTGTCCGGAGCCGGGGGTCAGTGTCCGGAGCCAGGGGCAGCTCCAATTCCAGTGTTTATCGCGGTTCAGGGGCGAAGCCCCATCCCAGGGACCGAGGCCAAGACTGAAGCCGGAGCCCGGGGCCGGAGCCGGAGCCCGGGGCCCAGTGGCCACCCTGTCCCGGTAACAGAGCCGGTCCTGCGGCCAGTGTCCGGCCCCCCGGCCGCGGGATGTGGATGTGGATCAGGTCCCGCTCTCGGCAACAAAGTATCAGCAAAACTGCCACAAACTATCACAAAGTATCCGAGCCCCAGTCACAAAGTATCCAGAGGCCCCGGGCTCCGGCTCCCTGTCCCCGGCCTGTCCCGGCTCTCGGGCCCCGGGCTCCGGCTCCCTGTCCCCGGCCTGTCCCGGCTCTCGGGCCCCGGGCTCCGGCTCCCTGTCCCGGCTCTCGGGCCCCGGCTCCGGCCTGTCCCGGCTCTCGGGCCCCGGCTCCGGCCTGTCCCGGCTCTCGGGCCCCGGCTCCGGCCTGTCCCGGCTCTCGGGCCCCGGCTCCGGCCTGTCCCGGCTCTCGGGCCCCGGTCTGTCCCGGGCCTGTTCGGTTCGGTTCGGCCCCGGGGTTGTGGTGAGACTCGGCTCCGCTGCCCAGTCACTCACTGGGGCCCCATCCCCAGCCTCAGTGCCGGATGTGCTCCCGCTCCCGGTGCGGCCGCTCCCCGTGTCCCCGCTCCCGCTCCCGCTCCTGGTTCCCGGTTTCGGCTCCGGTTCCGCTCCGGTTGTTACTTTGTTACTTTGCTCGGAACCGCTTCACCTCCGGCCGCTCGGCCTCTCTCCCTCCGCCACCGCTTCGCCGCCTCCCGGAGCGGCTCCGCTCCCTCCGCGCAAAGTAATCCCGGGCCGGGCACCGGCGCCTCCCCCTCACTCCAGGTCTGGGGAGTCAGACCCGCTTCACACCCGGAGCCGGACCCGGAGCCGGCCGCAAGTTTAGGAAAAATAACCCGCCCCAAAAAAACTCCTCAGGTTCCAGAACTCAGATCAATCCCAATGCAAACCCGGAGCAGAGGCAGTTATTCGGCCATGAGGGTATCACAATCAGCCTGGATTCCGGCTTCACTCCCCATCCTGAGGCAGTCAGGCCATGGGGTTGAGGATTTAGTTTTTATGATTTGCTTCCCTTCCGGTTTCACCAGGTTCTCAGATGGATGATAAATCCAATGTGGATCTGCAGCCTCTCCACATGTGGGGTAGGTGATGTTTGAAGAGTTGGGTAGATGGGTTGTTTGGAGGTTTATGTGCCTCTTCCAACGCCAGGACTTTACTCTCCCCTCACTCTACACCAGACCTGGGACAGAAGCCCGAGGAGAAGGACACCATCTAGAAACCCCCAGTTGAGGATGGAACCTGGCTCCCTATTCAGGATGGCTCAGAATTTTTCCACTTCCATTTCTGTACAATTTAAACATCCTTATTCCTTTATGCCATTCTCAGATACAGCGATGATAACGTATAAACAGTTATAGAAGACTTCATCTCCCATTGTTTTCACCTGGGGAGTCAAGATCCCTTTGTGGTCTTCAGGCAGGGGAGTTGGTCAGCGGAGATAGTGGGACCAGCATACACTTGGGTGGCAGCAGCTGTTGGTGCAGTGCATGCTCAAGATTGTGAATGTCATGGATAGCACATTTCTGGATATGGTCACCCTACAGCAAGGGTATTTTGTTTTATTGTTTCAAGGAATATGGGTGTCGCTGTCTGGGCCAGCATTTATTACCAATCCCTAACTGCCCTTGAGAAGGTGGTGGTGAGCTGCCTTCTTGAACCACTGCAGTCCCTGTGGTGTAGGTACACCCACAGTGCTGTTAGGGAGGGAGTTCCGGGATCTTGATCCAGCAACAGTGAAGGAACGGCGATATATTTCCAAGTCAGGATGGTAAATGCCTTGGAAGGGAACTTGTAAATGTGGTGTTCCCATCTATCTGCTGCCCTTATCCTAGCTGGTAGAGTTTGTGGGTTTAGAAGGTGCTGTTGAAGGAGCCTTGGTGAGTTGCTGCAGTGCATCTTGTAGATGGTACACACTGCTGTCACTGTGCGTCAGTGGTGCAGGGAGTGAATGTTGAAGGCGGATAGGGTACCAATCAAGCGGGCTGGTTTGTCATGGATGGTGTTGAGTGTTGTTGGAGCTGCACTCATAAAGATAAGCGGAGAATATTCCAGCGTACTCCGGACTTTTGCCTTGTAGATGGTGGACAGGCTGTGGGAAGTCAGGAAGTGAGTTAATCTCCGCAGAATTCCCAACCTCTGATCTGCTTTTGTAGCCACAATATTTATTTGGCTGGTTCTGTTAAGTTCTGGTCAATGGTAACCATCTGGATGTTAATGGTGGGGAATTCAGTGATGTTAATGACAGTCAATGATAGGAGAGATGGTTAGTTCCTCCCTTGTTGGAAATGGACATTTTCTGGGACTTGTGTGACGCGAATGTTACTTGCCACTTAAGAACATAAGAAGTAGGAGTAGGCCATTCGGCCCCCCAAGCCTGCCCCGCCATTCAATAAGATCATGGCTGATCTGCCCCAGGCCTCACTCCTCTTTCATACCAGCTCCTCATAGCCCTCAACTCCCCGATATTTCAAAAATCTATCTCCTCTTTAAATACTTTCTGTGATCTAGCCTTCACAACTCTCTGGGGTAGAGAATTCCAGACATTCACTACCCTCTGAAAGAAGAAATTCCTTCGCATCTCAGTTTTAAATGAGTGTCCCCTTATTCTGTAACTATGTCCCCTAGTTCGAGATTAACCCCCCGCTAGTGGAACATCTTCTCAACATCTACCCCACCTCCCCACCCCCCAGCCAGTGAAACATCTTCTCAACATCTACCCTGTAAAAGCCCCCTCAGAATCTTGGGCCTTTCAATAAGATCACCCCTCATTCTTCTAAGCTCTAATGAATAAAGGCCTAACCTGTTTAGCTGTTCTTGATAAGTCAACGCCTTCAGCCCAGGAATCAGCCGAGTGAATCTCTTTTGAACTGACTCCAATGCCAGTTTATCCTTTCTTAAATACGGGAACCAAAACTGTACACAGTACTCCAGGTGCGGCCTCACCAATACCCTGTACAGTTGTAACAAGACTTCCCTATTTTTAAACTCCAACCCTCTAACAATACAGGCCAAAATTCCATTTGCCACCTTAATTACTTGCTACACCTACACGTTAACTTTTTGTGTTTCATGTACAATAACACCCAGATCCCTCTGTGCTGTGCTTTTTTGGAGTCTCTCTACATTTAAATAATAGTCTGCATTTTGATTTTTCCTACCAAAGTGCATGACCTCACACTCTCCTACGTTAAACTTCATCTGCTAAGTTCTTGCCCACTCACTCAACCTATCTATATCCCCTTGCAGATTCCTTATGTCCTCAGTACAACATACCCTCCCACCTATTTTTGTATCGTCAGCAAATTTGGATACATTACACTCTGCCCCCTCCTCCAAGTCATTCATATAGATAGTAAATAATTGAGGCCCTAGGACTGATCTTTGTGGCACTCCACTAGTTACATCTTTCCAACCTGAGAAAGACCCATAAATCCCGACTCACTGTCTTTTGTGTGTTAACCAATCCTCAATCCATGCTAATACCTTATCCCCAATACCTATCTTCTATTTGAGCTCCTATCTTGTGCAATAACCTTTTATGTGGCACCTTATCGAATGCCTTCGGGAAATCCAAATACACAACATCTACCGGTTGCCCTTTATCAACTCTGCTTGTTATATCCTCAAAGAACTCTAGCAAATTTGTCAAACATGATTTCCCTTTCAAAACACCATGTTGACTCTGATTGATTGCATTGAGCTTTTCTAAATGTCCTGCTATTCCTTCCTTAATAATGGACTCTAGCATTTTCCCAACGACAGATATTAGGCTGACTGTTCTATAGTTTGCTGCTTTTTGTCTCTCTCCCTTCTTGAACAGGGGCACCACATTAGCGGTTTTCCAATCCACTGGGACCCTCCCGGAATCCAGTGAGTTCTGGAATATTTTGACCAATGCCTCCACTATCTCTGCAGTCACTTCCTTTAAAACCATTGGATGCAGGCCATCAGGTCCTGGCGACTTGTCTGTCTTTAGTCCCATTAGTTTGTCAAATGCTTTGTCCCTCATGATAGAGACTGTTACAAGATCTTTCCTCCCATTAGCTCCTTGTTATCTGATATCTTTGGGATGTTTATAGTGTCCTCCACCATGAAGACCGATGCAAAATATTGGTTTAAATTTTCTGCCATTTCCCTGTTCCCCGTTATCAATTCTCCAGTCGCATCCTCCAAGGGCCCCACACTCACTTTAACTACTCTCTTTCTTTTTATAAAACTGTAGAAGCTCCTGCTGTTTATTTTTATATTTCTTGCCAATTTACTTTCATAATCAATTTTCTCCCTCTTTATTAGATTTTTAGTCATCTGCTGCTGGTTCCTAAAAATTCCCAATCCTCTGGCCTACCACTAGTTTTCGTTGCTTTGTATACCTTAGTTTTTGATTGGACACGCTCCTTGACCACCTTTGTTAACCACGGGTGGTCCATCCTTCTCACTGAGTCCTTCTTTTTGACCGGGATAAATTTTTGCTGACCATTATGAAATATTTGCTTAAATGTCTGCCACTGCTCATCCACTGACCTTCCACTTAGTCTATTTTCCCAGCCCGCTTCAGACAACTCTTTCTTCATCCCTCTGTAATTGCCCTTATTTAAGTTGAAGCCACTGGTTTGAGACCCGAGTTGCTCGCCCTCAAACTGAATTTGAAATTCTACCCCCCCCACCCCCTAGAGGATCATTAACTACAAGATCTCTTGTTAATCCTACCTCATTACACATTACTAGATCTAAAATAGCCTGTTCCCAGGTAGGTTCTGCAATATATCACTCTAAGAAACATTCCCTGATACACTCTACAAATTCGCTTTCCATGTTACCCCTGCCAATCTGATTTGTCCAGCCAATATGCAGATTAAAATCACCCATGATAATTGTAGCGCCCTTCTTACACCTCCATTATTTCCTGATTTATACTTTGTCCTACAGTGAGGCAACTCTTCGGGGGCCTATAGACGACACCCATCCGTGACTTCTTCCCCTTGCCATTCCTTATTTCTACCCAAACTGATTCCACATCACGATCTGTTGCACCCTATATCAGTACTCACCACCGCACTGATACCTTCCTTTATTAACAAAGTTACCCCACCTCCTTTTCGCCTATTTTTCTAATGTCAAATACCCTTGAATATTGAGTTCCCAGTCTTGGTCACCCTGCAACCATGTCTCTGTAATAGCTATCAAGTCATATCCATTTATTTCTATTTGTGCCATCAGCTCATCTACCTTGTTACACATGCTGTGTTCATTCAGATAAAGAGCCAAATATTCAGATATTCAATATTCAGAATTCAGATATCAGGCCAAACATGAATGTACTGCTCTGAAGAAGAGTCATACAGACTCAAAACGTTAACTCTGTTTCTCTCTCCACAGATGCTGCCAGACCTGCTGAGTTTTTCCAGCATTTTCTGTTTTTATTTCTGAATGACTAGGCCTTAGTGCATGCAGGCACAGACAGCTTCAGTAACTGAGGAGTTGAAAATGCTACTGAACAGTGTGCAATCATCAATGAACATTCCCACTTCTGACCTTATGATGAAGGGAAGAACAATGATGAAGATGGTTGAGGCTGGGACACTATCCCGAGGAACTCCTGCAGTGATGTCTCAGGGCTGAGATGATTGGTCTCCAAGGATCACAACCATCTTCCTTTATACCAGGCATGCTTGTATTATTAACATGACATATGTTGTCATGACTCACTGGGGATATTGCGCTGTAATATCAAGTCCCACTGCTCCCCGAGCCGCGACAAATGTGAAAAGTTTGATCCGACCATCTAACTGTTTAATTTAGGTTAACAGAATACAAGCACCAGGTTTGTAAACTTAATAAGCAAATAACTGTTTATTGAACAAATTTGTCTTTAACCAATGGCAAAAGAAAGAAATATGAACTGCTAATTTGTAACTCTATAACATAAACTCTACCCCTTCTTAAATCCCTATACACACACATACAAGACACGTAAGACACACAAAAACATGGATTTTAAGGGCGGGGTAAAACAGTTCAACAGCACCAATTCCAGAGTACAGGATTCAATGGGTTGATTTTGATCGATGTCTTCCAAATTCCTTTCAGTTCTTGTTGATGACACGCGGTGGTCTTCTAGCACTTTCCGTATTTAGTTCATTGGCTGAGCACTTGCTTTTCAATGTCTCTAACAGTGATTTTCCTCTTTTCCTTTTGACAGGGGTTTTTCAGAGACAGAGCAGGTTACAGAGATATGAGAGAAAAGAAACAGCTAGCTATTATTGTAGAATTACTGGAGTCTGACCCACACAGGAGAGAGACGGTTTAGGTCTTTTCTCTTTTCAGGCTAGGAGCTTTTTTTTCTGCTGCTCTGCTCTCACACAAACCCTGGTCACCTGGTCAGAAGCCAATTAAAATGTTGTTGCCACACAGTTCCCCATTAGACCTCTGCACCATCCTGTCTTTCATGGCACACTCTGTTCCAGGACAGCAACTTTATATATATCCCTTACAATGTTCCAGTAGACATAGACTCATTGATGTTTACAGCAGAGAAGGAGGCCATTCAGCCCATCGTGTCTGCACCGGTCGACAAAGATCTGACGACACTATTCCCATGTTCCAGTGCTTGGCCCATAGCCCTGGAGGCTATAGCAACGCAAGTGAATACCTAAATACTTCTTAAATGTTACAAGAGTTTCTGCCTCAACCACCCTTTCAGGCAGTGAGTTCCAGACTCCCACCACCCTCTGGGTGAAAAAAATTCCCCTCAGCTCCCCTCTTAGCCTTCTACCTCTTACCTTAAATCTATGCGCCCTGGTTATTGACCCCTCTGCTAATGGAAAAAGTTCCTTCCTATCCACTCTATCTATGTCCCTCATAATCTTATACACCTCGATCAGGTCCCCTCTCAAACTTCGCTGCTCCAAGGAAAACAACCCCAGCCTATCCAATCATTCCTCATAGCTCAGACCAGCCCAGGTAACATCCTGGTGAATCTCCTCTGCACCCTCTCCAGTGCAATCACATCCTTCCTATAATGTGGTGACCAGTACTGCACACAGTACTCCAGTTGTGGCCTAACCAGTGTTTTATACAGTTCCAGCATAACCTCCCTGCTCTTGTACTCTATGCCTCGGCTAATAAAGGCAAGTATCCTATATGCCTTCTTAACCACCTTATCTACCTGCCCTGCTACCTTCAGGGATATGTGGATGTGCTTACCGAGGTCTCTCTGATCTTCAGCACTTTCCAGGGTCCTACCATTTATAGTTTAATCCCTTGCCTTGTTAGCCCTCCCCCAGTGCATTACCTCACACTTTTCCAGGTTGAATTACATTTGCCACTTCCCTGCCTACCTGACCAGTCCATTGATATCCTCCTGCAGTTGATGGCTATCCTCCTCACTATTTACCACCCTACCAATTTTCGTATCATCCGCGAACATCTTGATCATATCTCCTATATTTAAGTCCAAATCATTTATGTACACAACATACAGCAAGGGCCTCAGCACTGAGCCCTGTGGAACCCCACTGGAAACAGACTTCCAGTCACAGAAACATCCCTCTACCATCACCCTCTGCTTCCTGCCTCTCAGCCAATTTTGGATCCAACGTGCCACTTTGCCTTGAATCCCATGGGCTCTTCCTTTCTTGACCAGTCTGCCATGAGGGACCTTATTAAAAGCCTTGCTAAAGTCTATGTAGACCACATCAAATGCATTACCCTCATCAACACTCCTAGTTACCTCCTCAAAAAATTCGATCAAATTTATCAAACACGACCTCCCCTTAACAAATCCATGCTGACTATCCCTGATTAATCCATGTCTCTCCAAGTGCAGATATATTCTGTCCCTCAGAATTCTCTCTAGTAACTTCCCCACCACTGAGGTTAGGCTGACTGGCCTGTAAATTTCCTGGTCTATCTCTTTCTCCCTTTTTTAATAATGGGACAACGTTAGTAGTCCTCCAGTCTTCTGGCACCTCACCTGTGGCCAGAGAGGATTGAAAATTACTGCCAGGGTCCCTGATATTTCTTCCCTTGCCTCCCTCAACAGCCTGAGATACATCTCATCCGGGCCTGCGGATTTATTCACTTTTAAGGCGGCTAAACCAGCTAGTACCTCCTCTCTCTCTATGTTAATTTCCTCTAATATTTCACAGTCCTCCACCCTGATGTCTATACCTGCGTCGTCCTTTTCCATTGTGAAGACCGATGCAAAGTATTCATTGAGAACTGTACCCATGTATTCCGGGTCCACACACAGATTACCTCTATGGTCCCTAATTGGCCCGACTCTTTCCCTAGTTATTCTCTTGCCTTTACATAATTTTAAAAAACCCCTTTGGGTTTTCCTTTATTCTACCCACCAATGCTTTCTCATGCATTCTCTTAGCTTTCCTAATTTCCTTTTTAAGTTCCCCCCTGCCCTTTTTACACTCCTCCAGGGAAGCTGCCGTATTGAGCCCTCGGTATCTGCCATAAGCTTCTCTTTTTTATCTTAATCCTAACCTTTATGTCCCTTGACATCCAGAATTCTCCAGACTTGGTCCCCCCTTTGTCTTTACGGGAACATATTTGCCCTGTACTCTCGTTATTTCCTCCTTGAATGCCTCCCACTGCTCTGACACATCTTTATCTGCAAGTAGCTGCTCCCAGTCCACTTGGGCCAAATTGCATCTCATCTTAGTAAAATTAGCCTTTCCCCAGTTTAGAACTTTTATTCCTGGCCCAACCTTATCCTTTTCCATAACTATCCTAAATCTAACTGAGTTCGGTCACTATCTCCAAAATGCTCCTCTACTGATAGGCCTCCAGCTGCCTGGGCTCATTTCCGAATATTAAGTCCAGAACTGCCCCCTCCCTTGTTGGGCTTTCTACACATTGGCTAAAAAAGCTCTCCTGGATGCAACTTAAGAATTTTGCTCCCTCCCTACCTTGCACATTAAAACTATCCGTTAATATTTGGGTAATTAAAATCCTTACTATTACTGCCCTATTATTCTTACACTTCTCTGAAATTTGATTACATATTTGATCCTCTCTCTCTCCCTGACTGTTTGGGGGCCTATAGTACACACCCGTTTTGTGTTTTTTTTTGTGTCTTTCAAAGTGTAGCCATTGTAATTTTAATCCACAGTCCAACAGAAATAAAAAGATATGTTCCTTACAATGTCATATAGTCCCTTTTTCTGCTTCATCTTATTCTCTAACTCTTCATCACCCAGGTAGCTCTGGTTCTGTTTGTCCAACCTTCCCCCTCAAGGGAATGTGCCCCAACTGCATCCAAACTATCTCCTCTTTAAGGTTAGACCATTATTCAATTACACTTTTACCAGCCAATCTTTGATTCCAATTTACATGGACCAGATCTGTTCTCACCCCACTGAAATCAGCCCTCCCCCAGTTAATTATTTTTACTCTGGATTGCTTGTTGTCCTTTTCCATAGCTAACCTAAAACTTATCATACTATGATCATTGTCCTCTAAATGTTCCTCTACTGACACTTGATCCTCTTGACCCACATCATTCCCCAGAATCAAATCCAGCAATGCCTCTTTTCTCATTTCATACTTACTCTTTTTTGCAACTCACAGAAGTTATGTGCAGAGGGAAGCCATTGGGTCCATCGTTCTGCACCAGCTCTCCAGAAGAGCAATTCACTTAGTGCCATTTTCCCGCCTTCTCCCTGTGACCCTGCACGTTCTGCCTTTTTCAGAGAGCAGTTTTGACTGAAGTTGCCTCTAGCACACTCTCTTAGGCAGTGCATCCCAGACCTTAACCACTGACAGCGTGAAAAAGATTTTTCTCATATCACTTCTGCTTCTTTTGTCAATTATTTTAAATCTGTGCCCTCTTGTTCTTAATCCTTTCATGAGTTGGAACAGTTTCTCCCTATCTACTCTGTCCAGACCACTCATGATTTCGAATTCCTCTATTGAATCTCTTCTCAGCCTTCTCCAAGGGAAACAGTCCTAATTCTCCAATCTATCTTCCTAACTGAAGTTCCTCAACCCTGGAACCATTCTTGTGAATCTTTTCTGCACTCTCTCCAATGCCTTCACATCTTTCCTAAAGTGCAGTGCCCAGAACTGGACATAATAGTCCAACTGATGCTGAACAAGTTCAACATAACCTCCTTGCTCTTGTACTCTGTGCCCCTATTAATAAAGCCTAGGATACTATATGCTTTATTAACTGCTCTCTCAATGTCCTGCACATGACTTATGCACATAAACACCCAAGTCCCTCTGCTCCTGCACCCTCTTTAGAGTTGTATCCTTTAGTTTATATTGTCTCTCCATGTTTTTCCTGTCAAAAATGTGAAATTGTCCAGTTTGGCAGAAAGAATAACAAAGAAGCATTTTATCTAAATGGTGAGAGATTGCAGAGCTCTGAGATTCAGAGGGATCTGGGTGTCCTAGTGCATGAATCACAAAAGGTTAGTATACAGGTACAGCAAGTAATTAGAAAAGCTAATAGAATGTTATTGTTTATTGCAAGGGGAATTGAACACAAAAGTTGGGAGGTTAATGAATACAAAAGTAGGGAGGTTATGCTTCAGTTATACAGGGCATTGGTGAGACCACATCTTGAGTACCTCCTCTTTCACCAAGACCTGTACAGCATCTTCTTCCTTGGTAAAGACAGATGCAATGTATTCATTTAATATGAATAAGGTTTATATGCTCACTGTCTGCAAGCGTAAATCGTCTTTTTGGTTCCTGCTCAGCCCTACTCCTCGTTTACCATCCTTTTACTATTTATATGCCTATAGAAGACTTTGGGTTTCCCTTTTATATTAGCTGCCACTCTCTTTTCACACTCACTCTTTGCTTCTCTTATTTGCTTTTTACTTCCCCTTTGAACCTTCAAAATCAGCCTGGTTCTCAATTGTATTTTCTACCTGACATCTGTCATAAGCATATTTTTTCCTCTTTGTCTTAATTTCTATCTCTTTTGTCATCCAGGGAGCTTTGGATTTGTTTGCCCTACCTTTCCCTTTCGAGGGAATACGCCTTGACTGTGCATGAAGTATCTCCTCTTTGAAGGGAGCCCATTGTTCAGCTTTTTAAAAAATTCATTCATGGATGTGGGCATCGCTGGCTAGGCAAGCATTTATTGCGAAGGCGGTGGTGAGCTGCAGTCCATGAGGGTGTAGGTACACCCATAGTGCTGTTAGGAAAGGAGTTCCAGGATTTTGGCCCAGCGACAGTGAAGGAATGGCGATATATTTCCAAGTCAGGATGGTGATGTTCCCATGTGTCTGTTGCCCTTGTCATTCTAGAAGGTAGAGGTCTTGTTGTTGGAACTGCACTAATCCAGGCAAGTGGAGAGTATTCCATCACACTCCTGATTTGTGCCTTGAAGTTGATGGACAGGCTTTGGGAGTCAAGTGATTTACTCACCACAGGATTCCCAGCCTTTGATCTGCTCTTGTAGGCACAGTATCTATATGGCTGGTTCAGTTCAGTTTCTGGTCAATGGTAACTCCCAGGCTGTTGATAGTGGGGGATTCAGCAATGTTAATGCCATTGAATGTCAAGGGAAGATGGTTGAATTCTCTCTTATTGGAGATGGTCATTGCCTTGCACTTGTGTGTCACCTACTTGCCACCTATAAGCTGAAGCCTGAATGTTGCCCAACTCTTGCTGCATATGGATATGGACTGCTGTAGGAGTTGCGAACAGTGCTGAACATTGTGCAATTATCAGCGAACATCCCCACTTCTGACAAAATGATGGAGGAAAGGTGGTTGGGCTGAGGACACTACCCCGAGGAACTCCTGCAGCAATATCCTGGAGCTGAAATTAAAGACCTCCAACAACCACAACCATCTTCCTTTGTGCTAGGTATGAGTCCAACCAGCAGAGAGTTTTCCCCAATTCCCAATGGCTTCAGTTTTGCTAGGGTTCGTTGATGCCACTTGGTCAAATGCGGCATTGATGTCAAGGGCAGTCACTCTCACCTCACCTCAGGAGTTCAGCTTTTTTGTTCATGTTTGAACCAAGGCTGTCGTGAGGTCAGGAGCTGAGTGGACAGGGTGGAACCCAAACTGCGTGTCAGTGAGCAGGTTATTGCTATGTAAGTGCTGCTTGATAGCACTATCGACGACCCCTTCCATTACTTTGTTGATGATTGAGAGTGGACTGATGGGGCAGTAATTGGCTGGTTTGGATTTGTCCTGCTTTTTGTGTACAGGAGATACCTGGGCAATTTTCCAAATGGCAGGTAGATGCCAGTGTTGTAGCTGTACTGGAACAGCTTAGCTAGTGCTGTGGCTAGTTCTGGAGCACAAGTCTTCAGTACAATTGCCGGAATGTTGTCAGGGCCCATAGCCTTTGCAGTATCCAGTGCCTTCAGCTGTTTTTGATATCACGTGGAGTGAATCAAATTGGCTGAAGACTGGCATCTGTGATGCTGGGGACCTCCGGAGGAGGCCGAGATGGATCATCCACTCGGCACTTCTGGTAGAAGATTGTTGCAAATGCTTCAATGGTGTCTTTTGGACAGGGCCTCTTTTCTGGTTGGACTGGAAACATACCGCTGTAGGAAATTTTCCTGAACACATTCCAAGAACTCTTGCCTCTCTCTGCCCTTTACACTACTACTATCCCAGTCTATATTCAGATAATTAAAGTCCCCCATTATAACTACTCTAGAATTTTTTCTCTCTATAATTTCCTCGCAAATGTGTTCCTCTACATCCCAATAGTTGGTGGCCTATAGACTACACCAAGCAACGTAATTCACAGAATCACAGAATTTTAACAACACAGAAGGAGGCCATTTGGCCCATTGTGTCTGCACCGGCTCTCCAAATGAGCATTATGACCTAGTGCCATTGCCCTGCCTTTTCCCTGCACATTGTTTCTATTCAAATAATCATCCAATGCCCTCTTGAATGCCTCGATTGAACCTGCCTCCACCACACTTCCAGGCAGTGCATTCTAGACCCAAACCACTCGTTGTATGGAAAAGATTTTTCTCACATCACATTTGCATCTTTTGCAAATCACTTTAAATCTGTGCCCTCTCGTTCTTGATCCTTTTACGAGAGGGAACAGCTTCTCCCTATCTACCCCATCCAGCCCCCTCATGATTTTGAACATTTTTATCAAATCGCCTCTTAACTTTCTTCTCTCCAAGGAGAACAGACGCAACCTCTCCAATCTATCCTCATAGCTGAAGTTTCTCAGTCCTAGAACCATTCTTGCAAACCTCTTCTGCACTCTCTCCAATGTGTTCACATCCTTCCTATAACGTGGAGCCCAGAACTGTGCACAATACTCCAGCTGAGGTCTAACGAGTGTCTTACATAAATTCAACATAACCTCCTTGCACTTGTACTCTGTGCCCCTATTAATAAAGCCCAGGATACTATAGGCTTTATTAACTGCTCTCTCCACCTGTTCTGCCACCTTCAATGATCTATGCACATATACACCCAGGTCTTTCTGCTCCTGCACCCCCTTCAAAATTTCACCCCTTATTTTATATTGTCTGTCCATGTTCTTCCTACCAAAATGCATCACCTCACACTTCTCCACATTGAACTTCATCCGCCACCTATCTGCCCACTCCACCAACTTGTCTATGTCCTCTTGAAGTTCTACACCGTCCTCCTCGTGGTTCACAACATTCCCAAGCTTCTTATCATCTACAAACTTTGAAATTGTCCCCTGCACACCAAGATCTAGATCATTAATATATAATCATGAAAAACAAGGGTCCCAGTATCGACCCCTGGGGAACTCCACTACAAACCTCCCTCCAGCCCAAAAAACTTCCATTGACCATTACTCTCTGCTTCCGATTTTTCAGCCAATTTTGTATCCACGTTGCTTCTGTCCCTTTTATTCCATGAGAAATAACTTTTCTCACAAGTCTGTTGTGTGGCACTGTATCAAATGCCTTTTTAAAGTCCATGTACACCACATTAACAGCATTACCCTCATCGACCTTTTATGTTACCTCTTCAAAAAACTCCAGCAAGTTAAACACAATTTCCCCTTCAGAAATCCATGCTGGCTTTCCTTATCAACCCATATTTTTCCATGTGACTATTAATTCTACCCCAAATAATGGTTTCTAGAATCTTACCCACCACTGATGTTAAACTGACTGGTCTGTAAGAGCGTAATGTTTGCAATTCTCCAGTCCTCTGGCACCTCTCCTGAGTCCAGGGAAGACTGAAAGATTGTGGCCAGTGCCCCTGCAATTTCTACTCTCACTTCATTCAATATCCTTGGGTGTATCTCATCCAGTCCCGGTGCCTTGTCAACTTTAAGTACCAACAGTCTATTCAACACTTCCTCCTTATCAATTTTGAACCCTTCTAGTGACAGAGTTTCCTTGTCTGGCACCATGGCCTGGGTAGCATCTACCTTCTTAGTAAAGACGGAAGCAAAGTATTCATTTACCACCTCAGCCACAGCCCCTTTGTCCATGTGTAAATTCCCTACTCCTCCTTTTACCACCCTTTTACTATTTATATGTCTATAGAAGACTTTGGGATTCCCCTTTATGTTGGCTGCCAGTCTTTTCTCATAATCCCTCTTCGCTTCTCTAACATGCTTTTTCACCTCCCCTCTGAACCTTCTGTATTTCTCTTGGTTCTCAATTGTATTTTCTATTTGACACCTGTCATAAACACACATTTTCTTCTTTATCTTAATTTCAATCTCCTTTTTCATCCAGGGGGCTCTGGATTTGTTTGCCCTACCTTTCCCTTTCGATGGAATATTCCTTGACTGTGCCCGAACCAATTCTTTTTCGAAGGTAGCTCATTGTTGAGCTACAGCTTTTCCTGCCAATCTTTTGTTCCAGTCTATCTGGCCCAGCTTCATTCCTGCCCCATTGAAGTCGGCTCTCATCTAGTTAATTATTCTTACTCTGGATTGCCTATCATCCTTTTCTATCATCCTAAAACATATAATACAATGATCACTGTCTCCTAAATGTTCCCCCATTGACACTTGATCTATTCGGCCCACCTCATTTCCAAGAACCAGGTCCAACAGTACATCTTTTCTAGTTGGATTGGACACATACTGCTGTAGAAGATTCCCCTGAACACAATCTAGAAACTTTTGCCCCTTTCCACCCTTTACACTGCCACTGTCCCAGTCTACATTCGGGTAATTAAAGTCTCCCATTATAACTACTCTATAATTCCTGCATCTCCCTTTAATTTCCCTGCAGATTTGTTCCTCTACGTCCTTCTCACTATTTGCCGGTCTATAGACTACACCAAGCAATGTAATTGCATCCTTTTTGTTCCTTAGCTCTGGCCAAATTGATTCTGTCCTTGAACCCTCTGGGACATCCTCTTTCTCCAGCACTGCAATGCTCTCCTTAACCAATACCACCACCCCTCCTCCTTTCCTATCTCTTCTGAACACCTTGTACCCGGGAATATTTAACACCCAGTTCTGCCCTTCCTTGAGCCAGGTCTCTGTTATCGCCACAACATCATATTTCCACATGGCAATCTGCGCCTGTAACTCCCCAATCTTATTTACAGTACGCTGTGCATTCACATACATGCATTGTAACCCCGATTTAGATTTTGTTACTTTCTCCCTTACCCCATTTACCCCAAATTTACCTGTTAACTTACTATTCTCTATACTAGTGCTATCTGTCCCTCCCAGTATTTTGTGCACCCTGGTATCCCTCTCTAATATTTCCTCTTGGTTCTCACACCCCTGCCAAGTTAATTTAAAGCCCTCCTAACAGCATTAGCAAAATGCCTCGCAAGGAACTCAGTCCCAGCTCTGTTCAGGTGCAACCCATCCGGCTTGTACAGGTGCCATCTCCCCCAGAGCCAGTTCCAGTGTCCCAGGAATCTAAAGCCCTCCCTCCTGCACCATCTTTCCAGCCACGCATTCATCTGCCTTATCCTCCATCTCTGTACTCACTGGCACGTGGCACTGGGAGTAATCTGGAGATTACTACACATGAGGCCTGCTTGCTAATTTTCTACCTAGCTCCCTAAATTCTGATTGCAGGACTGCATTCCCCTTCTTACCTAAGTCATTGGTACCAATGTAGAGCACGGTTGATCACCCTCTCCCAAAAGAATGTCCTGCAGCCGCTCAGTCATGTCTACAGCCACAGAAAAGCCATTCTGCTCCCCTAACCAATGAATCCCCCATTATTTTTGCTCCTCCTTTCTTCTCCCCTCCTGTGCAGCCAAGCCACTCATGGTGCCACAAACTTGTCTCTGACTGCGCTCCTTTGAGGAACCAGCGCCCTCTCCAGCTTCCAAAATGGAAAACCAATTGGTGAGCGGGACTCCTGCACTACCTGCCTACTTCTCTTATACTGCCTGGTGGTCGCCTATTCCCCGTCTCCATGGCCCTTAAGCTGCGGTGTGACCACCTCTCTGAACGTGTTATCCACGTAGCTCTCAGCCTCGTGGATGTGCCACAGTAACTCCAGCTGCTGCTCGAGCTCTGAAACCCGGAGCTCAAGTTCCTGCAGCTGACAGCACTTCCTGCACATGTGGTCGTCTAGGACACCGGTAACGTCCATGACTTTGTACATATTACAGGACACACATTCCACTTGACTGAGCTGCTCTGCCATGAATTAACTCTACTTCCCTTAACATTATTCTACTTTGGATTATTTATATTATTTTATTATATTGGCCCCAAATCTCCTTTATTCCTGGCGCTTCTCAGTTAAATCCAAGTATAGCAACTTGTTTAAAAATATTATACTTTTCTAATTTACTCACCAGGTCCTACTTACCAAGGCTCTTGCCACTCTTCTTTCTGAGGAAAGGTAGAAAAGGAAAGGAGCACCTCCTCCCCGAACTCCCTCAGTCACCAAACTCCAACTGAAGCACTCTACTGCAGCCAAAACAGCACTCCAGTGCAGACAAAGTCAGCACTACAAGATAGTCTTTTTCTGATCTATCCTCACAGTGGCACTGGGAGTAAACCAGAGATTCCTACCTCTGAGGTCCTGCTTGCTAGATTCTTTATTAGCTTCCTAAACTCTGCCTCCAGGTCCTTATCCCTTTCTACATATGTCATTAGTACCAAAATGGACTATGATCTCTGGCTGAAATGATATCAAGCAATGTTCAGTCTAAGGTGCAAGTAAACATTGCACAATAGAGGCATTCCAAGGCTGAACGCTGTATTGCATTTACATCCTTGGAGACTTTAAAAGTAGGTGTAAGTTGACATCTAAAAATGAATCAAACTCAGGTGACTGACATCATTAAAATCCTGTCTTCAGAAGTACACAGTGACTCGTTTATATAAAGACCCCAAACCCCCTCTCTGCAGAACAGTGAGGTAGATTGCAGAAGTGAAGCACAGTTACTCTCCTGAGGTCAGTTCTCTCTGCTTGCCTGCAATACACTTCTCGAGACTGCTTCTTAAAGGGAAAGTCTGAAATCTCATTATATTAAATCCTTTAATAAAGACAAATTTAAAAAGTCATACCAAAGTGAACAAAGTCAAAGGTCATAGCCTTGGTGCATGTTCTCAGTAGGAATTACTCCAAAATCCACAACTCAAAGAAGCAGCTGCAAAATGAAGGGGCAAGAGCAGGGTCGCAATCACACAGCTGTACACACAGCTGCCCCAGGGGCTGTGCACACAGCTGCCCCAGGGGCTGTGCACACAGCTGCCCCAGGGGCTGTGCTCACCCCTCTCCCAGGGGCTGTACTCACCCCTCCCCCAGGGGCTGTGCTCACCCCCTCCCCCAGGGGCTGTGCTCACCCCTTCCCCCAGGGGCCGCCCTCACCCCTCCCCCAGGCGCCGCCCTCACCCCTCCCCCAGGGGCCGCGCTCACCCCTCCCCCAGGGGCTGTGCTCACCCCTCCCTCAGGGGCTGCACTTACCCCCCCCACCCCAAGGGGCTGTGCTCACCCCCTCCCCCAGGGGCCGCCCTCACCCCTCCCCCAGGGGCTGCACCCACCCCTCCCCCAGGGGCTGTGCTCACCCCCTCCCCCAGGGGCTGTGCTCACCCCTTCCCCCAGGGGCCGCCCTCACCCCTCCCCCAGGCGCCGCCCTCACCCCTCCCCCAGGGGCCGCGCTCACCCCTCCCCCAGGGGCTGTGCTCACCCCTCTCCCAGGGGCTGTACTCACCCCTCCCCCAGGGGCTGTGCTCACCCCCTCCCCCAGGGGCTGTGCTCACCCCTTCCCCCAGGGGCTGTGCTCACCCCTCCCCCAGGGGCCGCCCTCACCCCTCCCCCAGGCGCCGCCCTCACCCCTCCCCCAGGGGCCGCGCTCACCCCTCCCCCAGGGGCTGTGCTCACCCCTCCCTCAGGGGCTGCACTTACCCCCCCCACCCCAAGGGGCTGCCCTCACCCCTCCCCCAGGGGCTGCCCTCACCCCTCCCCCAGGGGCTGCACCCACCCCTCCCCCAGGGGCTGCACTCACCCCTTCCCCCAGGGGCTGCCCTCACCCCTCCCCCAGGGGCTGCCCTCACCCCTCCCCCAGGGGCTGCACTCACCCCTCCCCCAGGGGCCGCCCTCCCCCAGGGGCTGCACTCACCCCTCCCCCAGAGCCAGGATGAGTGTAAGCATCTGGCGAGCTCCGAAGTGTTGGGTTTTGGGTCCTCTCACTGTCGATCGGATACACAGCGATAGACAAAAGCTCGGATGTGATTCCCACTGTGATGAGCTGTCAGCGAATCAATGGCCGAGGGCATCCAGCCTCCAGACCCCCACAAGATGTGTGTCGGGACCCTGCGGAAGTCCCGGCATGCTGAACCTGTGGGAATTTCCAAGGAAATTTGAATTTCTGGTGGGCAATTGCCCAGCTCCGAGGGACCCTCCGAGAAGGTCTCTGACCCTGAGTTAAATTTGGAGACTTCGTACAGTTCCAGCTTATTTAACTAGTTACTCAGGAAATGTTAGACAGAAAAATCCTATTTTAATTCCTGGGTTACTATAAACTGACGCTCCCAACTTCCCCCTCGAACCTTCCCACTACCCCCCAACCCCTGACTATCCCCCCTGATCCCCAACCCAACCTGACTAGCCCCCAACACCCAACACCCCCCTGAGCACCCAGCCACTCCCCCCCGACCAGACCTAACTAGCCACCACCTGTCAGCTCCTCCTAATCTGACTAACCCCCCCCGACCCAGCTCACCCATCAGCCACTGTACCCACTTACTTCACCCACCTACCAACCAATCCCATCCACACTGGACATTTAAATGAACCTCACAGCAGCTGGTTCTGTAACAAGGGGGCACCTGATCTGCGCTGATCCTCTCTGCTGCTCTCTGTGAGGATTCCTGCGCCAAGGGAGTTCTTCTGCATCGTGGAGCGGAAGTTGGAATCTTTTCGATTAATTTCTGTCTGATCGGAGTTGGAAACTGGGGTTCCAACTCTCATCAGGAGTTTTGGGCCATTGAGTCGTGTAACACAGGTGGAGGCCATTCAGCCCATTATGCCTGTGCAAGCTCTTTAAAAGTTTATTTAATCCCACTCTCCTGCCATTTCCCCATTTCTCTATATTTCCTTTTGAAGTATTTATCCAAATCTGTTTCAATTCTGCTCAGAAAAGTAATGATCACATTATTCAAAACAATGAAATGTGCATATATAATTATATTTTTCTCTCTTTACTAAGTAGAAACAGAATATAATGCATCATTTGTCAGTGAAGATTTGTTCAATAAAACATTCAGCTTCATCATTTGGTGTTGTTTAATCTGTACGCTGAGGGAGCTGGCATCCAAGAGTCTGAGTGTCCAAAACTCTAACACCTGAATTTTTCCCTCATCTGCCACACGTGTTCAGTGGGCCTGGGAGTGGTCGGGAAATGGTGGGCCCCCAACTGCGATTGGCCCCCGACCACGATTTCACGCTAACTGGCCAATTAACGGCCAGCGTGAAACGCGCGCTGAAAAGCTCAGCACTGCTGGGGTGGGTGCAGGAAGAAGGCAGGTGATGATGTCACCATGGGCGCAGGTGAACGCTGTGCGAGCTCCCTGAAGGCAGACAGACCTGCAAATAATTAAATAAAGCATAAAACGAGCTGCAAAAAAATGCCCATGCAGCACAATCAAGCACCTGAAACCATACCTCATAAAAATGCTGTCCCCAAATATTTCTTTTTATTTTATTTCCTAACAGAGATTTCATCCCACCCTTGGTTGAGGTTTCATGAAAAATATAAATGTCGCCTGGCCGATTCGCCCGTCCGCCAACTGCAAGGTTGGTCAGACCACAAAAAATCGCATTCAATTGCGCCATTAATGGGCTTAATTGTTGGCGGCCACGCTCTCGACTGCCGCCAAGTGAAATATTGCATGAGTGCGGCATGGTGTTGGAATGATCGCCCAAAGTCATCTCGCAGGATTTCACGCCCGATTGGGTCGGACACGCGCCTGCCCACAGAACAGAAAATTGTGCTGAAGTATCTGAGACCCGAGATGCTGAGACCCCAATTGTCCAAATATCTGAGACCCGAGATGCTGAGACCCCAATTGTCCAAATATCTGAGACTCCGAGAGTCTGAAGGGCTTTTATCTTTTTTTATTTTTTCATGGATAAATAGGCTTCCCTTCTATTGAGTAAATTGTGTAAAATAATACAATTCCACTGTTACTTCCATTGTTACTCTCGCTATTATTATCCTTCAGGTCAGTTATGAAATAGAATAAACGGCAGTTGTTTAATAATCTTAAAATCCATAATAACAAGTGCTCACATCAGTGTCTTATAATCATCATTGCAGAAAATATCTGTCAGATTTGAAGATGTGAAAGATGAAGTATTAAATTCTGCTTCGAATGTGCTTTACATGTTCACTACATTGAAAGGCTCCAGTAACTTCCACAGCCGTTACCATGGGTTTCAGTCAGCTGACCAATGAACAATCCATTAACTTCACAGTTCATAAACTGATCAATCTTTTGTGCTGGGATCAGCTTCTATTCTCCCCATGTCAACAAGAAAGTCTGAGTTTAAACTTGTCACACACTCTGTGGGCCTGATTTTAACTCCCTCAAATCCATTCACTGACACAGAGCTGAAATCAGGTCCAATGATTCTCTCTGTAAGGATCGGACTCTGGCTGATTCTCAATCTACTCACAAGATTGTCTGGCTTCACATCCAAAGTCTTAATTCCAATAATTTAGAAATTCAGAAAAAAAACCCCTTCTTTGATCCATTCATGTATTATAGAGGGCGGGGGTGGGTGAGGTGAGAGAGAGGAGGATGAAGCAGAGAGGGAGTGAGCTGGAAGGGGTTGAGGGTAATGGAGACTGAGGGAAAATGGGGAGATGAAATAGTAGAGGGGACAGGAGGAGGGGAAGATGGAGAGAGTAGAGGAGGTCAGAGGAGGGGAAAATCTACCCGCTGCTTGCCATTCAAGAAATTGCATCCTGACAGAGTTTGTAAGATGGAGGACCTCCATCTCCCTTTGGGCCCAATGGATCACTGTGCTTAGCTCCAATACACTGGGGCATTCACACTGACCTGTCAACCTGCTCAGACTTAAAAAAAATGATCAATCCTTAAGTCAAGCTTCTCTAGTGGTTGAGGGGTCAAGAATGGAGGTTGATTGTAGGAGATCTAGAACAGAGGTAAAGAAATTTCACAAAGAAACTTGGGAGTCTGTGGGATTCAATCCCAGGGGTAATGGTTCAAGCAGAAACTGTGTCAACAGTTGAGATGAGATTGTAGAAGGGGTTGAAGGAAAAGGGGTTTGAAGGGATGTGGAAACAGGACGGCTTAATGTGAATGAGACTGTTTGCTTGTGTGGAGGGTAAAGGCCGACACAGATTGGATGGACCGAATGGCCATTTTACATGTTGTGTATAATTCCTACTTCAGTCCAGTTTGATGACTTGTTGGTGACAAAGGGAGGCTTTGGGCCATTGTGCCTGTGTTGGTGCTAGTTCAGCTACTTCAGCTAATGCCATTTCCCTGCTCCTTCCCCATTTTCCTAATGTTTCTCTTCAAGTGTTTATCTAATTCCCCCTTGAATGTCACAATGAGATTCAGGCTCAATCTGGCTGTGGTCAAACATTCTGTACTTAATGACCATTTGCATGATAACAATTTCCCTGCTCTCCCTCTTACACTGTCCCTCTTGCGAGCTTAGTGACCAAAGCAATGTCCACTGCTTTTTACATCCAGCAGATTGTGCTTCTGGTTCTTTCCAGAACATGTGACAGATTTTTAGCCTGACTTAGAAACTCGACTGGGAGAGCTGGTTTGAGATGATGGTGGGATGGGGGTGGGGTTGGGGTCAGGAATCACCCCCCAGCTTGAGAACCCCACTGGATGTCAACCCAGTTTTAAATGCAAGAATTTAAGCTTGTTGCAGAGATCCAAACTTCTTGATTCACACAGTAGTGGAAATCATCTGTCACTATTTACACTTGCAAACCCAGTCTTCACTTTAAGCACTTCTGTTAGATCTCTTGCACCTTAAACAAAGCCTCCTATCTCTGGCAGCACCTAGTGAGCCCTGCTGCAGCTCTTACAGGAATAGGCCATTCAGCCCCTCACATCTGTTACACAGGAATAGGCCATTCAGCCCCTCGAACCTATTACACAGGAATAGGGGGTTCGAGAAGCACTGCAGTACCAGGTTCCAATGGGTTGAATGTCCTGTTTGTGTTCATTACTGTATCTCTATCCATATTTGGTGACGATTGTCCATCATTTCCTCCTGGTGGCTACTCCTGACTGAAGTACATCATTTAATTTTCACCTGAGCTGTGAGTTAGCAAATCTCAACAATATACAAAGGTTACTGAAGAAATTACATAAAGGATTCACAAGGATGATATCAGAACTGAGAAAATGAAGCTATCAGGAAATGCTGAACAGGCTGGGAATAATTCCCTGTAATTCCATAGCTAACCCTGCGATGGGCTCCGCTGAGAGACCCACACTCTGGATATAGGAGAGGTGTCAGAGGATTGGAGAATGGCAAATGTGACACCATTATTCAAAAAAGAATGTAAGCATATTCCTAGCAATTACAGGCCGGTCAGTTTAACATCCATAGGGGGTAACGTTTTAGAAACAATAACCAGGGAAAATAATGAACAGGCACATGGAGAGGTATGAGTTCATTAAGGAGAACCAGCACAGATTTGTAAAAGGCAAATTGTGTTTGAGTAATCTAACAGAATTTGCTGATGAAGTAACAGAGAAGGTTGATGAAGGAATTGTGATACTTGTTGTCTACGTGGATTTTAAGAAAGTGTTTGACAAGTTATCACATAAAAGGCTGGTTAACAAAATTGAGGCTGATGGAATAGGAGGGTCAGTATCAACCTGCATTTAAAAAATGGCTTAAGGACTAAAAACAGTGAGTTGTGGTAAATGGTTGTTTTTGGACTGGAGGATGGTAGAGAGTGATGTCCCCCAAGGGTCAGTGCTAGGACAACTGCATTTTTTGCTATATATAAATGACTGATCTTGGAATACAGCCAATGATACCAAACTTGAAGGACTGGCAAACGGTAAGGATGATACCAAACCCCAGTAACAGGACGTAGATAGGCTAGCGGGGCCGACAAGTGGCAGGTGGAATTTAATACAGAGAAACGTGAGGTGATCCATTTTTGCAGAAAGGATAGAGAGAGACTTAATCACACAATTCTAATAAGTTTGCAAGGACAGAGGGACCAGGGGTTTCATGTGCATCAATCTTTGAAGGCGACAGGACATATTGAAAGAGTGGGAACTTGAGCTTCATAAATAAAGACATTGAGTACAAAAGCAGGGAGTTTATACTGAAGCTTTATAAAGCTCTGTTTAGGCCCCAACTAGAGTATTGCACATCCCAGTTCTGATCACAACACTTTAGGAAAGATGTGAGAGTCCTTAGAAAGATGCAGAAACGATTTACCAGAATGATTCCAGGGATGGTTGGGGGTGTGAGGGAAGTGATGGTGGTGGTGGGGGCGGGTGGGGGGGTGGGCTTGGTTACAAGGTTAGGTCGGAGAAGCTGGGGTTGTTCTCTTGCAGCTAAGGAGATTGAGGTGAGATTTGATAGGGGTTTACAAGATTATGACAGGTTTAGATAAGGTAGACAAGGAAAGCTGATGGTGCAAGGACTAAAGGACACAGATTTAAGGTTTTTGGCAAGAGATGCAGGGGGGAAATGTGAAGAAGAATTTTTTTACACTGCGAGTGGTAATGACCTGAGGCAGGTGGAAGCAAAAACAATCAATGATCTCAAAAGGAAATTGAGTAGACGCTTGAAGAATATAAACCTGCAGGGTGACCAGGATTGAGCAGGGGACTGACTGGATTACTGCACAGAGAAGCAGCATGGAGGGGGGGTGAATGGCCTCATTCTGTGCTGTAAACAACTCCATACAAAGATGTGCCCTCAGGGATGAATCATGCTCAGAAACTGGACATGGGTGTGAAATATCTTCATTTTTAATTGTTAAATATTAAACTTTATAAGTTAATATATGTTTATATCTTTATATGTTAATTTTCCAAGATATTTAGTCTTATCAAACAATTACAAACTTTTTCAAATCAATAATAAAAAGGAATGTGTTTTTATTCATACGTCCAATGTGGGCGTCATTAGCAAGGCCAGCATTTATTAACATGGCAGATTCCCTTCCCTAAAGGACATGAGTGACGTTAGTTGTTTCTATACAACAATCCATTCGTTTCATGGTCACCACCACTGAGACTAGCATTTTATTCCATATTTATTTAATCAAATCTAATTTCTCCAGCTGCATGGCATGATTTGAACTAGTCCAGTAACATAACCACTCTGCTAACGGACCTCTTTGCTACCCTTTGGATAGAAGGTGTAATTGTACTGCAATATGAAAGCAGCTTCACAACATTGTTGTGGTTTTAAGTGACTGTTGATTTGTGAGGCCGTGAAACTCCCAATAACCACGAGAGAATTTTCACTTCCTTCACTCCAGAAACAGTGGCTTTTGATCGGAAGCTCTGGCTCAGCACATTATTGCCACCTGCTGGAATCTAGCTCAAACTGCAACATCAGCTCACTTTTCAACATCTGTCACTGTTCATAAGAAGTAAAAGCAGGAGTAGGCCATTCGGCCCCTCAAGCCTGCCCTGCCATTCAGTAAGATCATGGTTGATCTGATCATGGCCTCAGCTCCATTTTCCTGCTCATTTTGCAGACTGTGCCAACCCAGCCACTCACAGGAGCAAGAATTTAATTAACTTCCTGAAGAAATAATTGAGGGATAGACAAAGGAAGTCTATATTTGTTTTTTTTAACATAACATAAGTCACTTGGTGCACTGATTAAGACCGATTGTGTTAAAGGTAAAGTGGTAGCACAGATAGAGCAATGGCTGAAGGTTGGAAGGAAGACTGGATGGAAATGGATGCTCTGTGTTTGGTGAGGTGGCTGTTGTATCCTAGGGTCTGTCTAGGGGCCTCTCTTGATTTCCAATATTTTGTCTATGGGCTCAGAGGGAATAATATCAAAAGTTGCTGCTAACACCACATTTGGGGGAATAGCAGGGCCGTGTCAGACTGCAGATTACAGTCAGAGGTTTGATGCAGATACTTTTCACTACAGATAAACATGAGATGGAGAAAACAACAGAAATCAGAATTAAATACAGCACAGAAAAATGCCTTGTGGAGTGCTAGAAAAGGCTGACTGAGGGGTGCAGGCACAGGTACTGCAAAGCAGAACAGGAGGAGAATAAAGTTATGAAAGGGAGAAAAGGGATTGTGGGTTTTATATACAGGGCACTGAATATGAAGACAAGGATGTGATGAGGAACCTATCAACCATTGATAGATCACATTGCAGTAATGCACGCAGTTTTGGGATCTTTATTAAAGAAAGAACATGAAAACCACAGAACAGGTTCGAGAGGTTGAATGGCCTCTTCCTATTCCTGTGTAATAGGTTCGAGGGGCTGAATGGCCTATTCCTGTAAGAGCTGCAGCAGGGCTCACTAGGTGCTGCCGGAGATAGGAGGCTTTGTTTAAGGTGCAAGAGATCTAACAGAAGTGCTTAAAGTGAAGACTGGGTTTGCAAGTGTAAATAGTGACAGATGATTTCCACTACTGTGTGAATCAAGAAGTTTGGATCTCTGCAACAAGCTTAAATTCTTGCATTTAAAACTGGGTTGACGTCCAGTAGGGTTCTCAAGCTGGGGGGTGATTCCTGACCCCAACCCCACCCCCATCTTCTCAAACCAGCTCTCCCAGTCGAGTTTCTAAGTCAGGCTAAAAATCTGTCACATGTTCTGGAAAGAACCAGAAGCACAATCTGCTGGATGTAAAAAGCAGTGGACATTGCTTTGGTCACTAAGCTCGCAAGAGGGACAGTGTAAGAGGGAGAGCAGGGAAATTGTTATCATGCAAATGGTCATTAAGTACAGAATGTTTGACCACAGCCAGATTGAGCCTGAATCTCATTGTGACATTCAAGGGGGAATTAGATAAACACTTGAAGAGAAACATTAGGAAAATGGGGAAGGAGCAGGGAAATGGCATTAGCTGAAGTAGCTGAACTAGCACCAACACAGGCACAATGGCCCAAAGCCTCCCTTTGTCACCAACAAGTCATCAAACTGGACTGAAGCAGGAATTATACACAACATGTAAAATGGCCATTCGGTCCATCCAATCTGTGTCGGCCTTTACCCTCCACACAAGCAAACAGTCTCATTCACATTGAGCCGCCCTGTTTCCACATCCCTTCAAACCCCTTTTCCTTCAACCCCATCTAACTTTCAGTTGGATAAGTGTAACTTTTCAGAGCATTAAGTCTGGAATAAGCCCTTCCTTTGGACAGACCATTCACAAACTGCACCATCAGCGACTCAAGTTATTGAATTCGCTGCTGGAGTTGAGGAGATGCAGGGAGATTTGAGAATCTCCCCTACAGCCAATGACAATCCAGGATGGCTGCCTAATGGCTCAGTAAACTCACTCTGCAATTAGCTGAGCACAAGGTCCATCCTTCACCTGTGCTCGGTTCACTGTCTCATCTGAGGTGGGGCCAGGCACATGAAAACTGGCTTCAACCACCCCTACGGTAGAAGAGGACAAAAATCAGCCAGGGTTCTTGCTCCTGATCACTGTCCAGTGACCCCTGTCTCTGACCCTCACTGTATCGATGGCGTTTGCCTGAAATCACAACGGAACTACACCACATGATGAACCAGACTCTTCAAAAGAGAGATTAAGTGACAGGTAGAGAAGAGTTCCAGATCATCAGTCAAAATTCAACCAAAGCTGTTTGTTCCACATCGCTAGGGAATCAATATTATACACGATGCAGAGGTACGGTTTGTGTGATTGATACATCATTGAGAACATTGCTCAGTCTAGGTGAGACTTTAAGCTCACAGTGATTGGGAGGAGATGCCCATAACATGTGCTTCACTGAGACATGGTTCCCCTTTGATGAGGGCAGTGAAAAATGGTGTGATGAAAAATGGGTTTGAAATAAGTCATTACAGAGCGTGACCAAGGAGATGATAGAAGTTAAGTCATATCGCTGGCTGTTTCTGGCTGCCTCTCAGCACTGCTCTTCACTGTCACAGGCTAGAAAGCTTTCTTTATGTGTCCATTGCTGTGTGAGTGTAAAGGGTGTCTGCTCTGTTCTCTCCATGTCTTGTATTTGTGATTACTCTTCCTCCAGGCAAACCTGCCAATGCTCAGCATGAATATCCAGGACACTGCATACATTGCAGCTCCTGCCAGCTTCACAATAGGGAGGGGCACAGGGGAAGATAACTCACAATACAGCAGCCTGCCTCCAACCCCAATCCTCACACCCAAAAACAGCAGCACAAACAGAAAATCGACAACATCTCCCAGCCAGGAGTGGTAATAGCCAGATTCTCGAAGAAACCAGCGGATCTGAAGGAAGGGATTGGTCACCTCACTGCCAAAGATGACAGCATTGACTTCAACAGCTGAGTGTTCCAAAGCCAGCACCATGACAATGCCCAGGATACTGAGGCTGTGGTGAGAGAGCATCACCAGGCCCTCCGTTTGGAAATAGATACACCAGCACATATCAAATATAAAATAACCCAACGACAGGCACAGCACCTGGATCTGAAGCGCAGTGTTTGGAGAGCCTGAAAAATAGACAAATTGCATTTAACTCTAGTAACTTTGAAACTAAATTATTTCCACTTAACAAATATTTCACCAGCTCAAAACCTGTAGTTCCAACATTCACAGTGACATCATTGCAGGTTTTTTTGGTGTTAAACCACTGAGGAACAAGTTAAAAAAAAATATAAAAATCAAATACTGCAGATGTTGGCAAACTGAATAAAAACATAAAATGATGGAAATACTCAACAGGTCAGACAGTAAATAGGGAGAGAAAAGCAGAGTTAATGTTTCAGGTCAACGAATTTTCATCGGAACTGTTTGAACACCCTGAGAAAATCAACATGTTGTACGTAACCTTTCGAGAGTAGCTTTGAAACCAATATAACTAAAATACTGAGTCCAGTAACCTTGTGTAATAAAGGATTGAAGAGTATCAACTCGAGACCCCAATTACAGTATCTGTGTGAAGAGCAAAATGTGGGCATTATGGTGATAATGTCAGATATGTGATAGGAGTGAAAGCAGATTAATCCCCATTGGGAGGAGGGAAAAAGAGGGAAAGTCACCCGGACAGCTCCATAAACTCTGACCTCATCACCCCAGACTGTTCCCCATAAACTCTGACCTCATCACCCCAGACTGTTCCCCATAAACTCTGACCTCATCACCCCAGACTGTTCCCCATAAACCCTGACCTCATCACCCCAGACTGTTTCCCATAAACTCTGACCTCATCACCCCAGACTGTTCCCCATAAACTCTGACTTCATCACCCCAGACTGTTCCCCATAAACTCTGACCTCATCACCCCAGACTGTTCCCCATAAACCCTGACCTTGTCACTCTAGACTGTTCCCCATAAACTCTGACCTCATCACCCCAGACTGTTCCCCATAAACCCTGACCTCGTCACTCTAGACTGTTCCCCATAAACTCTGACCTCATCACCCCAGACTGTTCCCCATAAACTCTTGATCTCGTCACCCCAGACTGTTCCCATAAGCTCTGACCTTGTCACCCCAGTCTGTTCCCCATAAACCCCGACTTCATCACCCCAGACAGCTCCATAAACTCTGACCTGGTTACCTCAAACTGCTCCATAAACCCTGACCTCTTCACCCCAGACTATTCCCCATAAACCCTGACCTCGTCATCCCAGACTGCTCCATAAACTCTGATCTCATCACCCTAGACTGTTCCTGCTAGGCCCCACGACTCATCGCCAAGCACTGTCTGACCTCTGACCATTCCTTCCTTCAAATGATTTAACCAAGAGAAAAACAGGAGGAAGTTTGTGTTAGAGAGAAAATCCCAACCTGAAATAAATAAATACACTTATCCCAGCCAAGGGTGTTATGTGATAAACATAAGCAGTAGAGAGGTGATGTGAATGATGAATTGCTCTGTCAATGGTAGAGCTGTTTATCCCATTGCATGAGGATCAGGCTTGATGGCCTTTTTTGCCTTGGGCAAGATCAGAATCCATGCTGCTGGTATTACTTACACCAAGGGCCTTCAGGACACAAAGCACATGAGTTGTGCGCTGGAAGCCGGCCAGCCTGCTTGTCACCTGTTGGTCTCCACAGAGCAAAGTCCAAACTTCAGGCAAAATGAATAAATGTGCGCACAGATTGGTGAACAACAGCAGAAAATTCACAACTTACTTAGAACCTTAGGTTGTGACAGAATTAAACTCCCTGGCGTGTATGTTAATTTTATCAATTGAGATTAAATGTCTATAGGTGGAGGGCATTGATTGGAGGGGTACTTGAGCACATACAAAGAGACATTTACCTACACAGGATATGAGTCAAGCTAGGAGGTATATACCTGTAATGATTCATTCCGTGAATAAATCTATACCAAGTGAAGGCTGGCTCTTATTTCTTCCTCCACTGACTGGCTATCGTGAGTATAACAATGTATTACAGTGTGGTACACTGGGTTAGTCTACTTCAAGCATGGAAAAGCAGAACATGTCATCACATCATTACTGAGTGTTCTACATGTAACTTAATCTTCATTCTCCAGGGTCAGCACATGAAGATAAGGCGTAGCCAAGTACGCTGCTGAGCACTGATCCTGGAAAGAGCAAACCACTCAGACAGCGACTACAACCTTGGATTCAGGGGTATCACAAATTCAACCAAAATGGTGTAGGATAACAAGCCCCTCATTTCTGCCGGTCTGACAGTCTCAGCAACTCAGAGCCAGCTAATGCTGACTTGCTTTTATCATCCGCCTTGTTAATTAAGAATTGATGCCAATAATGATCTTTTCCTAACCCCAGCTTAAACCAGAACTCACCTGGATGAGTGAAGGGCCAGGGTCCATCGACAAATCCAACATATGCAGAGAAAGAAACAATGAGAACTCCATGTATGAGGGTTACCAGGCGACAGTTCCACTCATAACGACATTGGCTGTTGATCTGACAGAAGGAGATGTAAAGTGACACCCAACTGATCAAACTGCACAGCACCAGGAGCATAGGGGAAGCCATCTCACTAGAAAGAATAAAAACATTAAAACATGTGCACACAGATGTGAAAGATACTGCAGGAGACAGGATGGGGGCAGAGCAGGTTTGGGAAGGAAGAGTATCTTCATAAGCTGCATATATCAAACCAATAAACACATCAGCAAGGGTAACCCTTGTGTTCAAAAAGACTTGGGCGTGCTTGTGCAAGGAATGCAGAAATTTAACATGCAGGTCCAACAAGTAATTAGGAAGGCGAATGGCCTGTTGGCCTTTATTTCAAGGGCTTAGAGTACAAGAATAAAGAAGTGTTGCTACAGTTGTACAGGGTTTTGGTGAGACCACATCTGGAATACTGTGTGCAGTTTTTAGTCTACATATTTAAGAAAGGATATACTTGCATTGGAGGTGGTACAGGGAAGGTTCACTAGATTAGTCCCTGGATGAGGGGATTGCCTAATGATAGGCTGACTAAATTGGGCCTATATTCTCTGGATTTTAGAAAAATAAGAGGTGATCTTATTGAAACCTACAAAATTCTGAGGGGGTTTGATAGGGTGAACGCTGAGAGATTGTTTCCTCTGGTCGGGAATCTAAAACACGAGATCACAGACTCAGGATAAGTGGCCGATCATTTAGAACTGATGAGGAAACATTTCTTCACTCAGAGGTTGTGAATCTTTGCATTCTCTACCCCAGAGGGTTGTGGGTGCTCCATCATTTAATATATTTAAGGTTAGGATAGACAGAATTTTGGTCTCTCAGGAAATTAAGGGAGTAGGAGGGAAAATGGAATTGAAGCCCAAGTTCATCCATGATGGTATTGAATGGTGGAGCAGGCTCAACAGGCCGTGTGGACTACTCCTGCTCCTATTTCTTATATTATGTTCACCCACAGCTTTCTGCAGCTAGTTACAGTACAGCAATGATCTGATGCCAAGTGGGCGCCAGGGGTCAGCTAAGACCTATAGGACAATAAAATATAAGAAACTATGATATTATAAATAATATATAAACTATTATATTATTATAAGAAATTGCCTGTCTCACCAGGCCAGGTACAAACAAATTGGATGATAAATCATTCAAAATTCACAAATGCCATGAAGTTATTTCCACTACAGCAGCTGCTGAGAAAGTTGATACAAAACCTCACAGATTAGGGTTCAAAATTCACTCTTTCTCAGGTCAGAGAAACCAGCATCAATAACAGTCCAGTACAGCTCTTGCTCAATACCCTGTGTATGGTGGTGGTCACACAATATAGCCCCCAAGTTTAGACACCAGCCTGTAACTCACTCCCAGGCATCTGTTATTCTATATTTTTTATATTTATTCATGGGATGTGGGTGTCACTGGTTAGGCTAGCATTTACTGCCCATCCCTAATTGCCCTTAAGAAGGACAGGGTATAGGGTGGGGCTGTGGAAGGGTCAGTGGATGGGGTGGGGCACTACTAGTTGGTGGCAGATCAGGTTCAAGGATAGTGACGTAGGGGATGGGCAAGGTGGTGAGCTGCCTTCTTGAACAGCTGCAGTCCCTGAGGTGTAGGTACACCCAAAGTGCTGTTAGGGAGAGGGGTGGTGGGGGGGTTCTGGGATTTTGACCAAGTAACAATGGATCATTAGGAACAAGAGGATGCTGTTCAGGCCCTCAAGCATGTTTCACCATTCAATGAAATTATGGCTGATTTACACCTCAATTCCATTTAGCTCCATGATATCGTTCCCGAACTAAAATCTTTCAATCTGAACCTTGAAAGCTCCAATTGAACCCCAGCATCCCTGGCTTTTGTGGGCAAGAGCTCCAGATGTCTACTATCATTTCTGAAAAAAATCGCTTCCTGATTTCATCTGTAAACAGTTGTGCTTCAGTTGTGAGATTATTGTTACTAAATCCCATCTGGCCTGTTCCCTTGTCAGATCTAAAACATATTGTTTGAGTAACCTGTTCTGGATACACTCTAGAAATTACTACCATCAATACAAAAATTAAAATCTTCCCATATAACTGCCTTGCCTTTGCTATCAGCATTTCCATCTCTGCATCTATACCTCACAGCTGTCAGCAAGTCTACAGACAACTTACGCCAGAGTCTTGGATCCTTTGCAGTTCCCGTTCACATCAGGAGAGAAGGAAAACACCTTTAAACCCTCGATTAGATGACAGGCTGTATCTTGCCATTACTCCCGAGTCCCAGCAACTCCCAGCTCTTTCTTATTGTTAATACATTGTCCGCGCACAATGGATTCTATACAGCCTTTCATGCATGCATTTTGTGATCCTATAACAGAAAAGGTGACATTGAACCCAGTGACCAGTTTCAGCGTGGTGTGAGTCAGGCTTTTGGGTTAATCCTCTTTATCTGCTGCACTCAGTAATTTAGTGATCACTGTCTCTAGCTGAGATTAAAAGCTCCTCTATGTCGTAGCTCACACTTCACTGGGTCAATTTTCTCATCAGCAGCTACACATTTGGTTGGAATGGGATTTTTCTAATGCCTTCTTGCATCGTGCTGCACACTTTCTCAGTGTTAGCTATGACCCTTAGTTTGGTTTCATCTGCAAACTTTGATATTGAGTTATTATTCCTAAATCTAAATTCTTACTGTAAATTCTGATGCATTACAGTGGCCCCAGCACTGAAATTCTGGAACACCACTTTCTACCTTGGTCCAAACTGAATAACAACCCTTTATCCCTCCTCTCTGCTTTTTATTAGCCAATTTTCTATCCAATCAGCTATTTTCCCTGACTCCACCTGATCCCAACCTTTCTTACAAGTCTATATTGTGGTACTTTCTTAAAGGCATTTTGGAAATCCAAGTATATGACATCTACCCTTGCGGACTCCCGCTGCCTCTTTAATCAGGTCAGTTAAACATGACTTCACCTTTTGGAATCTATGCTGACTTTTTATAAATATTTTCTGTGGCTAGATGATCTTCTATCACTTCCTTTAGTACAGATTCCAGTACCTTTCCTTCACTGGCATTAGCCTAGCTAGTCTGTGATTTGTCGGTTTTGTTCTAACTTCCTGTGTTTTTTTAAAATTCATTCATAGGTTGTGAGCGTCTTGGCACAGCCACATTTATTTGCTCATTCCCTTGAGAAGGATTTTTTTTATTCACTCATGGGATGTGGGCTTCACTGCCTGGGCCAGCATTTATTTCCCATCCCTAATTGCCCTTGAGAAGGTGGTGGTGAGCTGCCTTCTTGAACCGCTGCAGTCCATGTGGTGTAGGCACACCCACAGTGCTGTTAGGGAGGGAGTTCCAGGATTTTGACCCAGCGACAGTGAAGGAACGGTGATATATTTCCAAGTCAGGATGGTGAGTGACTTGGAGGGGAACTTCCAGGTGGTGGTGTTCCCAGCTATCTGCTACCCTTGTCCTTTTAGTTGGTAGTGTTCGTGGGTTTGGAAGGTGCTGTTTAAGGAGCCTTGGTGAGTTCCTGCAGTGCATCTTGTAGATGGTACACACTGCTGCTACTGTGCGTTGGTGGTGGAGGGAGTGAATGTTTGTGGATGTGGTGCCAATCAAACAGGCTGTTTTGTCCGGGATGGTGTTGAGTTTCTTGAGCATTGTGGGAGCTTCACTCATCCAGGCAAGTGGGGAGTATTCCATCACACTCCTGACTTGTGCCTTGTAGATGGTGGACAGGCTTTGGGGAATCAGGAGGTGAGTTACTCGTCGCACAATTCCTAGCCTCTGATCTGCTCTTGTAGCTACAGTATTTATATGGCTAATCCAGTTCAGTTTCTGGTCAATGGTAACCCCCAGGGTGTTGATAGTGGGGGTTACCATTGACCAGTGATGGTAATGCCATTGAACATCAAGGGGCGATAGTTGGCTTCTCTCTTGTTGGAGACGGACATTGCCTGACACTTGTGAGGCGTGTATGTTACTTGCCACTTGTCAGCCCAAGCCTGGATATTGTCCAGGTCTTGCTGCATTTGGACATGGACTGCTTCAGTATCTGAGGAGTCATGAATGGTGCTGAACATTGTGCAATCATCAGCGAACATCCCCACTTCTGACCTTATGATGGAAGCAAGGTCATTGATGAAGCAGCAGAAGATGGTTGGGCTGAGGACACTACCCTGAGGAACTCCTGCAGTGATGTCCTGGAGCTGAGATGATTGACCTCCAACAACCACAACAATCTTTCTCTGTGCTAGGTATGACTAGTACAGTGGAGAGTTTTCCCCCCGATTCCTATTGACTCCAGTTTTGCTAGGGCTCCTTGATGCCACACTCTGTCAAATGCAGCCTTCATGTCAAGGGCAGTGACTCTCACTTCACCTTGAGAGTTCAGCTCTTTTGTGCATGTTTGAACCAAGGCTGTAATGAGGTCAGGTGGTGGTGAGCTGCCTTCTTGAACCGCTGCAGTCCATCTGGTGCAGGTACACCCACAGTGCTGTGAGGGAGAGAGTTCCAGGATTTTGACCCAGAGACAGTGAAAGAACAGATAAATCGTTCCAAGTCAGGATAGGGTGAGAGTCGGAGAGGATCTTGTAGGTGCTGCACCTACCTGGCCCACATCCTCACCCCCACCCCAATACAGAACACCCTATCCACCATGCCCATCCCCTATGTCACTATCCTTGAACCCGATCTGCCACCAACTCATACTGAACCCACCCCCCGCCATCCACTGACCCTTCCACAGCCCCACCCTATACCCTGCCCTTGCCCGGCCCTAACCCTGTTCCCAACACGAACCACGAACCTGACCCTCACCCTGCCCCTAACCAGCCCACGACCCTAATCCTGCCCATGACTCTGACCCCGCGACTGATCCTAACCAACTCCCAACTATAACCCCGCCCCCAACCCTGCCCCTGCCCCGCTCCCGAACCTAACCACAACCCCAGCCCTAACTCCACACGAGACCCTAACCCCGCCCGACACTAACCCACTCCTGACCCTAACACCAATCCCGACCCTAACCCACTAACAGCACTAACCCGCTCTAGAACCTATCCCACTCACCCCACCCTAACCTCACCCTCTACCCTAACTCTGCCCCGACACAAACCCCCACCCTGACCCTAACCCGCTCCCGAACCTAACCACAACCCCAGTCCTAACTCCACACGAGACCCTAACCCCGCCCGACACTAACCCACTCCTGACCCTAACACCGATCCCGACCCTAACCCTGTTCCTGATCCTAACCCACTAACAACCCTAACCCGCTCCAGAACCTATCCCACTCACCCCACCCTAACCTCACCCTCTACCCTAACTCTGCCCCGACACAAACCCCCATCCCGACCCTAACCCGCCCCAACCCTAACCGACTCCCAATCCTGACCCGCTCCCGACCCGGACCCGCTCCCGACCCGAACCCTGTTCCCAACCCGGACCCGCTCCCGACCCGAACCCTGTTCCCAACCCGGACCCGGCCCCGACCCGCCCCTGCCCCCGACCCGACCCTAACCCGTTCCTGACCCTGACCCTAACCCTGCCCTGGCTTTAACCCAGCTCCGACTCTAACCCCCATCTCCACCCCTAACCTCACCCTGATCTAACCCTAACCCTGGCCCCACCTCTAACCCTGGCCCAGACCCTAACTGCATCCTCAACCCTAACACCACCATTGATTCTAACTCCACACCAACTCTATCCCTATCCTGACCCTAACCCTGCCCCCAGCTCTGTCCCCTGTCCCCTACCTCTAACCCCACACCGAGCTCTAATGCCACCCACTGATCCTAACCCCATCCGTAGCTATAACCCAGCCCTGTCCCTAACCCCGACCTGACTAACCTCACCCCCCAACCCTAACCCAGCACCCAGCTATAACCCTGCCCCAACCGTAATACCTCCCACCATTAACTCCACCCTGACCCTAACCCGAACCCGATCCCACCTCTAACTCTAACCACGCCCTTCGCCCTGACCCCATCCCCGAACTTAATCCCAACACAACTCGAACCCTAACATGCTCCCGACCCTAACACGCCTCCCAGTTCTAGCCCCGCCCCAACCCTAAACCCATCCCCTACCCTAATAAGCCCTCAGCTCTAATCCTGACTCCCACACTAACATGCTCCTGATCCTAACCCTGACCCCAACTCTAACCCTGACCCCAACCCCGACCCCGACCCCGACCGCGACCCCGACCCCGACCCAGACCCCGACCCCGACCCCGACCCCGACACCGACCCCGACCCCGACCCAGACTCCGACCCCGACCCCGACCCAGACCCAGACCCAGACCCCGACCCAGACCCCGACCCCGACCCCGAACCCGACCCTGACCCAGACCCCGGCCCAGACCCCGACCCAGACCCCGACCCAGACCCAGACCCCAACCCAGACCCCAACTCTAACCCTAACCTCAACCCAGACCCCGACCCCAACCCAGATCCTGACCCCAACCCAGACCCCGACCCCAAACCCAACCCAGACCCCGACCGCGACCCCAACCCAGACCCCGACCCCAACCCAGACCCCGACCCCAACCCCGACCGCGACCCCGACCCCGACCCCAACCCAGACCCCGACCCAGACCCCGACCCCGACCGCGACCCCAACCCAGACCCCAACCCAGACCCCGACCCCAACCCCGACCCCAACCCAGACCTCGACCCCAACCCCAACCCAGACCCCGACCGCGACCCCAACCTAGACCCCGACTCTAACTCTAACCCCAACCCAGACCCCGACCCCAACCGCGACCCCGACCCCAGACCCCAGACCCCGACCCCGACCCCAGACCCCGACCCCGACCCCAGACCCCGACCCAGACTCAGACCCCGACCCCGACCCCAGACCCCGACCCCAGACCCCGACCCCAGACCCCGACCCCAGACCCCGACCCCGACACAGACCCCGACCCCAACCCAGACCCCGACCGCGACCCCAACCCAGACCCCGACTCTAACTCTAACCCCAACCCAGACCCCGACCCCAACCGCGACCCCGACCCCAGACCCCAACCCCAGACCCCGACTCCGACCCCAGACCCCGACCCCGACCCCAGACCCCGACCCCGACCCCAGACCCCGACCCCAGACCCCGACCCCAGACCCCGACCCCGACCCCAGACCCCGACCCCGACCCCAACCCAGACCCCGACCCCAACCCCAACCCAGACCCCGACCGCGACCCCAACGCCAACCGCGACCCCGACCCAGGCCCCGACCCCAACCCAGACCCCGACCGCGACCCCAACCCAGACCCCGACCCCGACCCAGACCCTGACCCCGACCCCGACCCCGACCCCGACCCAGACCCCAACCCAGACCCAGACCCCGACCCCAACCCCAACCCAGACCCCGACCCCGACCGCGACTCCAACCCAGACCCCGACTCTAACTCTAACCCCAACCCCGACCCCGACCCCAGACCCCGACCCCGACCCCGACCCCGACTCAGACCCCGACCCAGACGCCGACCCAGACCCCGACCCAGACCCCGACCCCGACCCCGACCCAGACCCCGACTGCGACCCCGACCCCGACCCCGACCCAGACCCCGACCCCAGACCCAGACCCCGACCCCGATCCAGACACCGACCCCGACCCAGACCCCGACCCAGACCCCGACCCAGACCCCGACCCAGACCCCGACCCAGACCCCGACCCCGACCCAGACCCCGACTCTAACTCTAACCCCAACCCAGACCCCGACCCCAACCGCGACCCAGACCCCGACCCCAGACCCCGACCCCAGACCCCGACCCCAGACCCCGACCCCAGACCCCGACCCCAAACCCCGACCCCGACCCCAGACCCTGACCCCAGACCCCGACCCCAGACCCCAGACCCCAGACCCCGACCCCAACCCCACTGCCAACCTAACCCCGGCCTCCACCCTGACCCCTCTGTCCCTGCCCCTGCCCCTGCCCCAATCCTAACCTTAACCCCCACACTATCTCTAACCCCACCACCAATCCTAATCTCACCCTGATCTTAATGCTACCCCCAGTCCTAACCCCACCCCCTACCTCTATCCCCACCCACTAACACTAACCCTGCCCTTGACCCTAACCCCGCCCTTGACCCTAACCCCGCCCTCCAGCTCTAACTCCTCCCACAAGCCCTAACCCCACCCCCTTGCTCGGACCCCACCCCACGTAACCGAACCCCGCCCCTAACTAACCCCGCCCCCTAGCTGTAACCCCGCCCATTGACCCTAACCCCGCCCAGCGGTTAAAGACGAACGACCGGGAGGCCCGGTGTGAATTTCAGTCTCTCAGGAAACCTCAGTCGGTGTGAGGGGCCGGGCCTCACCATTCCCCCGGCATCGAAATGACGCCAGCTCGAGCAGGTGGAGAGACTGAGTCTAGGCCCCGTTTCCATGGAAACTGTCCGGAATGAATGACATAGAGCAGGTCCCTCCCCCGGGCCGGACTCACCCGCTCCGGCTCCACCGCTCCCGGCACCGGCCGCCCCGGCTCCACCGCTCCCGGCACCGGCCGCAGATACTCAGCCCGCGGCCTCCAGCGGCAGCGCCATCAGCCGGTAGCACCGGGGAGAGCAGGTGGTGACTGCCAGGGGTGCGGGTGCCGCCCCCTCCCGGCCCTGGGGGAGGGGCTGAAGCCCAGGGCTGGGTGGGTAAGGGAGTGAATGAGGGGTTAGGTGCCCCACCCCTGGTATTTAGAATGGGGGGGGGTCGGTGCCCCACCCCTGGTATTTTGAATGGGGGGGGTCGGTGCCCCACCCCTGGTATTTTGAATGGGGGGGGTCGGTGCCCCACCCCTGGTATTTTGAATGCGGGGAGTCGGTGCCCCACCCCTGGTATTTTGAATGAGGGGGGGGGTAGGTGCCCCACCCCTGGTATTTTGAATGAGGGGGGGAGATAGGTGCCCCACCCCTGGTATTTTTAATGAGGGGGGGAGATAGGTGCCCCACCCCTGGTATTTTGAATGAGGGGGGGGGGTAGGTGCCCCACCCCTGGTATTTTTAATGAGGGGGGGGGGGGTCGGTGCCCCACCCCTGGTATTTTGAATGGGGGGGGGGGGGGTCGGTGCCCCACCCCTGGTATTTTGAATGGGGGGGGGTCGGTGCCCCACCCCTGGTATTTTGAATGGGGGGGGGTCGGTGCCCCACCCCTGGTATTTTGAATGGGGGGGGGTCGGTGCCCCACCCCTGGTATTTTGAATGGGGGGGGTCGGTGCCCCACCCCTGGTATTTTGAATGGGGGGGGTCGGTGCCCCACCCCTGGTATTTTGAATGGGGGGGTTCGGTGCCCCACCCCTGGTATTTTGAATGCGGGGAGTCGGTGCCCCACCCCTGGTATTTATAATGCGCTTTATTGAAATCTGGTGGTTGAAGCTGATGCTTCCAGTCCAGTAAAATCTATGAAATGCTGCAAGTAACCAGAGTCCAGGCTGCAAAGGGGCAGTTTTAATACAAAGTTTATTTTTAAAAATGTACAAAATTCAGGGCAGGAGTTCCATTTGCCAGGAACAAGTCTCGTGAATATTCACAAAACTCACAATAAATTAAGCTATCAAAAGAATTGGAAAACAAACATTTGAAACCATTAACAATCATTTGGAGTTACTGATTACTTGCAGCAAGTTTTCGAACACTCCCTCAACTGAAGGCTGACCACAATCTTACCAGAATCTACTCCCATTATTCTTAGGTTCCTTTCCCACAATATTACTAATCCCATATAATTTAAAACTTCAAAAAGTCAACTGAACTACTTCTCTTTGAGAAACGTGGGAAAGCTGGGTCTGCTCAGGCACCAGGGGCTGGCTTTAGCTCTGAACTTTTACTGTAGTCAACTGAATTTCATTCCGTGATCTTGGAGTATTCCAGTTTGCTTTTTTAAGCAAGAAACAATCTGCCCGCTGGCCCAGTCTCTATTATCTTCCAACAGTTCATGGCACTGATTGTGGGTGGGGGTTTGGGGGCAGGGGGGGTGAATTGAGACTGATGGCAGTGCTATGACTGAAGAGGCCAGGGCACACTTACCAGTAGAAGCAAATCTTGCATTGTCACTGCTTTATACATTCCAGCCATTTTATGGTTAGCAAACAGTCTACTGCAGCTCTGAGAGTAGATGTCAGATTGGTAATAGATTCAGAGCTGAAATGTATCCTTCAGTAACCAATGACCAAGGCAATATATGTAGGGAAAACAATCAAACCATTCCAAAGACATTGTATTTCAGTGTAGTACACAGCTGTGGTACAGGATCGGATGTCTACATAATGCATTTCCACATTCAAAATAGTCTAATAGCAATCAACCGCAACTGCAGAACATAGAAATAGCACAAGTTGTTATTCATTGTATATGCTACTGTGCCATATTCCATTCTTGCTTTCAGGAAGAGAAGAATTAAAAGAACTTCAGTAAACCTTTACACATTTGTTGCAAAGTTCATAAAGAATAGGATTCAGTTAATGCAGAAAACTTAGAGGGCCCGGCCGTAATTGTCGTCACTTTTCCTATATAAAATTATATTGCCACAATGGTGGCATGTACTTCCAACAGGACTAGCAGAGGCTCTCTATGAAGTATATAATGATTTAGCACAGGTAAATCTAACATTTACAGTTCTATTTTCTCCAACTTTGTTTTTTTCTCCAAATAAAGCAGTGGATGATATTCAGAGGAACGTGATCTTGGGACACTTTGCAGCACAGGGGAATTAGATGCAGAAAGCAGCAAAGCAAGAATAATTACTGTGCAGTTTTATTTTGTAGGGATAGAGAAACCATTAGCAGGATTTGTATCGTCAACCATCCTCACGATGCTACTGTTTACACTGACCTAGAGGATTGACTGCCTACTGATCTCTACAATTCTGAGATTGCTGTCTGGGCACAGGGGCCAGAGCCATGTACTGCAGTGGTGGGACATTAACTGTTGTGTTTACAGCATCAAGTGGTGATCAGAAACCCTTGGCTTTATAATGGAGAGCCAGAGGGTTGATTATGGAGAAACCACACAATCTTTTCTCAGCAGTGACTTCTCCCATTTGTTAAATAATTGCTTTCCTGTAGAATTCAAGGTCCAAATAGTAGGTAGAATACACAAAAACCCTAGATCCAACTGTTAATCTCAATCCATTACACCTGTGACTACTTTCCTTAATGCTGTTACCAGCCCTTCATTAACATTGTGGGGGCTATAACCAATAAATCTCAGTCAAATACAAAAAAAAAAATCAATGATGTGTACAACATCAAATTCCAATTTAAATTAAGTAAAATGGAGCCCATCTCATCTGAACACAATGTGCCTTAAATACTTATCATACACTATCCTCTGCAGGTCAAGGCCCATACAGTAAAAGATTTGCAGGAACGTATTATTGGATCTTGCATATGGAGGGCACAGTGAGAAGATCATAATAGCTCAAGTTTTAATGGTCCATTGGCTTTGATTAGTAATAAAGACAACACATTAATCAATCCATTGGAGTATAGTTGCTGATTGCCTGGTTTGTCTTCTCTCTACAAAACTCATTATAAAACTCTGGTATAAAACATTGTTGTGTGCAGGTTTGGTCTGATCCATCCTCACCATGTGTTTGGACACTGGACATTGAGGAGTGCGGAAGGCTAAAGATAAAGCTCATCATAGAATGGAGTCACCAGAATGCTAAATCCTCAGTGCAGGAACGAGGGACCATTCCACCAGAACCGTGAGCTGTAAAAGAAAATAAACAACCTGTTTCTGAGCACTGTATGGCTATATGCACCGTAATCAGAGGCATGTAGATCAAGGGGTATCGGCAGAGATCACTCACAAATCTCTATTGGAGCTGTTCCTCCCACTATGGTCATGTGCGATTGAGGTGATTGGCTGCCCCCATTGCAAAGGTTTACACCTTCATGAAGCTTAGAAGGCAGTGTATTGTGTGTGTTAGGATTACAACACAAAGTACATAAAAACATAAGAAATAGGAACAGGAATAGACCATTCAGCCCCTCAAATCTGCTCTGCTGTTCAATAAGATCATGGCTGATCATCTTGTGTTTCGATTTCCACATTCCTATCTACCCCCCGATAACCTGCGATTCCCTTTCCTAATAAAGAATCTATCTACCTCTGCCTTAAAATATTCAATGACCCCACCTCCAGCACCTTCTGAGGCGGAGTGTTCCAGAGTCGCACAATCCTCGAGAGAAAAACATCCTCATTTCTGTCCTAAAAGGGCGACCTCTAATTTTAAAAACATTGCTCCCTAGTTCTGGACTCATCCACAAGAGGAAACATCCTTTCGATGTCCACTGTGTCAAGGCCATTCAGGATCTTGTATACTTCAAATCATCCCTCACTCTTCTAAACTCCAGTGGAAACAAGCCCACTCTGTCCAACCTTTCCTCATAAGACAACCCACTCATTCCAGGTATCAATCTAGTAAACCTCCTCTGAACCGGCTCCAATGCATTTACATCCTTCCTTAAATAAGGAGACCAAAACTGCACACACAAGGTGCAGTCTCACCAGTGCCCTGTATATCCCTCTCATAATAAAGGATAGCATTCCATTAGCCTTCTAATTATTTCCTGTACCTGTATTCTATCCTTTTGAGACTCGTGCACTAGAGCACCTAGATCCTTCTACACCTCAGAATAATGCAGCTGTTCTCCATTTAATACTCTGCTTTTTTGTTCTTCCTGCCAAAGTGAACAACTTCACATTTTTCCACATTAAACTCCATTTTCCAGATCTTTGCCCACTCACTCAATCAATCTATCTATCTATATCCATCTGCAACCTCATGTCCTCTTCACAACATACTTTCCTACCTACCTATCTTTGTGTCATCTGCAAATTTAGCTACTGTCTTCACTCCCCTTTTCTCAGTCATTGATGTAAATCGTAAAAAGTTGAGGCCCCAGTTCAGACCCGTGGGACTCCACTCATCACATCCTGCTAATCAGAAAAAGACCCATTAATGCATACTCTCTGCTTTCTGCCAGCCAGCCAATCTTCTATCCATGCTAATATGTTACACCTCACACCATGCACTTTTATTTTCTGTAATAATTCTTTGATTTGGCATCTTATCAAATGCCCCCTGGAAAACCAAGTACAGTATATCTATAGGCTCCCCTTTATTGACCGCACATGTTACTTCTTCAAAAATGTCCAATAAATTTGTTAAACTTGATTTTCCTTTCACAAAACCACACCGACTCTTCCCTGTTGCCTTGAGCTTTAAGTGCCCAGCTATAACCTCCTTAATGATCGATTCTAACAACTTCCCCATGACAGATGTCAAGCTAACTGGCCTATAGTTTCCTGTTTTCTGCCTCCCTCCTTGAATAGAGGGGTTATATTTGCTACTTTCCAGTCTGATGGAACCTTTCCAGAATCTAGCGAATTTTGGAAAATTAACACCAGCGCATCAACTACCTCATTAGCCACCTCAAGACCCTAGGATGTAATCCATTGGGATCCGGAGACTTGCCAGCCTGCAGATCCATCAATTTGCTCAGTACCATTTCCCTAGTGATTTCAATTTCACTAAGTTCCTTTCTCCCGTTCACCTCCTGATTTGCAGCTATTACTGAAATGTTTTTTGTATCCTTTAGTGAACAGAAGCAAAATATTTGTTCATTTCTTCTACCATTTCCTTATTATCTACTATTAACTCCCCACTGTCACTCTAGAGGACCAACACTCACTTTGCTTACTTTTTTCCTTTTTAAAATACCTGTAGAAACTCTTGCTATCTGTTCTTACATTTCTAGCTAGCTTCCTCTCAAACTCCTGGTTAACCTTGGTCATTCTCTGCCGTTCTTATATTCTGACCAATCATCTGTCCTGCCACTCATCTCTGCTTTGATGCTTTCCTCAACTTCTTTAGCTAACCACAGATGGTGGGTCCTCCACTTGAACTTTTCTTTGTAATAGGAATGTTCTTATTCTGAATACTCTGAAATATCCCCTTAAATGTCTGCCACTGCTCCCCTATTGATCTATCCTCTAGCCTAGTTTCCCAGTTCATTTCAGCTAGCTCAACTTTCATCCCCACATCGTTTCCCTTATTTAAGTGCAAGATACTAGTCTTAGACCCACTCTTCTCCCTTTCAAACTGGATATAAAATTCATATCATTTTGCGGACTCTTCTAACCCAGAACAAAAACGCAGCACAGTTGCCAATTTCTCAAGTCATTAGGTGTAAATTTCATTGCTTCCAACTCCTGTTCATCTTATATGTAGAAAATCCTGTTTTGGGTGTAACATCTACAAGAAAAGGTCAAGTAAACTAGGTCTATATGCCCCAGGGGTTAAGAACAACGAAAGGTGTTCCAATGGAAACAATTTTTTTTTTAAAAAAGGGGCTTGACCTGGTAAGAATTGGTTTCCCTGGCTGGGGAATTCAGTTACAAGTCACAGAATAAAGGGGCGGACATTCAAAAGGCTGTGAATCTTTGGAATTCTCTAGCCCAGAGAGCTGTAGATACTCATATTGAGCATATTCAGGTTATGGGTTGAAAGATTTTTGGGTACTAAAGAGATATGGGGATAGTGTAGGATGATGGAGTTATGATGGAGTTGAGGTAGAAAATCAGTCATGATTTTAGAGTGGTGGAGTTGGCACAAAGGACTAAATGGTCTACTCCAGTTTTTATTTCTTATGTCAGAACAAAGAGTTCCCTCTGCTGTGCTCCTCCTTACCCTGGAGTGCTGCTGAGGCCAGTCTGACTGCTCATTGAGGTGTGGCCACTTACAGTGGATGTGGCGATCGGTGATGATGGCCTGCTGGAGCTGCTGGACAAACTGGAAGACACTGCTGGGAGGGAAAGGAACAAAGCGCTTAGAATCACCCTCTATTCAAGCAGAGTCTGGAGGAAGCAGAGTCCCCTCAATTGCCTCATAACATCTGTACCCCAGAAATAACTCCCTCGACCAGGCTAGGGTGACAGCAACAAGAGAATCAATTAAGAAAAATTTGATGATGGAAGAATATCACTCAGAGCTGACCCAGAAATGTTCATCACCTTCACAATCTTCAACATCCATTTCCTATATAAACCTACGATGTCTCCGCAGTGAATTCCAGAGCAGAGGTTTGATAAACAGATGACATTGGGGCAGTTCTTACCCGTTGCACTCCGACTGCTGTGCACCTGTGTCACAATCATAGGGTCGAGGGATCCTGATGCAGAAACCTATAACAGTGAAGTTCCAGATTAATTAGGTCACAGGTTAAATGCATCAAGTAACAACAGCTCTGGGTTTATTGGACTGATTATCAGTGGATTAGACAGAGTTCCTGGCATGTACAATAGCAACATGGAGCCAATGAACAATTGAGGCAGATTTCCTATTTCACCAGATCAGTGGCAGATACTGTAATGGTGCAAAACTTTCAGTTGCACGTCTTGTAGGAACATAGGAATTTTGATGTGATGTGTTAATTGTTGTCAGTTGTGCCTCTCCAGCATTGAAAATGAACCATTACAAGTGTGGAGTCTCATTCGCAGGTTTTAACTGTTGGAGATTTTTACAAAATGATTTTTTATTAAAATAAACTTTTTAAAATCTTAATCAATATTGATCTTACTGTGTAGGCTATTGGGGGTAGGCAGGACTGTGGAAGTTGAGGTTACAATTGGATCAGCCATGATCTTATTGAGTGGCATAGCAGGCTCAAAGGACAGAGTGGCCTATTCTTGTTCCTAATTCACATGTTCATATGACATATTCAGGCCTTGCGCAGTTAAATTTTACAATTCTTCAAACTGATTGGTTAGGGAGATAAAGTTGCTTTCCATGTAGAGAGCACTGTGCTGTTTCTAACCCCCATTTACAGCAACTTGCTAGAAAAAAATGGATGATTAAATGGACAGGGCAAGTCCAACTCATGGTAGGCACTGTCCATTGACTGGTTACAGAAATTTGTGTAAAATCCTGTCAATGTTCATCAGTTTTAAATGGCAAGAGAGAGCAGTTGTGGTACAGAATATAGGTGCGTCATGAAAATATAATAATTCTCAATATTGTGATTTATTGTAAAGGTGGATTAATAGTGGGGTCTGGATTAGTTTTTGATGTCGGTGTGTGTGGCGGGTAGGATTTAACGGAATTGGAGATAGCTATTCTGGAGGCTTTGAGTCATCAAAAAGCTAGGTTTGAAATGCTGAATATGCTGAAGTTTTAGAATGTGAGGTATAAGGAAAATTTGCATTTTTAGATAAACCAGAATAGCTTGAATTTCAAAGAGATGGTAAGATGTTACACCTAGCCAGAAGAAGCTAAACAAACAGTGTGTTTATTTTTCCACAAAAGGTTATTGATAATAAAAATTAGTACAATGAAAATATTTAACGTGAAAGGTAAAGTTCCAAAGACATATCAGAACATTGGAATTCACATTAAGAGAGAAACAGGTATAAAAGGAGATGAGGCTGTGTGTCAGAGGAGAAGGCATTCTAAGATCTTACACAGGTGTGAAAAGCCTCCAGCCTCTGTGCAGCAAGTTGCTGTCTACAGGAACCAAAGCTGAGAAAACTCACTTTGAATTCTACTGTCCAGGGTATTGTGTTGCTTTGCCTGGGTCTGTTGAAATCCATTTGTTTTTACTGCTGCCTTAAAAGCGGTATAACTGGAAGCCAGATTAATTAGGGGTTTTTAGGAGTTATTATTGTAGCAATTTGTAGAGTTATATGTGCTTGAAATCTTTTCTTTTGTTAATCAATGTTCAATTTAGTTTTGTAAAAAAATCCAAGTCAAGACATGCACCTTGAAATAAAATATAAATTACAAAATCGTTATGACCGCGTGATCAAGTTTCCCTCGTGGATTTGATCTGCCTGACACACATCATCTGCTGCGTCAAACCAGATGTACTGGGTGAGACAGTTCCCAAGAGGACTGGGCAAGACAAACAAAAATCAGTAACAGCCACCTTCAATAACAAGACTCACCAGCCGCGAGCTGTACATTGGAGATTTGATGGATGGAGTGATTGGATAGTTAATCCTCTTCTCTTTCTGACGCCGGTTACAGAACCACACACGGACTACTTCTTTTTCCATAGACAACTGCTCTGCAATCATCACAATTTCCTCAGAACTGGGTTTTGAATTCTGATGTGAAGCAGACATGGAATTAGATAATTCCTAAACTGAAAAGTTGCTGCATTCTGCACTGCAGTCTGAGAGTCTGAGGAAAAATATATAATTGGCATGCACAGGAGAGGAGAGTTGAATTGAGGAATTGTTTTGATAGAGGTTTGCTAGACAAACCTCAAAGTGTTACAGAATCAAGGCAGATAGGTAGCATTAAGATATGGATCAACCATGATCTAATTGAATGGAGGAAAAGGTTTGAGAGGAGCTGAATGGTTTCCTCCTTGCACATGTCTGAGGAGGAGCTGGAAACCATGCAGTTACGGAGCTGCTCACCTGACATCTATTGCTGGGAAATTACTGGAATCTAATTTAAGGATGTATTTGTAAAGGGTAGGTCATGACCAAGAAACTCAATTGAATTTTTTGAAAATGTGACTAAAGCAGTAGACAGAAAAATGTCTCTGGATGTTATTTATTGAATACCTTCTGGATGTCTATATAAGGCCCCCAGGAGATTGTTGGCTAAAGTTGAAATTCATGGAATTGAAGGCAAATTATTGACCCGTATTGGAAATTAGCTGAGTGGCAGCAGAAGCAGAGTTGGGAAAATGGACAGATACTTTGCAGAGTGTGACTAGTGGTGTGCCCCCAGGATCTGTGTTGGGCCTCAACTATTTATAAATAATCTAATGATGGGATACAAAGTCACATAGACAAGATTGCTGATGCCACAGAACTAGGTTGGTATTGGAAGCATAAATTACAAAGAGACATTGATAGATCAAGTGATTGGACAACGTGGTAGCAAATGGATGTCTGTGTCTGCAAATGTGAGGTCAAAAAGAATAAAACAGAGTACTTTCTAAATGCTGAAAAGCTAGAAAGAGTGGAGGCCTAAAGGGACTTGGGGGTCCAGGTACATGCCAGGAGAGGAAGGAATCCAAAAGGCTAATGGAATTTTGGCCTTTATATATCTGGAGGAATTAAAGGGTAGATGTTATGCTTCAGCTATACAAGTCATGGGTAGATCACAGCTGGGAAATTGAGTGCAGTTCTGAGCCCACACCTTAGGAAGGATGGATCTTTGGATGGAGTGCAGTGCAGATTTACTGGAGTGTTACCTGGACTTCAAGGGTTAAATCTGGGGAGAGATTACACAAACTAGGGTTGTATTCCCTGAAATTTAGAAGGTTTAAAAGGTAATGTTATTGAAGTCTAAGTATTAAAGAAAACAGATAGTTTCTCTCAATCCAATTTATTCTGGTCAGAGGCTAGGAAAAAGGGACATAACCTAAACAGTTAGAGTCAGTTTTTTCAGGAGTGAAATCAGGAAGCACTTCTGCACACAAAGGGTAGAAGTTTGGAACTTTCTTCCCCAAGTGATAGTTGAATGCTCAGTCAATTGTTAATTTTAAATTGGAAATTCAGACACCTTTTGGTTAACAATACCCTTAGAACCTAAGAAGTAAGAGTAATTCATATGGCCCTTTGAACTTGCACCACCATTCGGTCAGATCATGGCTAAACTTTCACATCAACTCCACTTTGCCACTGTATCATCCCTGAATAGCAGAACAGACTTGAGACTGAGAAAAGACTTACTTGTAACAACCACTGGGTGTCTCAAAGTGCTTTATAGCCAATGAAGTGATTTTGAGGTGTGGTTATTGTTGTAATGAGCATGTGGCAGCCAATTTGTGCAAAGCAAATTTCTACAAACTGCAACGTGATAAATGACCACAATCATTTCTTAGAATGTTTATTGGGGGATAAACATTGGCCGCAACACCAGGGTAATGCCCCTGCTTTTCTCCAAATTAGTGCCATGGGATCTGTTACATCTACCTGAGTACGAAAGCAGGGCCTTGTTTGGCTTAATATCTCAAAGATATAACTATGCAGCACTCCCTCAGTCCTGAACTGGATTTTTGTACTCTCCTGGAGCAGCACTAAATAGATATATTCCTGATCAATCCACCACCAACCAAATCCCAGCCCTAAAAAAGGGGTGCAGGCTTGGTCCCAGTATAAAGGGTTAGCGGTCAAAGATCAGGAAAACTCCTATCTATAGAAAGGTCAAAAGGATAAATATTAAAGAAGATGAGGGGAAAACACCTGTTGGAGAAAAGATGACAAACATAATAATGGAAGACTGAAATAAAAGCAAAATATTGTGGATGCTGGAAATCTGAAATAAAAACAAAATGCTGGAAACACTCAGGTCTGGCAGCTTTTGTGAGGAAACATTCTCTTTGCACAGATGCTGCCAAACCTGCTGAGTATGTCCCGCATTTTGCTTTTATATTAGTAATAATGGAGGTGCAGGTAAGAGCTAGAGAAGGGGGAAAGTGGAAAAAAATGCCCAGGGCCCAGATATTAGTTGGACAAATTGTGTCAGGCAATTGAGGAACCCATTCACTCCAATCTGAGCGCAGATCTGATCAGAGATAACACCCCTGACCTGCTCACCTCGTGGAAACGCTTCTCCAGGGTTACGCGAATATTGGTCTCAATGCTCGTTCGCTTCTTCCTTTTGCGGCCGAGACCTTCCAACCCAGTCAGTTGTGGAGGGAGAGATGTCAGGCTGTTCAGTGTGGAATCAGAGGGGACATTTTCTACCAAAGAAAAAGCCATTTAAATATGTATCTAAACATGAGAGAGAGTACATGCACATGTATTAGAGGGAACATATACATTGACCCACTATTGGAAGCGGCTCACTTCCTCATCACATCAGGTGTGTGCAATTGTGAGTATAAGTTAGATATATTCCTGCCAAATTTGATCAACCCACCACCAATCAAATCCCAGCCCTAGAAAGGATGCAAGAGAGGACCCAGTATAAAAGGGGTAAATTGTCAAAAGATCAGGAAAACTTTAATCTATTAGGGAAAGAGTTAAAAAGGCAAATATTAAATACGAGAGGGGAGAAAAAGAAACAGGGAGGATGGGGGAAGAAAGTAAAACAACAGGGGACAGATAAAAATGTTTGCAAGTACATTTTGAAGCTCAACCAAAAATGAAAAAAGTAGACAGATATTTCAGACCTGCCACAATAGGAAAGTTAGAGTGCAGGAGGGGTTTGCTTTGATGGCCCATTTTTACCCCTGCACAGACTGCTGGGGGTTGTGAGGGCATACCTGCATCACTCAGCCACTTCTCCAACAGCGGTTTGAGTTTACACATGTTCTTGAAGCTCAGGTTCAAAGCCTCGAACCGGGAGATTGTCGTTTGACTAAAATCGTTTCCATACAGTTTGCCCATTGCTAATCCCACATCACCCTGTGAAGAATCAAAGGGATTTTAGGGACACACAGACCATCACTCACTTCTCTACATTGTCATTTTTCACCCTGAAATGAACTGAGTGGGTTGTAACAGAGACCAAATGCTCGCACTAATATTATTGTCCGTTTCACCTGGCTGTATTGTAGAAGGGAGCTCCTAGGTTATTGTCTAGTCTAGATCCAAGCTGGTGGGGAACTTCTGACTACGTGATTTCACCCAACAGAACGGTGCATTTGGGGAATTATTCTAACCTAGAATTATAGAATAATAACTGCACAGGAGGAGGCTGTTCAGCCCATCGATCCTGTGTGAGATCTCCGCAAAAACATTTCAGCTAGTACCACTCCCACACCATTTCCCTGCAATTTTCTTCTCTTCAGGTAATTATTAGTTCCTGTTTTGAAGGCCATAACTGACCCTGCCTCCACCACACTCAGGCAGTGTATTCCAGATCCTAAGCACACTCTATGTAAAATCGCTTTTCCTAATGTCATCTTTGGTTCTTTTGCCAAACACCTTGAAAATCAGTATCCTCTGGTTCTCGAACTTACCAGCTAGTTTCTCCTTAAAAATCAGTATCGTCTAGTTCTCGAACTTACCACCCAAGTTCTCTCTATCTAGCCTGTCCACACATCAGGATTTTGAGCACCTCTATCAAATCTCCTGTCAACTTTCTCCAAGCACAACCCCAGCTTCACAGGTCTATCCATATAATTTAGGCGTCTCATCCTTGGAACCAATCTCTCTTCGGCACCCTCTAATGCTTTCACATCCTTCCAAAAATCTGGTACTTGGATAATACTCCTGTTGAGGCCATATCGGTGGTTTTATAAGGGTTTACCATATTCAGCTTGCTTTTGTATCCTATGGCTTTCAACCAGTCCTGCCATTTTCAACAATTTGTGCACATATACCCCCAGCTTCACTTGCTCCTGTACTTCCCAAAACGCATCACTTCACACTTGATCCCTGGGGAACCCTATTACATACTGTCCTCTAATCCATTGAGAAACCTTTCACCACTGTTACCTGACACTCAGGCAATTTTGTATCCATGCTGCCACTGTCCCTTTTATTCCATAAGCTTTAACTTTGCTGACAAGCCTGCTAAGTGACACTTTAACAAACACCTGTTGGAAATTCATGTACACCACATCAACCTCATTCCCCCCATCAACCCACCCTGTTAGGCAGTAGCACATGGTCAGCTTGGCTTAGACAGGCCTTGATAAGGGCACAGCAATCCTCACTGAGCACAAACATCTGCAGAGACGCCAGCATTCCCACACCCCCCAATCGTCAGAAGATATAGGATCCTGGTAATACACAAATACAAGCCTCCTTCACTGCACTGTATCCCCAGACCCTGTCCTTTTACCTGTGTGAACCCCAGTTTGATCCGCCTTTGCTTGAACGTTTTTGCAAACTGTTCGAGCTCTTCCAGGTCGCTGGGTTCATCTGCCTGAACAGATGTGACGTGCTTTGGGGCAATGTGTTTTGGGATCTGGAGTGGAGGAAGAGTTTCCAAATGAGATTCCAGGGCTGAGCCCATGAGACTTGGGCGAATGACTGCCTGTGAAAATAAATTAAATTCATTGATTAGAGCAGCAAAATTATGGAAACTGAGTCATCCAGAGAAACTTTTAAATTCTTCTCAACAAGCAGGATTTTTAGCAAGAAAGCTGTTTGATCTGGAAACAGCTTTCACAATAATCAATATAGTTCTAATGGTTAAAATCCCAATTCCATTTGGACAGACTGATACCACAAAGGTCTGAGTCTGGCATTGGTCCCATCTGCAACATTCTTTGATGGTCAATGACTATTTGCACCTTAACCTTCCAGCCTATGCTACATGGTCCCTACAGAGAGTCTTTACCAGCTGAGCTACAGGAGTTTAAGTGGAATCTGAAAACTGCCCCTCAACTCAAGAGTGAAGCTGCTTTGGGATAAGATATAATGGAACAGTTTGCAAGGCTCACTAACCTGTGGAGTGACCCCCATGCCAGGTTGAGATGGCAGGAGGCTGCTTTGTGACTGCTGGGATAATGGGAGCAGATTTGGAGATTGTAGCGAACCTGAGAAGATATTTACATATTACAAACCATTACAATAATGCACAAAATTATCTATAGGGAGACAAAAACATTAAAAACCAAACTCAAATCACAGAAGCAATGAAATCCATGACAAAAACCTGTTGTGAACATCCTCGAGAGAGAGAGAGAGATGGGGAAGATAGCAAACAGTGGCTCCCTCTTGTAGAAGCACTGTTCCAGTTGATCCTGGTGCTGGTAGAGGATCCCATGATGCAACAGGGAGCTGATACTGATGATCCCAGCAGATTCCCACAGTTCCCATCTCATTCCTACTCAAGTGAGCGGAAAACCAAGTGTTGGAGAAGTAGTAGGGCCTATTTCTAATGTACTTATAGCCCCTTCCCATTACAATTTGGGGCTACAGAGCTACAATTGCAGTCTATCAGTAACCGAACAGAAGCAATAGACCTTACCTTGCTGACTTTGTTGCGTCTGAGGGAGCAGGAATGTTGCTGCGGTTTGCAAGTGATGTCCAGGTACCACCACAAGCTGCTGCAGGGTGTGAAGTGGCTGCAGGTCCTGAACATAAACAAGGTATTGGATAACCTCAGATGCCCCAGTTCCGTGTCAGCAACACCCACCCCCCCACCACCACCACCACCTCACCCCCTGTTTTAAAACACTCAGGTTTGTCTTACACATGAGCACAAAGCTCACTGGTGGTGAAAGATCTCAATTTTAAAGGAAAGTTTCCCTTTGTGGGGAAGACGGTCAGTGATTCAAATGCAGTCCAATTCCCTCTCTTCCCCTTCCCCACCCTGCAAAAACTCCACACTGAGTAATCCCAGCATCCACACATTGCCTGCAAGAAATGTTTAGCAGGGAAACAGTCCTGACTGTAGCTCTCCCCTCCCTGAGCCAATGAGTGAGCCGAGAGGAGTCTTGGTCACTCTCAGCAAGAAATATCCCATTGGACGGACCATCTTGCAATGGGGTCATTGTGACCTGTGCAAGTACTTACCACTGACATCTGGCTCCCCGACACAATAGAAGAGGCCTCACAAGGCCGAAGGGGAACTGTTTCTGCTGATACCCGAGCAGGAGAATCACTCCGGTCCTCCGTTTTGATCTAGAAGTTGGAAGGTAGCTGATGTCAGACATCCAACAAAAAATTCACACAAAATGACTGTGTTGCTCCAGACTGCAAGAACCCACCCTCCTCTTGCCCAGGGTCATGGAGACTAACCATCTGGTATCTCCAATGCAGCTTTGTCCTTCCCTATCAGAATGGTTCTGAACCAAACAAGGTGATGCATTCAAGAGGCACATGGTCACCCCTGCCCCTGCTGCCCAATATGCAGATCAATGAAGGGGTCAGAAGTCGGAGCCTCCATTGGGACTCAGCATGAGCATAAGAAAGAGGAGGAGTAGGGCACAGGGACCACCAAGCCTGCTCCACCATTCAATGAAGTCATGGCTGATCTGATCTGAGCTGAGCTTCAACTTCACTTTCCTGCCTTCCCTGTAATTCAAAAATCTGCCTAACTCAGCTTTGAATATATTCAATACACAGACCCCCACAGCATTGGGGTAGAGAAGTCCAAAGAATCATAACCCTCAGAAAATCCTCATCTCCTTAAATGGACAACCTTGTTCTGAAACCGTGCCCCCTAGTTCTAGATTCCCTCAAGTTCCAATAAGATCATCTCTCATTCTTCTAAACTTCAGTAAGTATAGGCCTAAAGTGCTTAATCTTTCCTCATAAGACAACATCTTCATATCAGGAATCAACCTGGTGAAGCATCTTTGAACTACTTCCAATGCAAGTATATCCCCCCTTAAATAAGGAGACCAAAACTGTACACTGCTCTAGGAAGAACCTCACCAATGCTCTGCACAATTCTAGCAAGACTTCCCTACTTTTATACTCCAACTCCTTTGCAATAAACACCATCATTCTACTTATTTTCCTAATTATTTACTGTACCTGGATGCCAACTTTTTTTCCATGTACAAGGATACCCAGATCCATTTAAATATTCTGCTTTTCTACCAAGTGAGTAATATCGCATTTTCCCACATTATATTCCCATCTGCTATTTTTTTGCCCACTTAACCCATCTATATCCTTTTTTCAGACTCAAGTCCGTCTCACAAACTTGCTTTCCCACCTCTTGTATCAGCAGCAAATCTGGCTACAATACAATTGGTCCCTTCATCCAAGTTATTTATATAGATTGTAAATTGTTGAGGTCCCTGCTCTGATCCCTGTGGAATTCCGCTAGTTACAGGTGCCAACCTAAAAGTGCCCCATTTATCCCAATTTTGATTCCTGTTAGTTAGCCAGTTCACTCCTCCATGTTAATCTACGACCACCAACACCATGAGCTCTTATCCTTTGCATTAATCTTTTATGTGGCACCTTATCAAATGCCTTTAGGAAATCCAAATACAGTACATCCACTGGTTCCCCTTTATCCACCATCCTCAAACACTTGTTAAACTTGATTTCTCTTTCATAAACTATGTTGACTGTCTGATTATGATTTTCTAAATGCCCTTACTAATGGACTCCACCATTTTCTGCAATGACAGACGTTAGACCAGTCCCTCCTTTGATGAATAGAGATGTTACATTTCCAGCTTTTTAATCTGCTGGGCCCTGCCTGGAATCTAGAGAGATTTACAATCAATGTATCCACTATCTTTGCAGCTACTTCCTTTAAGACCCTAGGATGCAGGTCATCAGGTCCAGCTAGGGGACTCGTCACCCCATAGTCCCTTTCCTAGTAATAGGTTTTCCTCACTCCCCTTTCCTCTGCACCGCCCCCTCACCACCCCCTGATTTTCTACTGTTATTGGGATGCTTTTAGTGTCTTTTAATGTGAAAACAGATGCAAAATAACTTGTTCAGAGCCTCTACTATTTCTTTATATCCCTGTATTAGTTTCCCATCTCATCCAAGTAACCAATTTACTTTAGCTACTCTCTTTTTATATACCTGTAGAAGCTAATATGTCTTTTTATATTTCTTGCTAGTTTATTCTAAATCTATTTAGAGTCATCCTTTGCTGGTTTCCAAAAAAATCCCAATCTTCTGGATTAATTCATCAATCTTCACAACATTGTATATCTTCTCTTTCAGCCAGATTACTATCCTTAGCTAGCCACAGATGGTTCAGCTTTCTTGTAGTGACTGGCTTTCTCATTGGAATATCTTTTTGAGAAATATAAAATATCTGCCACAGCTCATTGGCCATCTTACCTTTTAATCTATTTTCCCAGTACACTTTAGCCAATTCTGTCTTCATACCTTTGTAATTGCCTTTAAAATGTAAGATACTAGTTTCAGACCCAGGTTTTTCAGCCTGAAACTAAATGCATGCACCGAGTGTGTTAAATGTCACTGGATATGCAGTCACAGGTCCGGAAACAAACTGGTTAGACTGGGTAGACTCGGGCCCCACCTTCTCTCTGTATGCAAATTACAGTTACTCCAGGTCTCCATTTCCTGAGCCTAACCACAACCTCAAGATCCACCACAGCAAACAGCTCAACTAGTGATCCCAGAATACAGGCAAAAACAACTAATACAGACTGAAAATCCCAAATACAGAAAGGCAGTCCTTCCCTTAGCTTCAGAGGGGCTTCAGCTAACTAAACATTTCAAATGTCACTTTGGTTCCAACTAGGATTATCTGAATGAACTGGGCACAGCATGAGGCTTCATACAGAATCTATTACTCACCCCTATTTCCTGAAGGCACCGATTCTTTTCAGGCAAAATTTAATTGACAGATACCTGTTGTGCCCACCCTTGGGCCATTCATCATGTTAGCTGTTTAGTTACCCTGGTCACCATCGCAGCAAAGGATCAAAGATTTCATCTATAATCTGCACTGTTCCAAACACTCCCAGGACAGGTACAGCACGGGGTTAGATACAGAGGAAAGCTACTTCTACACGGTGCCAAAGTCCAGATGTAGAGGAATACAGCATTTGCCAGGAGATGTGGTGCCAATAGGAGATTTGCAAAGATTAGTGCATGTGCGTGTGTATATATAGAGCTGGGAGACTTGAAGCCAGTAAAGGGCTGGACTTAGTTTGGGACACAATAAATGCAGCAAAGTTTCGGACTTTGTGGAGGATGGTGGACAGGAGGACTGCAAACAGTGTTGGAGTCGAATCTGGAGATGAAGCAGCCTGAGTAAGGGTTTCAGTGACAGAGAATGTGACCTGGTGAGATGCAGTGAATGTCACGTGAAGATGTGGGGTTAAGACTCAGCAGAGGATTGCAGGAAGTTGGGATTATGGATTTCACTCTTTGCTAACCCTTCAGAAGCCTCTGGCACAATCCCAGGATCCATCTCTCATATCCCAGCAGAGTTTATGGAATGGTCCCAACTTTGATTGCTGACCAAGTCTGTAGCCTTGGCTCTGGTACCCCTAACCTTGCTGGCCACTGTTTGTAGACTAACCCTAGCATGGTACAACTACGGCAGTGGGGGATGGGCAATAAATGTTGGCCCAGCCAGCATAGCCATCCCGGGATTGAATACAAAAAAATTTTAAAATCTCACTCTGAACAGCTAAAATTTGATTAAAATCTCAGATAAGGAATTTAAATATTATCAAATAGAGCTAAGTGATAGAAGGGATGATAGACACATGGGTTAGGTTCCTGCCTGTCTGACCCATCTATCCTACCCGAATCCTATTCCCTTAACTGGAACAATCTCCAACTACTAGAACATTCCAATCAAAACTCATCCGGTACCTAAATCCCAACTTAATTAACCTCAAATATTGCTTCAACTTCTAACCTGACCAAAATCTAGCCCCATCTCTAACCAACTCAAATCTCATTGCTAACCTTAACCATAATCCCAATGACTAAACCCCAAGGGCAGCAGATACATTGGAACATCATCACCTGCGAGTTCCCCTCCAAGTCACACACCATCCTGACTTGGAAATATATCGCCGTTCCTTCACTGTCACTGGGTCAAAATCCTGGAACTCCCTCCCTAACAGCACAGTGGGTGTACCTACACCAGATGGACTGCAGTGGTTCAAGAAGGCAGCTCACCACCACTTTCAAGGGTAATTACAGATGGGCAACAAATGCTGGCTGAGCCAGCGATGTCAATACCTCAGAAATGAATTTTAAAAACCATAATGTCGAACCCTAAACCCAACATGAATGATATCCGAAGCAGGGTCTTATTGGACTCGAAACGTTAACTGTTTCTCTCTCCACTGATGCTGCCAGTCCAGAGTTTTTTTCAGAACTTGTTTTTGTTTCAGATCCCCAGCATCTACAGTATTTTGCTTTTATGAATGATATTTAGTTTTACTTTTAATATTGCAGTGTTTGGTACTTAGTAAGGAAAAGATTCAATGACCAAGTCGAATAAAACAACAAAGTGTGTCAAGAGTGCGGTACATTGTCAGTCTCACACCTGCATATCCAACACTCACCTGTCGAGTGAAATCCAGGCTGTTTCGTTCAATACCTGACAGAAAAAAAAACATGATGAAAGCCCAGAGCAGCACCACCTACTGTGCCAGAGCACAAGCTGATGTATGGGCAGGGAAGCAGAGGGAGTTCAGCAGCATCTTAAACCACAGGACACTATGCCACATTCACCCCTTACATACTAGGAGTCAAAGGCAAGTTATCCTTTTGGATAGCCAAAGTTGATACCTGCTCTCAACACCAAGTCAATAAGTCAGTATTCACCCCAAACAATTGTTGCTGTTGAGGAGGGTTGAGATTATAATTGGGAGGGGGAATGGGAACCAGGATATAAATGTTAGAAAGGAAAAAAGGGTGCACAAAGCCCTGGGACTGACTGACAGCACTGGAGTGAGAAATAGGAGGACATTTGGTGGGGTCAGTAAAAGGGAATGCAATAAGGTCTAAATTAGGTTGGTGCATGCACGTGAGCTCATGGAGTACAGATGTCCAAATGGAAATAGGATGTGGTGATAAATGGAGCCCTGGTTCAAAAATGGGTAGGACTAGGTACTAAGTATCCCTGGATGCAAGGTGTTCAGGAAAGAAGGGAGGAGGGGTGTCTGTATTGATTAAGAACTTACAGTGCTGGAGAGAGAGAGAGAGAGAGAGGATGTGCTAGGGGGGTCAAGATGAAACTACGCGCTTGGAGCCAAGAAGAGAGAGAGAGAGATGCCATTACACTGATGGGTGTATTCTATAGGCCACTAGTGGGAAAAACAGAGGAACAATTTTTTCTTAATTACAGAGATGCGCAAAGAGAGTTGTTATAATGGATTTTAGCTACCCAAATATAGACTGGATAATGAAGAGAGGTAGAAGCGTTTCTAAGGTCAGGAGAATATTCAAGATTAATGTGTTTCCAGCCAAATGAGGAAGGAATCATTCCTGGATCTGGTTCTCGGGGAAATGAGGTGGAGTCAAGTGGATCAAATATCAGAAGGGAACATTTACAAACAATGATCATAGCATAAGGTTTAAACTAGTTCAGGAAGAACAAGGAATAATCCAGAGTAAAAGTAATTAACTGGGGGAGGGCTAATATCAGTGGGGCAAGAACAGACCTGGCCCAGATAAATTGGAATCAAAGATTGGCATGCAAAACTGCAATAAAACAATGGGCTGCCTCTAATGACTAGATTGTACCTAGTCAAGGTATATTCTCAAAAAGGAGCAGTAGGACAAACAAAGACAGAGCTCCCTGGATACAAGAGGTAGAGAGTTAGATGAAGCAGAAAAAAGGTGCATGTGACAGATGTCAGATTGATAAAACAAGCAAAACCTAGGCTGTATATACAAAGTTCAGAGAGGAAAATGAAAAAAGTAATGAGAAGCAAAGAGAAAGCATGAGAAGAGATTGGCAGCTAACATAAAAGGGAATCCAAAAGCAACCTTATAGGCATATAAATAGTGGAAGGGTGGCAAAAAGGGGTAAGGTCAATTAGAGATCTAAAAAGGGATTTAATGCATGGAGGAGGTACTAAATAAGTGCTTTGCATCTGCTTTTACCAAGGAAGATGCTGCCAAAAGTGAAGGAGGAAGTACCTGAGACACTGGGTGGGCTAAAAATTGATAAAGGAGGTATAGAAAGGCTGGCAGAACTCAAAAGTTGTTAAGCCATCAGGACCAGATCAGACTCAATGCCAGGACACAGAGAAGTAAGGGTGAAAATTGCAGGAGCAAATGACCATAATCTTCCAATTCTCCCTAGAAACAGGAGTGGTACCAGAATACTGGAGAATTGGAAATCATACACCCTCGTTCAAAAAGGGAGCAACTACAGGCCAGTCAGTGTAACCTCAATAGTGGGAAAGCTTTTAGAAACAATAATCCTTATTAATAGTCACTTGTACCAGGTGGACTAATTAAGAGAATCGAGCACAGATTTGTTCAGGACAAAAACAAAATACTGCGGATGCTGGAAATCAGAAATAAAAACAGAACATGCTGGAAAAACTCAGCAGGTCTGACAGCCTCTGTGGAGACAGAAACAGGGTTAATGTTTTGAGTCTGTGTGACTCTTCTTCAGAGCTCTTGAAACATTAGTTCTGTTTCTCTCCCCACAGAAGCTGCCAGACCTGCTGAGTTTTTCCAGCATTTTCTGCTTTGGTTCAGGACAAATTGTTTTTAACTAACCTGATTGAGTAAGTTTTTTTGATGAGGGTAATAAAGGTTGATTTGGTGTGCTTGGATTTCCAAAATGTGTTTGATATTGTGCCACATAACAAGCTTGTCAGCAAAGATAAAGCCTATGGAATAAAAGGGAAAGTGGCAGCATAGATACAATATTTTGCCTGAGTGACAGTAGTGGTGAACAGTTGTTCATCAGACTGGAAGAAATTATATAGTGGAGTTCCCAAGGGATCAGCATTAGGGCAACTGCTTTTCTTGATCTATATTAATGACCTAGACTTGGGTGGGCAGGGCATAATTTCAAAATTTGCAGATGACAAAACTTGGAAATATTGTGAACTGTGAGGAAGAGAGTGATAGACTTCACAAGAACATGACAGGTTGGTGGAATGGGCAGACAAGTGGCAAATGAATTTGATGCAGAGAAAAGTGTGGTGATTCATTTTGATAGGAAGTATGTGGAGAGGCAATATATAACAAGGGCTACAATTTCAAAAGTGATGTATGACAAGAGCGATCCAGGGGTGTATGAAATCATTGAAGTTGTACAGAAGGTTGAAAAAGCAGTTAATGAGGCATAGAGATCTTTTATAAGATGTCTCTTTAAAAATAGAGTCATAGAATACAAAAGCAAGGAAATGACGACCCTTTATAAAACACTAGTTTGGTCTCAACTCGATTGGTGTGTCCAACCCCAAGCACCACACTTTTGGAAGGATGCAAAGGCATTGGAGAGAGTGCAGATAAGTTTCACGAGAATAGTTTCAGGGATCAGGGACTTCAGTTACGTGGATAGATTGGAGAAGTTGAGACTGTTCTCCTTAAAGAAAGTTGAAGGACGATTTGATAAATGCATTCAAAAACATGAGGGTTCTGAACAGAATCGTCAGGCAGAAACTGTTCCTTGTTGGTAGAAGGGTCAAAGAGGGTCAAGAAGTAGAGGCTGAATGGCAAAAGAACCAAAGGCAATATAAAGAAAATCCTTTTTGAATGGCATGTGGTTAGGATCTGGAATGCACTGCCTGATTGTGGTTGGGTGGTGGGCTGGACAAGCTGCAGGTTCAATCTTAGCTTTCAAAAAGGGAAACTGGATTATCTGAACAAAAAAATTGTAGGACCAGAGGGAAAAAGGTGGGCGAGTGGAGACTACTAAATTGCTCTTGCAAAGAGTCCACACAAACGAGCCCAATCTCCTTCTGTGCTGTATTGTCCCCTTTCTCCAGCTATCTTCCACAAAATCACACATAAGAAATAGGAACAGGAGTAGACTATACAGCCCCTGGAGCCTGCTCCGCCATTCAATGGCTGAATTCCACATTTCCAACTACCCCTGATAACCTTTGATTCCCTTGCCTAACAAGAATCTATTTACCTCTGCCTTTAAAATATTCAATGACCCCACTTCCACCACCTGAAGCAGAGATTTCAAGTCACAACCATCAGAGAAAAAAAATTTCTCCTCATCTCTGTCCTAAAAGGGTGACCCCTAATTTTAAAACAGTGCCCCCTAGTTCTGGAGTCACCCACAAGAGGAAACATCCTTTCCACGTCCACCTTGTCGAGGCCGTTCAGGATCTTATATACTTCAATCAAATCACCCCTCACTCTTCTAAACTCCAGTGGAAACAAGCCCAGTCTGTCCAACCTTTCCTCATAAGACAACCCACTCATTCCAGGTATCAACCTAGTAAACCTCCTCTGAACTGCCTCCAATGCATTTACATCCTTCCTTCAATAAGGAGACCTGCAAACAGTATTCAAGGTGCAGTCTCACCAATACCCTGTATAACTGAAGCATAACATCCTTACTTTTATGTTCAATCCCTCTCATAATAAAGGATAACATTCCATTAGCCTTAATTACTTGCTGTACCTGCATACTAAACTTTTGTGACTCGTGCTGGAACACGGAGATCCCTCTGCATCTCAGAATAATGCAGCCGTTCTCCATTTAAGGAAAACTCTGCTTTTTATTCTTCCTGCCAAAGTGAACAACTTCACATTTTCCCCACATTAAATTCTATTTGCCAGATCTTTGCCTATTCACTCAATCTATATCCATCTGCAACCTCATGTCCTCTTCAGAACCTACCTTCCTACCTATCTTTGTGTCACCTGCACATTTAGCTACCACGTCTTCACTCCCCTCATCTAAATTATTGATGTAAATTGTAAAATGTTGAGGCCCCAACACAGCCCCCTGCCGGACTCCACTTGACACATCCTTCCAATCCGAAAATACCCATTTATGCATACTCTCTGCTTTCTGCCAGCCAGCCAGCCAGCCAGCCAATCTTCTATCCATGCTGTTGCCCCCAATACCATGCACTTTTACTTTTCATAATAACCTTTGATGTGGTACCATGAGTCAGGCACAGTTTGGCAGCTATTTGACTGTGAAAAGCACCATAGCCCAGTCTAGCCTTCCTTCACTTGATAGGTACACTTGCTAAATATGGTGACTTTCTCTCTACCACCCCACCCACCGCCATCCACCTAACCCCCATCCCCTACCCACCCACCCCAGCTTCCTACCCCCGCACACACATCGAGAAGGGCTAGGCGCAGTTTGTTTCCACATATTAGCTTCAGCGGGACTGAGTCCACACGGGGGGTGGGGTGTTCCCCAACTATACCAATGGGACAAACTGGCTGTAGTGTGTAACCTGAGGATTTAACTCGACAGCAAAATGTCCTTCCATAGCCAAATAGCTAATTGCCATGGGAACAAGCGATGCCTCCGGGGAGGGGGGGAGGCTCGGATTTATTGTGGGGAATGGAACGTAACAAAAGCTGCTACTTCCATGTTATTTAATTCTCCACAAACGCTGCAGTCCTGATGGGTGCCCGATTTGAATTTCAAATAAGCTCCTCTTTGCTCCCACACGGCCAGGCTGCCCTCCTCCAGTATGTAAATCCTTCCTTCTCACAAGGCTCCACTATGAAAATTAGTTAGAAAAATGCAAATCAGCCGCAGCCCATCTCTATGGCAACCTCTCCATTGCCTCGGAGTGTGTGTGTACCCATGTAGAGGACTGAGTCACCCAGTTCAGAGATTGTCCTTTGATCCTCTGACTGATAAATGAGCTGATCAGAGGCTAATTACTCCAGGAAAGGTGGGGATAGGGTGTGTCCGGTGGCGACGGGGGGAGTCCGGCAGCGACGGGGGGGGGGGAGTCCGGCGGCGACGGGGGGGGTGGGGGGGAGTCCGGCGGCGACGGGGGGGGGGGGGAGTCCGGCGGCGACGGGGGGGGAGTCCGGTGGCGACGGGGGGGGAGTCCGGTGGCGACGGGGGGTGTCTGGTCTGACTGCATCAGTTACCCCAACAGGAGGTAGCACCAGACACTGACCATTTGCGGACACGGAACAGGTTTAACAGTCCCCGCTGGTCAAAACTCGAGATTAAAAACGAAGTTGGTCAGTTGCTGAGTAAAGTATTCCTGGCCCCGAGAGGAGAGATGACAAAGTAAGTGATTAAAAAGGTGAGGAAAATAAGTCCTAGTTTCACATAACCGAATAAATATGCAAATGAGGAACAGTTCAGCAAAAACAATGTATTCAGGATGCGGTGACTGGGCCTTTCGAGAAAGAACAATAAATACCCCAGTCTCCAACTCCCCCAGTACCCCCGCAATCCCAGCCTTCACCCCTACCAACCGAGGACTGAGCCAATATTGAGAGAATGGGCTTGGACTGACAGAACTGAGATGAAGGGACCGAAGGACATCAGCAAATTTAGCAAAGATAGGCAAGTAGTGAAGAGAACACAAGGATTATAGATAGGTTAAGTAATAGGCAAAACATTTGGCAGACGGAGTATAATGTGGGAAAATGTGAACTTGTCCACTTTGGGAAGAATAGAAAAGCAGCGCGTTATTTAAATGGAGAAAGATTCAGAACTCTGAGGTACATAGACATTTGGCTGTCCTGGTACATAGAAACAAAGAAAATAGGAGCAGGAGTAGGCCATTCAGCCCTTCGAGTCTGTTCCGCCATTCAATATGATCGTGGCTGATCCTATATCTCAACGCCATACACCCGCTCTCTCCCCAGACCCCTTGATGCCTTTAGAGTCCAGAAATCTATCTATTTTCTTCTTAAACACATTCAGTGACTTGGCCCCCACAGGGCTCTGTGGTGAGAATTCCACAGGTTCACCACCCTCAATAAAGATGTTTCTCCTCATCTCAAGTCCTAAATGGTCTACCCCATATCCTGAGACTGTGACCCCTTGTTCTAGGTCCCCCAGCCAGAGGAAACATCATCCTGCATCCAGTCTGTCCAGCCCTGTCAGAATTTTATATGTTTCAATGAGATCCTCTCATTCTTCTAAACTCCAGTGAATACAGGGCCTAGTCAGCCCAATCTCTCCTCATATGACAATCCTGCCATCCCAGGAATCAGTCTGGTGAACCTTCACTGCACTCCCTCTATGGCAAGTATATCCTTTCTTAAGTAAGGAGACTAAAACTGCACACAATACTCCAGGTGTGGTCTCACCAAGGCCCTGTACAGCTGCAATAAGACATCCTTGTTCCTGTACTCAAGTCCTCTCGCAATGAAGGTCAACATACCAATTGCCTTCTTAACTGCTTGCTGCATCTACATGCTTGCTTTCAGTGATTGGTGTACAACGACATCCAGGTCCCTTTGTATATCAATATTTCCCAATCTATCACAAAAACAAAAACAGAATTACCTGGAAAAACTCAGCAGGTCTGGCAGCATCGGTGGAGAAGAAAAGAGTTGATGTTTCGAGTCTAATGACCCTTCAACAGAACTGCTGAGCTTTTCCAGGTAATTCTGTTTTTGTTTTTGTTTTGGATTTCCAGCATCCGCAGTAGCTTTTTGTTTTTATTTCCCAATCTATCACCATTTAAATAATACTCTGCCATTTTGTTTTTCCTACCAAAGCGGATAACTTCACACTTATCCACGTTATACTGAATCTGCCATGTATTTGCCCACTCACTCAACCTGTCTAAATCACTTTGAAACCTCTTTACATCTTCCTCACCGCTCACATTCCCACCTAGTTTTGTGCTGTCAGTGAACTGAATCAGGAAAAGTTGCTGTACAGCAGGTGATTAGGAAGGCAGTTCACAGAATCACAGAACTGTTACAGCACAGGAGGCCATTCGGCCTATCGTGTCTGCACCAGCTCTCCAAAGGAGCAGCTCACTTAGTGCAGTTCTCCTGCCTTCTCCCGTAACCCTGCACATTCTTCCTTTTCAGATAACAGTCTAATTCTGTTTTGAATACTGCCTCCACCACACTCAGGCAGAGCATTCCAGACCTTAACCGCTCACTGTGTGAAAAAGTTTTTCCTCTCATCACTTTTGCCAATAACTCTAAATCTTTGCCCTCTCGTTCTCAATCCTCTAATGAGTGGGAACAGTTTCTCCCTATCTACTCTGTCCAGATCCCTTGTGATTTTGAATATCTTTATCAAATGGGATTTTAAAAAAAATATTCTTTCATAGAAGCGAGTGTCACTGGCAAGGCCAGCATTTGCTGCACATCCCTAATTATCCTTAAACTGAGTGGCTTGCTAGGTCATTTCAGAGAACAGCTGTGGATCTAGAGTCACATGTAAGCCAGACCAAGCAAAAATTGCAGATTCATAATGGTCACCATTACTGAGACTAGCTTTATAATTGCAGATTTTACTAACTGAATTTAAATTCTACCAGCTGCCAGGGTGGGATTTGAACCATGTCTCCAGAACATTAGCCTGGGCCTCTGGATTACTAGTCCAGTGACATTACCGCCTTCTCCCCATATTGCAGGGAGAATGGAAAGTAATAGTAGGTACGTTTTGCTACGGCTCTACAGGACATTGCTGAGACCACATCTGGAGCACTGTGTACAATTTTTGTCTCTTTACTTTAAGGATATAATAGCATTAGAAGCAGTTCAGAGAAGGTTCACTCAGCTGATTCCTATGATGAAGGGTTTATCTTATGAGGAAAGATTGGGCAGGCTGGTTCTGTACCTATGGAGAGAATCCGTATGACTCTCCTTCAGAGCTAAAGAGTAGAAATGTGATGAAATTTCTACCGCTTAAGGGGGTGGAGCAGGTTAGAAGGTCAGTGATAGGTGAGGGCTAAGGAGAGATTGACAGAGATGTATGGACACAAGACAAAGGGAGTGTTAATCTCTCCACAGATGCTGTCAGACCTCGAGTTTTTCCATCAGTTTCTGTTTTCATTTCAGATTTTCAGCATCCACAGTATTTTGCTTTTTCTGGTTCTGTATCCATTAGATTTTAGACAAATGAGAGGTGATCTTATTGAAACATAAGATCCTGAGGGGACTTGACAGGGTGGATGCTGAGAGGATGTTTCCCCTTTTGGGAGAGACTAGAACTAGGGGACGCAGTTTAAAAATAAGAGCTCTCCCATTTAAGACAGAGATGAGGAGAATTTTTTTTAATCTCAGAGGGTTGTTAGTCTTTGGAATTATCTTCCCCAGAGAGCAGTGGAGGCTGGGTTGAGGCCGAGTTAGATAGATTCTTGACCGACTAAGGAGTTGAACAGTATAGGGGTAGACAGGAAGTAGAAGCCACAATCAGATCAACCATAATCTTATCGAATAGTGGAGCAGGCTCGAGGGACTGAATGGTTTACCCTTGCTCTGAAATCATATCAACTTCAACTTTCAGTCAACATTCCAGACTCCCCAATCATCCCTATCACCTGTCTAACCAACAGCAGGCAGGTTTGGTGGAAATGCAGAGGATTTCTTAAATGGGGAGAGATTGGGAAGTGTTGATGTCCAAGGAGACCTGGTTGTTCTTGTTCTTAAGTCACTGAAAGCTAACATGCAGGTGCAGCAAGCAATTAGGAAGGCAAATGATATGTTGGCCTTTATTGCAAGGGGATTTGAGTAAAGGAATAAAGAAATCTTGTTGCAGTTGTATAGAGCCTTGGTGAAACCACACCTGGAGTATTGTGTACATTTTTGGTCTCCTTTCCTAAGGGTATACTGGCCTTAGAGGGAGTGCAATGAAGCTTCACCAGACTAATCCCAGGGATGGCAGGATTGTCCTAGAAGGAGAGATGGAGGAGATTGGGCCTGTATTCTCTAGAGTTTAGAATAATGAGAGGTGATCTCACTAAAGTGTACAAAATTCTTACAGAGCTTGACAGAGTAGATGTGGAAGGATGTTTCTCTTGGTTGGGAGGGGAGGGGGTTGTCTAGAACCAGGGACACAGAATAGAGGTAGACCATTTAGGATGGAGATAGGAGGAATTTCTTCAGTTAGAGGGCAGTGAATCTTTGGAATTCTTTGCCCCAGAAGGCTGTGGAGGCTCAATCATTGAGTATGTTGAAAGCAGAGGTTGATAGATCTCTAGGTACCAATGACATTCAGGAATACGTGGATTGTGCGGGAAGATAGCGTTGAGATAGAAGATCAACCATGAGCAGGCTTGAAGGGCCAAATTACCTACTCCTGCTCCTATGTTCCCAAGTGTTCTCAAGTTAATTCTATATACAGTTAACAATCCTGCATTAATTGGAGTCTGTCAGTGACTAGTTAATTATTGCACCAGATGTTGAATTTGTACAAGACACTAGTTAGGCCTCTGGAGTACTGCATCCAGTTCTGGGTGCCATACTTGAGGAAGCATGTGAAGATGTTGGAGAGAGTACAGAGGAGATTCACAAGAATGATTCCAGTGATGAAGAACTGTAGTTATGAGGATAGATTTGAGAGGTTGGGACTGGTTTCCTTGGAGAAAAGAAGGCTGAGAGTAGACTTGACAGAGTGTTAAAGATCCTGAGGGGTATGGACAGCGTAATTAGTGAGAAACTGTTCCCACACAAGAGAACATCAAGAACTAGAGGGCACAGATTCAAAATAATTGGCAAAAGGAGTAAATGTGATGTGAGGAAAACTTTTTCACCCAGAGGGTGGCTGGAGTCTGGAACAAACTTCCTGAGAGGGTGGTGGAGGCAGGTTCGATTGAGGTATTCAAAAGGGAATTGGATTGCTACATGAAAAGAGAGAATGTGCAAGGTTACAGGGATAAAGCAGGGGAGTGGGACTAGGTGGAATGCTCTTTCAGAGAGTCAGTGCAGACTCGATGGGCCGAATGGCCTCCTTCTACACTGTAAAGATTCTGTGATACTGTCATGTGGTTTCCATTCCGAGATTATTTATATTCTATCAATCTAGTGTGCAGCTGTCTTCCAGCTTATCCATCAACATGTTGGAAAATATCTCTGGAAATCCTGACTGCACAGCCTGGCCAACAGAGACTCAGTCTACAGCCCCTAACATCAAAATGTCAACTTAGAATTCCTGGTCAGCCTTGGACAAGGCTTTATTCAGGCTGCAGTTGGAGAACTGGGTGAGCTGACAGAGGCCTTCAGGCTTATGAAGGATTCTGGAATAAAAACAAAAAAATGCTGGAAAAACTCAGCAGGTCTGACAGCATTTGTGGAGAGAGAGAAACAGAGTTAAGGTTTCGGGTCTGAATGACCCTTCAGAGAGCTCCGAGAGGTTGAGTGACTGGCCTTTGATATAGGTGCTGTTAATGGGGTAACAGGTATGAAATTGCTGAACAGGAGCGCAAACTGCGGGGGGTCTGAGTCAGTCACGCTGGGTTCCACTCGGAGCTTGAAGAGGCAGCGAGAGGGGTATCCTGCTCCAAATTAACCCGCTGGAGGCTGCATGGTTCAATATCAGCTAAAGTCAGGTTAGACTGACTGTGATGCACCCCATGGTCTGTCAGCCTTCAAGCCGCTATTACCAGAAGCACCCAAATCCTTCCAATTGCCTGGAATAGAGGGAGACCCTCACAATATTACCCGCAACTACATAAAGCAGCACTTTCCCGCAGTGTGAGCGCTGCAGCAACTTTACTTTCCGCTCCAATCCTGTGACTCGGTGTCTCAGAGACTCCCCACTGGCTGCTTCTGCCCAGTGTGCTGACCAATGACAATGTCCCGAATACCCGGGAAAGAATGAAGCGAGCAGACCCGATCTCCCCTCTCCCCGGAGGAATGGTCAGTGCTCACAACAGGAGAGGGAGGCACCGAGAGGTGGCCAGAGAGACCTGGGCAAGGGAAGCGCGGCCGATAGGGGTTTAGGTGAAGATAGCAAATCGCGTGTCCCGACAGCCAATTCCCAATTTCACACCGAGACTGAATCAAACAGTAACCAGGACAATAGTCTGTCCACAGCCTCCGGGAAAGTGCAGCCAGGTGAGGGAGTGAGGAACACTCTGGTTAGAGAGAGTTGTCCTTCCTCAGGAGTTTCACATCCTCTTTAACTCTTCACACGCCAGGTGACTGCTGAATGTTACAGCAGTGTCAGGAAACACTCGTTATTCTCATAGAAAACAACAAGAATGACCCACAGGTTCCATCATTTCACAAGGAGTGTTTGAGACCGGGACAGCACAGGGTCACCAACAAATGTAACCAAAATAGGAGAGAAGAGGGTTCATGGCGGACATTGTTACAGCCAATAGCAGCAGGACGGGTAAAGGATCATTTCAATTTAATCCAGTACATCGATTCACTCAGATTCAAACCTCAATCTCAACCCCCAATAAACCCCAGTGGGATCTGGGACCGCCTTTCATCCTGTAAACTCTGGGTGTTGGGACTAGTCTAAACCCGAAGAGAGAGATTGAAAAGGGGCAGCTACATTTCCTGCCGCGCACCCCCCCCAAAATACTGCAAACATTGACAGGGATTTCTTCAAACAACTTCTGCTGTTCTGGTCATTGATGATAAACAGCTTATAAAGGAATAGCTGTGCCGGTAAACTGCTAGTAACGGCCCTCTGAAGGCTGACAGGCCATGGAGTGCATCACATTTTAGAGTAATAAAGTGGTCACTCTCTCTCGGAAGATTAATGAATTCTGTTCCATTCTGAAGAGACTATTTCCGAGGATGGAAATTAAATCATTGATGGAAATAGTTAGATACCAGATTAACGGCTGTGACTTGTCTCTATTCAGGACACTTGCTGTAAAAACAATTAGTGACTCATCTATTGTAAAACTGATTCACAACAAGCGAGGTGCATAACCTACATACAAAGTTTAAGTTCCAAACGCTTTTACCTGTTCGCTCGTGTTGCTGCGAGACACCAGTTCTAACATCCGATGATTTATTTGTGCCGACACTCATCCTCCAGTCGCGAAAGGAAACAGCTGATTTTAATAAAACACAGAAACAGCCAGTAAAATGAAGCCATCAAATGGGTAATAACATGACAGAATCAATGAATCATTCATTCTCCTTCTTGCTCCTACTCTTACCTTCAAACACAACAGAAACTCACTTCAGGTACGTAGATGAATAGACTTTTCCCCTTCCTAATGAGTAAAATGTTCAGCAATAATGACCTTGCTTAACTCGGGCCGAACTCTCCAACTCACCAGGAAAGATCTAACAGTCTCTCCACATAGTCCCTCATTTCTGGTCCTCTTTTTAAAAAATAACCTACTTACTCCCCGCTGAAGCGGCAGGTGAGAGGCAGTTAAGAGTTCGGTATAATTTAGGCAAATTTGGATTCCCTGAGTCGCTGCAGGTGGGTCGCAGTTGCTTTTGACAGTTTCGCTCGGTGTGAGTTCGGGTGCCTGACAAGAATTATTTGCATATCATCATCAGAGCTTGTGCAGCCGGAGCCAACTCATCCTCCTTAATTTGTTTAACTCAACAACTACCAGCACTGAATAAACAGAATTACCTTTTAACTTTGTTATTTATAACTAAGAATTCAAAGGCTAGTATTGAGTGAAGGTGCTGCCCTGTATTTGGGGCGGGTTATATTCCAACCATCGCATCAGCAGCTTTAGTTGTTCATATAAAACCTGCTGCAAATTTCTCATTAAAGGCATTTGAGAACCAACAATCATTGATTCATGTGTTCAGGACTCAATATCACATCCGATTTTTGGATATAAAGATTTTTCCTCTCGGGAATCGGCTGGAGCCCAAATTTAGACAAACTTTCAGCTTTAGCAGAAACTGGGACTCGAACTCCCCACCAGTGAGGGAGATGCTCGAAAATAGAAGCAACTATTCTACATAACGTCACCAGTGACAGCCCCAATCCTGGCCTAGCAGTAGCCTGACTGCAGCCACACTCCGAATGATACAATCAACGCTCTTCATGCAACTTCTTCAATGTGCAAATCATAGAATGATACTGAAAGAGGCCATTCGGTCCGCCACGTATGTGCTGGTTCTTTGACCTTCTTAAAGACTAAGTTGAACAAAAAAACGACACATCAGTTCCACACACTCCCTGAAACACAGGAGCAGTTACAAAACAGCTTCACAGAATTGAAACAAGATATTACAAACTTTCATTTGCTGCACTTTTTAATTTGAACTACAAATTTGTAATTTCCAGATTCTTCAGCTGGGATTTTAAACAGGAGCTATCCAATCAGTCCCTGTGTCCTGCTTTTCCTCCTTTCACTTACAGAATACCAGTCACTTGGTGTTACAGAACTTGATTATTGCTGAAAGGAGAGACATGTTGCTGAAGCTTTTCACCTTGCACTCATCAGGACAAATGCAAGAATACCAAATTTCAAACAATGCAACAGTTTATACTACAGGAGAAAAGGGTGTTGAATTGGTTGGACAACACTTGCCGAACAATTCTGAGTGAGCTAATAGCTGCACTAACAACTCATTTAAGATGATCAGTTGAGCTTGTAACATGCTTCATTTATGCTTGCTAGAAGCAAAATACATTCATGCTTAGGGACCCATCCTCTGCAAACAAAAGAAATATGTTCAAGCCTTGCACCTTTTAAGAATTGCCTGGGGAACCTATAGTTCCTCATTGCTTTCTCCATGACAACACCTCAGCCAATCAGAATCGACTTGCCAACCAATCAGCACTGTTTTCTCCTGCAGTATAAATTATTCTGATCTTTTGAAATTACTAATGTCCTTTAGGGAAGGAAATCTGCTGTCCTTACCTGGCCTGGCCTACATGTGACTCCAGACTCATAGTAGTGTGGTTGACTCTTAACTGCCCTCTGAAATGGCCTACAAAGCCATTCAGTTCAAGTGCAATTAGGGATGGGCAACAAATGCTGGCCTTGCCAGTGACACTCTCATCCCATGAAAGAATAAATATTGAATCTGCTTCCACAGGCAGCACATTCCAGATCACAACAACTCACTGTGTAAAAAGGATCTCCTCATCATTCAATTAGTTTAAAACCCTTTCCTCTGGTTACCAACTCTCCTGCCATTGCAAACATTTTCTTATTTTCTTTATCAATAGCCTTCCTTATTTTAAACACCTTTCAAATCACCCCTCAAACTTATCTGCTCTAAGGATCTAATGACTTCTCTCCCTAGGACTAATTTGGTAAATATCCTTCTGCATCTCTAATGTCCAAAATCTATGCATTTTGCCTCCAATTACAATGATGTGACTATGTTTAACTGACCAATGGCTGAAGTCTTGTCATTTTAACTCTGTACTTGTTTTCAGCTAGCAGTCCCTCTTTCACGTAGCTTAGAGATGGCACCAATATAACATCATTTGAACTTGGTTAGGTCTCTGGAGTAAAATCAGAAATGCTGGAAAAACTCAGCAGGTCTAACAGTATCTGTGGGGAGAAAAACAGAGTTAACGTTTCGAGTCCGCATGACACTTCTTCAGAGCTGGAGTAGCCTCTTCTCTCACAGATCTTCAGGTCTCTGGAGTAGTCACTTCTCTCACAGATAAGACACCATCTACCCTTCCTGAGTCCCAGCCATACTCTGCTCCTCCGGCAGCTCAAATCATTTATGTAAAAATAATGCAGGGGTTAATTTCTAGAGGTATAGAATTGAAAAGAGAAGTTACATAGCAACCATTCGGCCCCTCAAGCCTGCGCTGTCATTCAATAAGATCTTGGCTGACCTGACTGTGGCCTCAACTCCACTTTCCTGCCTGATCCCACCCCCCCCAACCCTCCCTTCTTGATCAAAAAGCTATCTAACTCAGCCTTGAATATATTCAATGACCAGCATCTGCTATTCTCTTTGAATTCCAAAGATTAACAACCTTTTTAGAGAAGAAATTCATTCTCATCTCCATCTTAAATGGGAGGCCCCTTATTCTGAAACTGTGCCTCTTCATTCTAGATTCCCCCACAAGTTATATCGAACTTGTTGTTTAGAACTTTAGTGGGACTGCACTGAGTGCACTGCCAATACTCCTTACGAAGTATAACAAAGTATTTACAATCGGAAACAGGCCATATAACTCAACAGGTTCAATGCTGAACCTTTTCTCACCCCATCAGCATATCCTTCTGTACAATTCCCTCTCATGTTTATCTAGCTTCCCCTTTAAATGCACCTATACTATTCATCTCAACCATTGCCATAATGAGTTCATCTTCCATATTCTCACCCCTCTTGGTAAAAAAAAGTTTCTTCCGAATTTCCTGTTGGATTTATTAGTGACTATCTTATATTAATGGCCTGTTAGTTCTGGTCTCCCCAACAAACAGAAACATCTTCTCTATGTGACCCCTAACAAATCCTTTATTAATATTAAAGTCTCTATCTAGCCACCCCTTAAACTTCATTTTTCTAGGGAAAACAGCCCCAGTGTGTTTAATCTTTGCTGATAGATATAACCTCTCAATTCTGATATCATCCTAGTAAATATTTGTTTTACATCTTCTCCTCTACATTTTTATAATATGGAGACCAGACTGAGGTGGCTGGAGGGCCATGTGGAGCCTAAACATTGGCATAAACCAATTGCATCAAACGGTTGCAGTCCTTACCTTTCCACACATACCCTCCCCCATCTTCCCCCCACCCCCATCAGGCCCAGCTTCTCCACCGAGCCCCAGACCCCACCCAGGGCCCAGCCCCCTCCCCACCCATTGACCAGCCCCTCCCCCTTGGCTTTTTTGATTCAAAATGGATGACCTCACATTTATGAATTGGAATCCTTCACCCACACTTTTGATCTATTAATGTCTCTTTGTAATTTTCTCTATCAATATCCCTAACCCCAGATTCCTGATCCCATTGTTCTTTGTGGCCTTGGCTTCTTAAATTCTGGACCAATACTCCGATTACTGGATCTTGGATAACTGATCTCCGGGTTAATAATCTCTGGTTTGGCTCTAGCAAGTTGCTAAAAAGCAAATTGAACACAGTCTCGCTCTACAAAATGCCTCACATATTGTGTGACTAAACAATCCATGAGTACCTCAGGGAGTTGATTTGCATTCACAGCCCTGTTTCAGGTTTTCCAACATATTGATTTAATATTGATTTGCCTCCTCTACCCAAACAGTTCCATCCTCACACTCACCTAATGTTAATAATATACCTACTCCTGCTCCTAAATGTTAAATTCCTACGCTCTGATCATTATTCAGTCTATTTTATTTCACCCTTAACCCCTCTAATGCTAGCCACTCCCTTTCTATAGCTGGTTTTCGCTGACACATTCCCTCCCTCTGTGGTTTCACCTTATGCCTTCTCAAGACATACAGTTGTCATGACTTCACAATCACATCTGTGCCTGGAGATTATGGGTGGAATTTTCCCATCGTGCTCGGGGTGGGTTTTGTGGTGGGCGGGAGAGGAGAATCCAGCGGTAGGCAACAAGTCAGAAACCCACCGTTGTAAAAACAGCTTGCAGTTCTCCTGATGGCCGGTTTATGGCAGGTCGGTTATCTCACACTAGTGCTGTGAGCGCCATTTGCATTCATTAACATCTCATGAACGGTCATTAAACCAGCTGCTCGCCAGAATCGTGTCACATCTTCCAATCTTGTGGGAAATTACATCAGCCTCAAACCCATTTGAAAAGCGCTGACCTGCACAAGTCAGACCTCAGTTCACTGGTAACTTCGAGGTGAGTGGAACATCCATAGCCTACCAGCCATAGCCCTGAGCCGGTCTTGTTGCGATGAACGCCACTCTGCTGGGGCTGTAGGGTTGGTCTGCTCCTGCTCTTTGCCTACATTGTCCCGAGGGAACACCACTGTGTGTGGCACTAATGCAGGCCTCCACTTTCAGAAACTAGCGCTTCAACCGAGGGTGGACTGTGAGGCGAGGGTGGGGTTGGTAAACACAAGGTGGGCAAAGGGGAAGGAAGACTGTGGAATGGCACTGAGGGGGAAGGGCGAACACAAGGGGTCCTTTCTGGGATCGCCCGCTAACCGTTTGTTGCCACAGGAGTGAACAGGAGTCTGCTTAGAAAGAAAGGAGGAAGACCTCCTTGACATGAAAGCCACTGAAAGCCAATGGCTTCATTAGCACTGTTAAAGGGCTACTCAGAACTCAGAGGCTTCACATCACAGTCACTGCATCTCAAGAGTAACATGTAGGAATGTAGAATTTGGAAATGCAAGCAATAGCGAAGACCTGTCACCTGTTCACCAGATTTGACACTTCTAATGAGCCAAGGGGCATCTATTCACAACAGATACATGGGAATACCACCACCTGGAAGTTCCCTTCCAAGTCACTCACCATCCTGACTTGGAAATATATCGCCGTTCCTTCACTGTCGCTGGGTCAAAATCCTGGAACTCCCTCCCTATCAGCACTGTGGGTGTACCTACACCTCATGGACTGCAGTGGTTCAAGAAGGCAGCTCACCACCACCTTCTTAAGGGCAATTAGGGATGGGAAATAAATGCTGGCCTAGCCAGCAATGCCTACATCCTGTAAATGAATTTAAAAAACTGACTGGATATTAATAGCCACATCAGAGATTGGAGCACAAAGCTAGGTTGGGTCACTCATCTCAATTAAACTTTAGTATCTCATGTAGGGCTCAAGATGTTACATCTCTGCGATGCCATCTTGGTCACCTCGACGTGTGTGCTAGTGTCTCAGGGACAAGGCAGCATCAGTCAACATGCAAGTAGGGCAGGAAAAACTTTGGACCCTTACAGTCTCCAAACGTGTCATCTTCTGAGCTTCACTTTCTTGCCCCTTGAATCATTAATGTCTTCAAAGTTTCCTTTCTGAGAGAAGGCAAAAGCACATATGGATCCAGGGCTCAATGCTGCCTTTGTCAGGGTCCTAATGCAATGGAAGAGGTGAAGGAGGGAGAGGTGACTCCGTGTGCAGCTCCAGCAGGAGGGACACGGTGAAGTGGAGCCAAAGCATGAAATGAGGGTCAGGAGGAAAGACCCAGACAATGAGGACAACGTGCCAGACCCATCGTAGGTTTATCGTAGAAGAGTCTCCTATTTACAAATGAGTAAGAGGCAATGCTATGCATGCCTATGCTTGTCCCGAGATCTGGTACATCACATATGCCAAATTCTTTGTAAAGACCTGACACCATGTAGAGTTGGAGGATATTCCCTACCAGTCGCTTTGAAGGTGACCACAGTGCTCAATTTCTTTGTCTCTGGTTCTTTCCAAGGGAACCTGTGAGGCATTGTTATGATGCAGCAGATGATGTGCGCCAGGCAGATCAAATCCACGAGGGAAACTTGATTGTGCTGCCACAATGGTTTTGCAATTTGTATTTATTTCAAGATGCACTGAATTCAGCAGTAATAAGCCCACCAAGACTTTAGAGATTTTTTAAAAAAAAACTAAAATTAAAATATTTATTAACAAAAGTGAGGATTTCAAGCACATACATAGAACTACAAATTACTACTATAACAACTCCTAAAATCCCTAATTACCTGGTTCCCAGTTACACCCCCTTTAAGGCAACAGTCCAAAATAGATATTAGATTTTAAACAGATCCAGCAAACTAACACAATACCCTGGACAGTGGAATTCAAAATGACTCTCTCCAGCATCAATTTCTGTAGACAACAGATTTATGCACAAATACTGGAGGCTTCTTGCACTTCTGCTAGATCTTGCAATGCCTTCCCCTCACACTTAGCCTCATTCTCCTTTATATATGTTTCTCCCTTTTTAATATGTAAATTCCATTGTTTCCATAGTCTTTGGAACTTTTACCTTTCTCAAAATACAAATCTTTTCTTGTTGCTACTATTCTCATTAACCTCTCTGAAATTCAAATCCCCCTTCATCTATCTAAAAATGCAAATTTCCTTTACACCTTACACGATAAGACCCCGACCATGTTTACTCATTAGCATATTAAAGACACTTCTACACCTTACTTCTTTTGATAACTTCAACTTGCAGTCTGCTTGGCTACAAAATGTAATTAAATCACACACACAGGCAGAACAACACAACCTCCATAAACCTACTTTACAATAAACCAGAAAAATATTATGTAAATTATTATACCTTCATGACACCTCCCTCCACATGGCAAAATGAACTGTCATAATTTAAAAATACGGCTTCATTTTCTTAATCCATTTTATACTACCTACTATACTTATCTATATACTCACACTATTACATTACCAGATGCATGCATTAACATAACAATATATGTACAAATCCTTGGTATCAGCAGTAGTCATTTCAGTCCAGAGTCTAGGTTTTAAATGTCCAATTTCCATTTGAGCTTTAAACTCTCAACAATGCATCTGCAATTAGATTTTCTCGTCCAGCTACATGTATAATCTGTAGGACAAATGGTTGCAGTAATAAGCTCCATCTGAACAGCCTTTCACTTTGGTCTCCAAATCTGTCCAGAGACTTCAAAGGATTGTGGTCTGTATAAACAATTATTTCTGATGAATTGTTTGCAACATAAACCTCGAAATGCTGCAATGCTAACACCAGAGTCTCCTTTTCGATCGTTGAATATTTTCTCTGTTCAACTTCCATGAAAAATATCCTTTTGGTTTCTCAATTCCAGTTTCATCTTCTTGCAACAGTATGGCCCCAATGCCTATATCACTTGTGTCAATGCCAACTTAAATTGCTTGGCATAACTGGATACTGTCAAAACTGGTGTTGTAGTCAATACAGTTTTCAAACTGTCAAATGCCTTCTGACACTCCTGTGTCGATTGAAACTTCTTGTTCTGTTCCCACGTTTGATTGAAAACTATCAAGTCATCGATATAAACAGCACAAATGCTCAGTCCTGCAATTACTTTGTTTGTCAGTCTTCGAAATGTTGTGGGTACATTTTTCATACCAAACAGCATGACTTTAAACTGATATGGTCCACCTGGCATCACAAAAGCCGATATCTCCTTTGTTCTCTCTGATAATACTTGCCAATATCCTCTCAGCAAGTCAATCTTTGTGATAAACCTTGATTGTCCCACTTTCTCAATGCGATCTTCCAACCATGGTATAGGATATGAATCCACTTTTGTAACTGCATTCACCTTTCAATAATCCATACACAGGGCTGAATCTTCTGGCTGGCGTGCGGGTGGTGGAGTCTGCACGCCAGCGCTTAAAATGTCGCACGCTGACGTTGCACGAGCGTCCTGACGTCAGCGCGCGGTATCCCAATATTTCGGTCGGCGGGCGTGATGCAGTGGGATGCGCGCCTGCCATTAATTAAAGGCCTTGTTAAGGCCATTAATTCTCCAATCGACCAGGATTTTGAGGGGCCCGTGCGAACTTTGGCTCAGCGCATGGGCCCAACTGGCGGGCGGGTAAGTGATTTTTTTACAAACCTCATCCAGTGGCGGGATGAGGTTTGATATCGGATTTTAAAAATTGTAATAAAGTTTTTGTGCATTTCATTAACATGTCCCATCTTGTGCGGCATTTTCACATGAGGGGGACATGTTAATGATTTTTAAATTTTTCTATTTTTAAAATTTCACTGCCTTTCAGCGATCTCCCTGAGGCAGCACTTTGCCTCAGGGAGATGTGCGCTCTTTCATGCGCATGCGCAAAAGAGCGCACTCTGGCAGCTGGGGAATCCTCCCCCCGCTGCCCGCCCGCACAGGAAGCGCATAGCGCTTCCTGTTGGGTGACACGCATTTAAAATGGTGGCGGGGCCCGTTTCGGTGGCGGCGCTCGGCTGCCCGCCTGCCCATCAAGGGCAAAATTCTGCCCACAGTCTTTGTGTTCCATCTGGTTTCGGGGCCATCACAATAGGTGAACTCCAATTACTGCAGCCAGACTCAATGCTGTAATTTTGAAGCATGAATTCAATTTCTTTCCGTACTTGAGATAACTTTGCTGGATTTAATCTATAAGGATGTTGCCTTATTGAAGATGAACCTTCTACACCAACATCATGTGTAGCTAAATTTGTCTTCCCCAGCTTTTCCTACAAATAGTTTTGTGTGACTGCAATAATTTCTCCAAATCACTCTTGACACTTGTCTGGAAGGTAACTCAACATCACATTTAAATTTTTAAATAAATTTAAATAAAGTAGCCCCTCATTATCCAATTTGATTAGAGGAAAATCAATTTCAGAGTCCTTTATTTCTACCTCTTTCTCCTTATCTACCACCACTAATACCTCCTTTTGGTCCTCTTACCTGTTAAAATACTCTTTAAGCATATTTATATGGCATACCCTCTGCTTCTTTCTTCTATCTGAAGTATTTATTAAGTAATTTACTTCACTCAGTTTCTTTTCAATCCTGTAAGGCCTACTAAACATTGCCTTTAACGAGTCGCCCGATACTGGTAACAAAACTAACACTTTTTCTCTAGCATCAAAACTACAAGCTGTGGCTCTCCTATCTGCCTTCACTTTCATCACTTGCTGTGATATCTTTAAATGTCCCCTAGCTAACTCACATGCTCTGTTCAACCTTTCTCTGAAGTTTGATACATAATCCAGGAGAGTAATTTCCAAATTTTGACCCACTAATTTCTCATGAATCAATTTCAGCGATGCCCTTACCTCAGACCATAGACTAATTCAAAAGAGCTAAATCCAGTCGATGCATTAGGAACGTCCCCAATTGCAAATAACAAGAATGGAACTCCCCACCCCGATCCTGTGGATAGCCCTGACTACACACCCTCATCATGATTTTTAAAGTTTGATGCTATCTTTCCAAAGCCTCTTGTGACTCAGGATGGTAAACTGTTGACTTAAATCGTTTTATCCCCAAATGGTTCATTACTTCCTTAAAAGCTGTGACATGAAATTTGAATCCTGATCTGACTGTATTTCTTTTGGTAAACCATATCTTGTAAAACATTTAGTCAACTCTTCCACAATTCTCTTTGTTGTAATATTCCTCAAAGGTATCGCTTCAGGAAATCCTGTAGACACATCCATTATTGTCACTAAGTACTGATTTCCACTTTTAGTCTTAGGGAATGGCCTTGCACAATCAACGATGACCCTAGTAAAAGGTTCCGCAAATGCTTGAATTGGAATTAAAGATGTTTGTTTAATCACTGATTGTGGTTTCTCTATCACCTGACATGTGTGACATGTTCTACAGAATTTGACTACATATCTATGCAATCCAGACCAATAAAAATGTTTTTGTAATTTTGTCTGTGTCTTTCTAATTCCTAAATGGCCCTCAGTTGGAATTTCATGAGCTATTCTCAGTATCTCATTTCTATATCCAAATGGTATAACAATCTGATGCACTTCCATCCATTCTTCATCTGCTGAAACCTGATAGTGTCACCATTTTCTCAGTAACATGTGACCCTTAAGGTAATAACATTCTGGAATACATTCTGCCCCTGTTTCTGAGCAAGCTGTCTGATATAACTGGATGGATCCTTTGCGTAGATCCTTTTGCTGTAACTCTACCAACTGCCTTGAGTGAAACACCTGAACTGCATTCTCTTCCATTCTTTTTCCCTGAACAATCTTATCAAAGACAGTGTCACAATTGAACTTTAACACCTTTTCCCAGTCTTTTAACTTCCTCTTCTTCATGTTTCAACCTGTGAGCTTGTGATCTAGTTACCACACAATCTGATTTAATCCAGGATGCTCTTTCTGCAACACTTCTATTGAAAACACCTATACCTATGCCAACTACCATAGGCATTACCCACATCTGTGATCCAGCTATATCATAACCTAAAATAAACTGAACCCTTGCAATTAACATTTTTTCCACTACTCCAATAATCACCTCACCTGTTTTCCACTTACTCTTTAAATTTACCTTCCACAATGGAATAGGTTTAGCATACCTGTTCCTGCAATATCCCCTCTGAACAACACATATCACTATCCTATAACATTAAGGATTGACTAGCCCCTGTGTCTCTTAAAATGTTAATATCTTTAGCTACTCCACCTTGTACACATGGAAAGACTTCCCCTTCATATACAAAATCTTTAAACATTTCTGCAACCTGCTTCTTCTTGGGTAAATTGTGAACACATTCCCACTTCTTTACCTTTCACTGATTCTTCCTGCTTTACCTGTACACAAACCACTGTGTTTCCTGTGCCTGAACCTCAGAACCCACAGTACTTCTATTTCCAGAGCTTTTCTGCATCCCAATAATTCCAACAGGATTTTCCCTGTAATTTCCAACACATTGACTTTGTGTGCCCAAATTTATTACAGTGAAAACACCTCAATTTTTGAGTGTCACTTCTACCCTCAGCACCTTCCTTTTTAGCGGAGAAAAAACTTCCTGAGAATATCCACCTACTCTTTCTTTTCCCTGACTACCTACCTTCCTTTCACCTTCCCATTTTCTATCCTTCTCTGATTTAAAAGTGTGACGAGAAAAAAGTTTAGATCTAAGAACTAACTCATAATCATCAGCTATCTCTGCTGCTTAACTTAGCATTTTAACTCTCTGTTCCTCCACATGAATTCTCACTACTGATTCTTCCAAAAGAATTCTTTCTCTTAAGAGCTGCATATGTCGTTGCTACCTTTAATGCTCATATTCACTGGTCAAAATTACTTTGTTTTACTCTCTCAAACTCAGTATAAGTTTGCTCAGGCCGTTTTCTTATATTCCTAAATTTCTACCTGTAGGCCTCAGGAACCAACTCATATGCAGTCAAAATAACCTTTTTTACTGCATCATAATCCACCAACACTTCTTCTGACAGCGAAGCATTAATCTCAGGAACTCTACCCAATAACCAAGTCTGAAACAGCAATGTCCAGTTTTCTAGTGGCCATTTCATCTCTTTAACTAAAAGCAAAAAACTGCGGATGCTGGAAATCCAAACCAAAAATAAAAATACCTGGAAAAACTCAGCAGGTCTGACAGCATCTGCGGAGAGGAACACAGTTAACGTTTCGAGTCTGTATGACTCTTTGACAGAACTAAGGAAAAATAGAAAAGAGGTGAAATATAAGCTGGTTTAAGGGGGGGTGGGACTTTTGTCTATGACATCTTTCGGTTATCTCCACCTATCACTGGCCCTCTATCCAGCTCTACCTGTCCCACCCACCCCCCCTTTAAACCAGTTTATATTTCACCTCTTTTCTATTTATCCTTAGTTCTGTTGAAGAGTCATACGGACCCGAAACATTAACTGTGTTCCTCTCCGCAGATGCTGTCAGACCTGCTGAGTTTTTCCAGGTATTTTTGTTTTCATCTGTTTAGCTATCTTCTCAAATGAAATAAAGAATGCCTCCACATCTCTTTCTTCAAAATTTGGAAGAGCTTGCACAAATTTAAACATTGGGTTTTAGGTTGAAGGTTTTCTCGTCATCAGAACCTTCCTCAGCATCTGAGATCTCTTTTTTAAAGTCCAGCTTTTTAAGTCGGCTGTCTGTCTCTTCCTTCACCTGTTCTTCCATTGCTAACTTTTCCCTCTGGAGATCAAGTCTTTGCCTTTCCATTTCTTTTTGAAGTACTCTCTCTTTTTCTCTTTCTTTTTCCGCTGCCTTTAGTTCAAGCTTTTTCATTTCCATTGCTTGTTCAAATTCAAGCTTCTTCATTTGTGACTGAAGTCTCACTACTTCCAGCTGTGACTCACTAGTGTCAGGTAACACTTCCAACTTCAAATGCTGTGCTATCACATCAACTATGTCTGCTTTCTTTAGCCCTACAGGTAACCTCAACTGCAATTTATCTGCCAACTCTGTTAACTTACCCTTAGATACTTTTTGTAACCCAATCAGAGTTATATCTTCTACTTCCACAAAAGTTTTAGCCATGGAAACAGCCAGTTTTGCAGTCTCATCACTGGTGTCATAGTTAATACAGTTTTCAAACTACCAAATGACTTCTGACACTCCAGTGTCCATTGAAACGTCTTGTTCTTTTTTAATAGTTCAGTCAGTGAGGCAACCACTTGACTAAAATTTGGTACAAATTTCTGGTAAAAACCACTCATGCCCAGAAATCTCAAAACTTCTCGTTTTGTTGTAGGCACTTGGAAATCCATGATAGCCTTGACTTTCGCATCTGTCGGAGCCTCCTTACCATGTCCAATGGTATGGCCTAGATATGTAACCTGCACTTTTGCAAATTCACTTTTAGCCAAGTTCACCACCAAATTAGCTTCTTGTAGTTGAGTAAATAATTCTTCCAGATGCTCCTCCCACATCTGACTGAAAACGATTATGTCATCAATATAAACCACAAAATTGCTTAGACCTGCAATTACTTTGTCAGTCTTTGAAATGTCACAGGTGCATTCTTCATACCAAATGGTATGACTTTAAACTGATATAGTCCACTTGGCATTACAAAAGCTGATATCTCCTTTTCTCTCTCCGACAATGGTACCTGCCAATTTCCTTTTAGCAAGTCAATCTTTGTGATAAATTTTGATTTTCCCACTTTCTCAATGCAATCCTCCATGGGATATGAAACTGCTTTTGTCACCGCATTCACCCTTTGATAGTCCACACGCAGTCTGTGTGATCCATCCGGTTTCGGTACCAGTACAATAGGCGAACTCCAGTTACTGCAACTAGACTCAATGATATCATTTTGAAGCATGAAATCAATTTCTTTTTGTACTTGTGATAACGTTGAAGGATTTAATCTATAAGGCTGTTGCCTTATTGAAGATGATATTTCTTTACATACATCATGTAAAGCTAAATGTGTCTTTGCCAACTTATTTCCACAAATAGGTTTGTGTGACTGCAATAGCTTTTCCAAATCACTTTGACACTTGCTTGGAAGGTAATTCAATATTTCATTTAAATTTTCAAGCACCCCCTCATTATCCAATTTGATTAGAGGAAGATCAATTTCAGAGCCCTGCACTTCTACCTCTTTCTCATCATCCACCATCACTAATACCTCTTTTTGTTCCTCTTCTCTGTCAAAGTACTTTTTAAACATATTTTCATGATACACCCTCTGCTTCTTTCTTCTATCTGGAGTATTCATTAAATTATTTACTTCACTCAATTTCTTTTTAATCCTGTAAGGCCCACTAAATCTTGATTTAATGAATCCCCTGGTACTGGTAACAAAACTAGTACTTTCTCTCCAGAAACAAAACTGTGAATTTTAGCCTTCTTATCTGCTTTCACTTTCATCACTTGCTGTGAGATTTTAAATGTTCCCTAGCCAACCCATATGCTCTATTCAATCTTTCCCTTAAATTTGCTATATAATCCAGGAGAGTAGTTTCTGAATTTTGACCTACAAATCACTCATGAATCAATTTCAGTGGTCCCCTTACCTCATACCCATAAACTAGTTCAAAAGAGCTAAAACCAGTCAATGCATTAGGAGCATCTCTAATAGCAAATAACAAAAATGGAATTCCTGTATCCAAATCCTGTGCATAATCAAAACAATTTGCTCTTATCATAGTTTTTAAAGTTTGATGCCATCTTTCCAAAGCTCCTTGTGCCTCTGTGTGATAAGCTGTTGACTTAAACTGTTTTATCCCCAAACTGTTCATTACTTCCTTAAACAGCTGTGACATGAAATTTGACCCCTGATCTGATTGTATTTCCTTAGGTAAACCATATTTTGTAAAAAAGAATTAACTCCTACATAATCTTCTTGGTTGTAATATTTTTTAAAGATATCGCTTCAGGAAACCTGGTAGACACATCCATTATTGTCAATAAAAACTGATTCCCATTTTTAGTCTTAGTGAGGGGTCCTACACAATCAATCATGACCCCGGTAAAAGGTTCTTCAAATGCTGGTATTAGGATTAAAGGCGCCGGCTTAATCACTGCTTGTGGGTTTCCTGTTATTTGACATATATGACAGGTTCTACAGAATTTGACTACATCCCTATGCAATCCTGGCCAAAAAAAAAACCTCTGTATCATTTCCTGTGTTTTCCTAATTCCTAAATGTCCCCCCATTGGAATTTCATGAGCAATCCTCAGAATCTCATTTCTGTACCCTAATGGGATAACAATCTGATGCACCAGCTTTCTTTTGCTGAGACATGATCCGACCGTCACTTTCTCATTAATATATTTCCTCAAAGATAACAACATACTGGAATACATTTTGCTTCAGTTTCTGAATAAGCTTTCTGATATAACTATTTTAATTGCAAATAATTTTTCTGTAACTCCATTAACATCTTTGAGTTAAACACTTCAACTGAAGAGCCCTGCATTCCTTCCTCCTGAACAATGTTATCAAGTGCAGTGCCAGCTAATTAGATTTTGACACCTTCTTCTTGCCTTTGAACTGCCTGCTTATCTCGTTCTTCCCGATGAGCCTTTGATCTCATTACAACACAATCAGGAAACAATCCAGGGTGTTCCTTCTGTAGCACTTCTGTTGAAAACACTTCTACAGGCTGCTCAACTACCACAGGCATCACCCACATTTGCGATCCAGCTATATCATTACCCAGAATAAATTGAACCCCTGCAATGGGCAATTTTTCCACCATTCCAACTATAACTTCACCTGGCTTCCATCTGCTCTTTAAATTTGTCTTCCACAATGGAATAGATTTAGCATCTCCATGAACCCCACTTTTTACTACCTTCTCCTGCAACACTCCCTTTCAACAACAAATATCATTATCCCACAACATTAAGGATTGACTAGCCCCTGTGCCTCTTAAAATTTTAACATATTTACCTACTCCACCTTGTACACATGGAAAGACTTTCCCTTCACATACAAAGTCTTTAAACATTTCTGTGACCTGCTCCTCAGAATTCTTGAATAAATTGTGAACACATTCTCACTTCTTTACCTTTCACTGATTCTCCCTGTTTCACCTGCACACAAACTACTGGTTTCTCCTGTGCCTTAACCTCAGAACCCACAGTACTTCTATTTCCAGAGCTTTTCTGTACCCCAATAATTCCTACAGATTTTTCCTGCAATCTCCCAACATACTGAATTCATGTGCCCCACTTTATTACAATGAAAACACCTCAATTTTCAAATATCACTACTACCTTCAGCACTTTCTTTTTGTACAGAGAAAAAACTTCCTGGGAACTTCCAGCTCCTCCTTCTCTTCCATGACTACCTAACTTCCTTTCACTTTCCCACTTTTCCTCCTTTTCCAATTTGAAAGGGTGATGAAAAAAAGGTTTAGCTCTATGAACTAACTCAATCATCAGCTCTCTCTGCTGTTTGTCTTACAGAGTCAACCCTCTGTTCCTCCACATGAGTTCTCATTACTGAAGGGATTGAATCTTTAAATTCTTCAAAAAGAATGACATCCCTAAGAGCTGTATAGATTGTCTCTATTTTTAACGCCTGTATCCACTGGTCAAAATTACTTTGTTTTACCCTTTCAAACTCAATATAAGTTTGCCCAGGCTGTTTTCTCATATTCCTAAATTTCTGCCTGTATGCTTCAGGAACCAACTCATATGCACTCAAAATAGCTTTTTTCACCACATCATAATTGACCAACATTTCTTCTGAAAGTGAAGCATATAACCTCGTGCCCTACCTAACAACTTAGACTGTAATAATAATGTCCAGTTTTCCTGTGGCCATTTCATCTGTTTAGCCCCACGTCTTGAACACTCTATTCAAAAAATGCAAATTCACACTCACTCTCTTACATATCAAAACTGGTACACATCTAAGCACCCAGGCTAACTGGTTTTAATCAAAGTAAGACACTTAAGAACACCCCAGACTAAACCTCTATTTTAAAAGAAGAATATTTTCCAAAATATTATAAACATTAATAGCTTCATGACAATGATTAGCCCAGCAATTGCAGACCAGTCAGTTTAATTTCAGTGGTGGGCAAGATTTTAGAAACAGCTATTCACGATAGGATTAGTCACATGGAAAAATATGGGTTGATAAGGAAGAACCAGCATGGATTTCTAAAGGGGAAATCATGTTTAACTAACTTGCCAGAGTTTTTTTGAAAGGGTAACAGAAAAGGTCGATGAGGGTGATGCTGTTGATGTGGTGTACATGGACTTTCAAAATGCATTTGATACAGTGCCACACAACAGACTTGTGAGAAAAGTTATTACTCATGTAATAAAAAGGACAGTAGCAACATGGATACAAAATTGGCTGAAAAATAGGAAGCAGAGAGAAGTGGTCAATGGATATTTTTTGGGATTGACGAACGTTTGTAGTGGAGTTCCCCAGGGATCGGTATTGGGATCCTTGCTTTTCTTGATATATATTAATTATCTAGATCTTGGTGTGCAGTGGACAATTTCAAAGTTTGCGGATGGTACTAAGCTGGAGAGCATTGTGAACTTCAAGCTGACATAGACAAGTTGGCGGAGTGGGCAGATAGGTGGCAGATGAAGTTCAATGTGGAGAAGTGTGAGGTGATGCATTTTGGTAGGAAGAACATGGACAGACAATATAAAATAAGGTGAAATTTTGAAGGGGGTGCAGCAGCAGAAAGACCTGGGTGTATATGTGCATAGATCATTGAAGGTGGCAGGACAGATGGAGAGAGCAATTAATAAAGCATATAGTGTCCTGGGCTTTATTAAATAGAGGCATAGTATACAAGAGCAAGGAGGTTATGCTGAATTTATATAAGACGCTCAGTAGACCTCAGCTGGAGTATTGTGTACAGTTCTGGGCACCATATTATAGGAAGGATATGAACACATTGGAGAGAGTACAGAAGAGGTTTACCAGAATGGTTCCAGGGATGAGAAACTTCAGTTACGAAGATAAATTGGAGAGGTTGGGACTGTTCTCCTTGGAGAGAAGGCGGCTAAGAGGAGATTTGATTGAGATGTTCAAAATCATGAGGGGGCTGGACAGAGTAGATAGGGAGAAGCTTTTCCCGCTGGTAAAAGGATCAAGAATTCTCATTCAGAATTTATAAAAGAAGCAAATATGTGAGAAAATACTTTTTCACACAACGAGCAGTTCAGGTCTGGAATGCACTGCCTGGAAGTGTGGTGGAGGCAGGTTCAATCGAGGCATTCAAGAGGGCATTAGATAATTATTTGAATAGAAACAATGTGTATGGGGAAAAGGCAGGGCAATGGCACTAGGTAATAATGCTCATTTGGAGAGTCGGTGCAGACACGATGGGCCGAATGGTCTCTTCCTGTACCATTAAAATTCTGTGATTCTGTGAAGAGTAGCAACATGAAAAGATTTGTATTTTGAGAAAGATAAAAGTTCCAAAGGCATGAAAACAATGGAATTTACGTACTAAAAAGGGAGAAACATGCATAAAGGAGAATGAGGCTGTGTGTCAGGGGAAGGCATTGTAAGATCTAACAGAAGTGCAAGAAGCCTCCAGCATTTGTGCATAAACCTGCTGTCTACAGAAACTGAAGCTGGAGAGAGTAATTTTGAATGCCACTGTCCAGGGTATTGTGTTACTTTGCTGGATCTGTTTGAAATCTATTTTTGGACCATTGCCTTAAAGTGGGTGTAGCTGGGAGCCAGGTTAATTAGGGATTTTAGGAGTTATTATAGTAGTAATTTGTAGTTCTGTGTGTATGCTTGAAATCTTCTCTTCTGTAAATAAATATTTTAATTTAAAAAAAAATCTCAAATCTTGGTAGACTTGTTACTTCTGAATTCAGGGCACACATTGAAAAAAATACAAATTGCAAAACCGTTGTGATAGTGTGATCAAGTTTCCTGAATGGATTTGACCAGCCTGGCACACATCATCTGCCATGTCATAGCACTCATATGTTTCAATAAGATCACTTCTCATTCTTCTAAGCTCCAATGGATACACGTCCAGCCTGTTCATCCTTTCTTCGTAAGATAACGCCCCCATCCCAGGAATCAGTCAAGTGAACCTTTTCTGAACTGTTTCTAACTCTCTTATATCTTTTCTTAAATAAGGAAACCAAAATTGTACACGGTATTCTGGACATGGTCTCACCAACACCCTGTACAACTGTAGCAAAACTTCTCCACTTTTATATTCCATTCCCCTTGCAATAAACATCAACATTCCACTTGACTACCTAATCACTTGCTGTACCTGCAAACTAACTTTGTGATTTATGTACCAGGACACCCAGATCCCTCTGTACCTCAGAGTTCTGCAATCTCTCTCCATTTAAATAATATCCTGCTTTTCTATTCTTCCTGCCAAAGTGAACAAGTTCACATTTTCCCACATTATTCTCCATCTGCCAGATTTTTCCCACTCACTGAACCCATCTATATTCCTTTGTAGTTTCTTTACATCTTCTTCACAACTTAATTTCCGATCTATCTTTGTAACATCAGCAAATTTAGCAGCCATACATTTAGTCTTTCCATCCAAGTCATTGATATAAATTGTAAATAGTTGAGGCCCCAGCTCCGATTCCTGTGACAGCAGGTTCAAAGGGCTGAATGGCCTCCAGCTTTTATTTATATTCTTATTTCTCATTATCTAGTCCATTAAATAGATTCTTCCGGCTGTCAGTCTCTCCCACACCATTCCCAATGTTAGCAAAATCTGGGTTCTCTCTCCAAATCTCACCAAACTACTAACATTGCTTCCCTGTTCCCAACACATTGGGTTTAGAATTTTCATCCTCATCACTTCTGCAGGCATTTTCAGTTTTCTGTTGTCTTCCATGTTCTCCTGTCCTATGATTTGTCCTTTTTTCCCCACTGTAGTCAGGTGATCTGCTCACTGTGGCCTAACCGCTCTGTGTACCACTGAAGCGTTCTCTTTGTCAGTCTCCCCATGCTTCCCTCCCTTTGTGTTATTCTGCTGTAACCATTTACACTGCCCCTCTAACGACCATACTCCCTCCCTCACTCCCTTCTTGCTCCTCTGAAGCTCAAGTCAATGTAACAACCGAGAATCAGTTAGATTTGTGAATGGAAACAGAAATGAAAGTTTACATAGACTTAAATCTGTGACAAAGAATCAGGCATCACCTCTGCAAGAGTTTATTATTATTGAACCTGATAAATTATCTAAATATGAACAGAGTTAATTTCTTTTCTGAATAAAGCAATCTTTTATTTATTTTACATAATAATACAAAAATAATTTTGTTTGTTAGGACATTTCTGAAACACTGAACAAGACATGAAGGCACTTTGTGAGATTCTGTGCAGTTATTGGGGTGAAGGCATTCCCACTGCTGCATCACCCCAAAACATTCCCCCAAAACATTCCCCCGTCACCATGGTACCCCAAAACATTCCCCCGTCACCGTGGTACCCCAAAACATTCCCCCGTCACCGTGGTACCCCAAAACATTCCCCCAAAACATTCCCCCGTCACCGTGGTACCCCAAAACATTTCCCTGTCACCGTGGTACCCCAAAACATTCCCCCGTCACCGTGGTACCCCAAAACATTCCCCCGTCACCGTGGTACCCCAAAACATTCCCCCGTCACCGTGGTACCCCAAAACATTCCCCCGTCACCGTGGTACCCCAAAACATTCCCCCGTCACCGTGGTACCCCAAAACATTCCCCCGTCACCGTGGTACCCCAAAACATTCCCCCGTCACCGTGGTACCCCAAAACATTCCCCCGTCACCGTGGTACCCCAAAACATTCCCCCGTCACCGTGGTACCCCAAAACATTCCCCCGTCACCGTGGTACCCCAAAACATTCCCCCGTCACCGTGGTACCCCAAAACATTCCCCCGTCACCGTGGTACCCCAAAACATTCCCCCGTCACCGTGGTACCCCAAAACATTCCCCCGTCACCGTGGTATCCCAAAACATTCCCCCGTCACCGTGGTACCCCAAAACATTCCCCAGTCACCGTGGTACCCCAAAACATTTCCCAGTCACCGTGGTACCCCAAAACATTCCCCCATCACCGTGGTACCCCAAAACATTCCCCCATCACTGTGGTACCCCAAAACATTTCCCAGTCACCGTGGTACCACTATTTATTCTCTAGTACCAAATGAGTATTTCCGCAACATGCCAAAACATTGCCACTGACACAATAGCCCATGCCCACACTATGACTCCTGGAACGAAGCAGTCACTGACTGTGTGATGTCATTTCTGTTCTCAGTCACATCATTGGCTCAGCTTCTCTCAAACTCAAAAGTTAAGAGAGTTAGTGAACATCTGGACACAGACTAATCTGGTAAACTGTGAATCAAGTTAATCAGCACTTATTTTGCAAAGGTCTCATACTGAGGGAACTGTTGCTGCTCAATGGCCCAGAATCTTTACCAGAAGCAGTGCCCATTCTAAAGGCTTTTGCAAAGTGTTAGTGGCCACAGGCATTGAAGAAGATTTCAATAAAGCAATGAGAAAAATTCCAAATCCACATTCTGAACAACAGGTGAGAAAGAAGAATTGAAGAACTCAGGGACATCAGATTTAACTGTGATCAGGTACAGTCTGGACCCACAAAACAACATTCCCTCTCTCCCAGGCTGTAGCCCATTAATGGTTCAAGAACTGTGAACTCCATCAGAATATGGCACTGCATTGTCAGTTACATAAGAACAGAAGGCCATTCAGCCCATCAAGCCTGCGCCACTATTCAATATGATCAATTCCAGATCTTACCATGTAATTCAATGTCACTAACCAGGAGACCCAGATACAATGGAATTATGAAAACCTGGTGCCAGACACTTGCAATGAAAACATATTTCTGTGTCTGGCACAACCTGGAAGTATATTGTGTAAAATGTCTAACTCTAATCTGGAAGTTGAGTTATGACAAGGCACCAATTCTCAAATAATGCAAAATATTCTGTTCTGCTCAGTTACTGAAAATGAAACTGGAACTCGCATAACAATCTGATCTTCCTTTCACTTCTGGTGAAAGGGTTAGAAGCTGGGAGAAGAGTCATACGGACTCGAAATGTTAACTCTATTTCTCTCTCCACAGATGCTGCCAGACCTGCTGAGTTTTCCCGGCATTTTCTGTTTTTATTTTGGATTTCCAGCATCTGTAGTATTTTGCTTTTACATTAGAAGCTGGGATGTTATTGAGGAGGATGTGCATGTATAGGAAAGTCTCTCTCAAACTCTGCACACTCAGTGACCCACACACATCTCGGGAAGGATAAATGTTGATTAAAAATGAGCTGGATCTTTGGTTACTCTTTCATCTAAGTCTCTGTTTTACAAAGACATTTCTCAAGGAAAACACTGATAAGAACACTCAATACTGACACAATAAGTAAATAATGATTCAAACTCTTTTCCTCAAGCTATCCCTCTGACTCCCTTTTTGTGATGAAGAATTTCTGGGGATGATTCAGATGTTTCAACTGAAATTGGAAAGGCCTCTGACTGCTGGAGAACTCAGATCAAGGTCACAATATTTGTAAATGCGACCTCATTCTTCAATCTTAGGAAATTCTAGTTATCAAGAGTTTTGCAGAACGGATGGATGTTTCATAAATGACATTTAAACTGAACACAAAATCCTTCTCTTTGTGGAAAATACAGAAAGAACTGAACTATTTAAATTTTCATATTAAATCACAACAAACACACTGAGAAATTAAAGGTGAATTAAAATATTTGGTGAAACTATAAATCCCATCATTTCGGACCAAGAATCAGTACAGGTAAAGATTCACAGGCTGCAGAATATTTTATACATTTTGAGAATTCTAACAGCAGCCAGCTGGTGGAACTCAAGGCAGAAGGCAAGAATCTACTAATTTACCGGTTTCTCCAGCCTGTACCTTGACATTGAGGCTGCCCACTCCCCTATGGTAGATTAATGGACAGCATGATTGTTAACTGCAGTGATTCCCTGTATCTCCTTCACACTAACAGACGATCTTGAACTGAGTCACCTGAATAGCTGAATCAGCCGAGGTTAGGACTTCACCAGAACCTCCACCACGAGCCTCTCTGAGATTAACTGACACAAAATAAGAACAAATCAGGGATCAGCTACACAAATCAAAATGATTGCCAACAAACAGCAAGATCATGATTGAGCTCCAACATTGTATAATACATGACATCCTAACATCTCCCAGCAGATAAATAACTGGGATCCAAGATGATCAGTGAGTGTCCACACCTGAAAAACTAGGCCACTCCATGAAGCCAACAAATTGCTGGTCATAAATGTAGAGAGTTGTTGGATGAGTTCATGTCAGCAAAGCCTGTTCAGCTCTGATGAAACATGTCTCAGATGAGCCACCGAATAGAATGAAGTTCTTTAAGGGCTCAGATTGAATTCACTGGTTGGTGACTCTAATCACTGACCCCAGCCCCCCACTGTCTGAGCCAAGGAGATGTCTAACCAGCTCACCAAACATGAAATATATTCAAGAGAAATTGGCTTTTGAAGCTTCGAGGATTGATGAGGCACCAAAATAGCTTTTCCTCAGAAATTCTACTTATTGCAAATGGACCCAGATTAATTTCAATCAAGCAAACTTTCAGAAAATTAGCATTTAAATTAATTTCTAGAGGATGAAATTAGTGACAAAACAACATTAATTAATCGTCCAAATTCCCAAAAGGTAAATCAGACAATCCCATGTGGACGGTAAGAATTCCCAATGGAGAGATGATCCTCAGCCCCTCATGAAGCAGCAAGTGAAACCATTCAGTTCTCTGAAGCTCCCCAAGTTTTGGGAACCCCACACGACCCACACAGGAACACTGAGGGGGTGGAGGGCACAGGCCCAACACCAGACCTCGAACCACTGGCCCGTTAACCCCAGTGACCCCACCCCAGTCCGGGACAACTGAACAGAGACCTGGACTCCCCTCACTGAATGTGAATCTGATTCAATTCTGTATAAAGAAGGATCCCATCCATCCAGTACTCGGACTCATTCCCTCCCCGAGCATGGTCTATGATCTTAGATGCTGCAGCATCTGTTTTCCACAAGATGGACACTTGGCCTGTGCCCGCGCCTTTCTCCCATCAGGCACGAGCATTGGGTGAGGAGGTGGGAGATGGAAGAGATTTAAATGTCCTCATCCCACAGGCACAGCTGTTTCTGTGGGACGTAAAAGTCAAACTGGGAGCATTTCTGGCAGCTTTTGATGCCACACTTGTAAGAGCTGGTCTTGCCTTCAGGGTCCTTTGTGCGACAGTATTTCAGGAAGCAAGGGTACCACTCAATACAGAGTGCGTAGCGGCAGATACAGCCTTTCCACCGATCCCGACTCACCCGACATCGGGGCACATCCTCCGGAACTGGCATTAAATCAAAGATTGAAGCCTCAATACCTGTGGAGAACCAAAGGGGCAACAGGTCACCCTGGGCTCAACTAGCAGATGGATAATCCCACTTCACATCCTTTTCCCCACCTTCAACATCCTGCAGCCCCTTCCCCACAGCCTCGTCAGTAATATATCCCACTGACCCCACAGAGGTTAAAGTTCACATTGTGCAAATCAGTTAATCCAATGCAGTCAGTCAGCCTCCTGCTGTGAGAACCAGGTTAACAGGAGGTCAATACCAACACTCTAGATTAGATTAGATTAGATTAGATTAGTTAGATTAGATTAGATTAGGGAAAGGGAGTAAAGGGAGGGAGGGGGTGCAGTTGAAGAGGCATGGGGAATACTGGCAGGTAAACATCACTGGGACTATTAATTCATGTGGAGGGTAAAGGTCAGCATGGAGTGGTTAGGCCGAATGGCCTGACCTGTGCTGTATCAATTTGGCATTCCTGGGTGTGTCTCTGGGAACTGTGAATGGTAGAGTCTCTCTCTGGGTAGAATATCTGTCTAAGTGAGCTGGAGATCACATGGATGCAAGTTATGTTACAATTATCTAGAACTGTGTTTAGATCCCAGTGGAGTAACTGGGTTCAGTTCTGGACACCAACCCTCAGGAAGGATATCCTTACCTTAAAGGGGGTGCGGTGTAGATTCACCAGAATGATCCTGGGGCTAAAAGGGTTAAATTATGAGGACAGTTTTCACAGACTAGGCTTGTATTCCCTCAAATATAGAAGATTAAGGGTTTATCTAATTGAGGTGTTTAAGATGATTAAAAGATTTGATAGAGTCGATGGAGAGAAACTACTATTTCTGGTGAGTGGTTGGAGGGGGAGGGGATGGGGAGGGGTGGCGGGGGTGGGGAGGGGGAGGGGATGGGGAGGGGTGGCGGGGGTGGGGAGGGGGAGGGGTGGGGGGAGGGGATGGGGGTGGGGAGTCCAAAACAAGGTGGCAGAACCTTAAGATGAGAGCCAGGCCATTCAGGGGTGATGTCAGGAATCACTTATGCACACCAAGGGGAGAGGAAATCTGGAACGAGGGGGCGCGCGGGAGGGGGGCGTGCGAGTGTGAGAGAGTGTGCGCGTGCGAGTGTGAGAGAGTGTGCGCGTGCGAGTGTGAGAGAGTGTGCGCGTGCGAGTGTGAGAGAGTGTGCGCGTGCGAGTGTGAGAGAGTGTGCGCGTGCGAGTGTGAGAGAGTGTGCGCGTGCGAGTGTGAGAGAGTGTGCGCGTGCGAGTGTGAGAGAGTGTGCGCGTGCGAGTGTGAGAGAGTGTGCGCGTGCGAGTGTGTGCGCGTGCGAGAGAGTGTGTGCGCGCGCGAGTGCGAGAGAGTGTGCGCGCGCGAGTGCGAGAGAGTGTGCGCGCGCGAGTGCGAGAGAGTGTGCGCGTGCGAGTGCGAGAGAGTGTGCGCGTGCGAGTGCGAGAGTGTGCGCGTGCGAGAGTGTGCGCGTGCGAGTGCGAGAGAATGTGCGCGTGCGAGTGCGAGAGAATGTGCGCGTGCGAGAGAATGTGCGCGTGCGAGAGAATGTGCGCGTGCGAGTGCGAGAGAATGTGCGCGTGCGAGAGTGTGCGCGTGCGAGTGCGAGAGAGTGTGCGCGCGCGAGTGCGAGAGAGTGTGCGCGCGCGAGTGCGAGAGAGTGTGCGCGCGCGAGTGCGAGAGAGTGTGCGCGTGCGAGTGCGAGAGAGTGTGCGCGTGCGAGTGCGAGAGTGTGCGCGTGCGAGAGTGTGCGCGTGCGAGTGCGAGAGAATGTGCGCGCGCGAGTGCGAGAGAGTGTGCGCGTGCGAGTGCGAGAGAGTGTGCGCGTGCGAGTGCGAGAGTGTGCGCGTGCGAGAGTGTGCGCGTGCGAGTGCGAGAGAATGTGCGCGTGCGAGTGCGAGAGAATGTGCGCGTGCGAGAGAATGTGCGCGTGCGAGAGAATGTGCGCGTGCGAGTGCGAGAGAGTGTGCGCGTGCGAGAGTGTGCGCGTGCGAGTGCGAGAGAGTGTGCGCGTGCGAGTGCGAGAGAGTGTGCGCGTGCGAGTGCGAGAGAGTGCGCGCGTGCGAGTGCGAGAGAGTGTGCGCGTGCGAGTGCGAGAGAGTGTGCGCGTGTGAGTGAGAGTGTGCGCGTGCAAGAGAGTGTGCGCGTGCGAGTGTGAGAGAGTGTGCGCGTGCGAGTGTGAGAGAGTGTGCGCGGGCGAGTGTGAGAGAGTGTGCGCGGGCGAGTGTGAGAGAGTGTGCGCGGGCGAGTGTGAGTGTGTGTGCATGCGAGTGTGAGTGTGTGTGTGCATGCGAGTGTGAGAGTGTGTGTGCATGCGAGTGTGAGAGTGTGTGTGCATGCGAGTGTGAGTGTGTGTGTGCATGCGAGTGTGAGAGTGTGTGCATGCGAGTGTGAGAGTGTGTGCATGCGAATGTGAGAGTGTGTGCATGCGAGTGTGAGAGTGTGTGTGCATGCGAGTGTGAGAGTGTGTGTGCATGCGAGTGTGAGAGTGTGTGTGCATGCGAGTGTGTGTGTGTGCATGCGAGTGTGAGTGTGCATGCGAGTGTGAGTGTGTGTGCATGCGAGTGTGAGAGTGTGTGTGCATGCGAGTGTGAGAGAGTGTGTGCATGCGAGTGTGAGAGTGTGTGTGCATGCGAGTGTGAGAGTGTGTGTGCATGCGAGTGTGAGAGTGTGTGTGCATGCGAGTGTGAGAGAGTGTGTGCATGCGAGTGTAAGAGAGTGTGTGCATGCGAGTGTGAGAGTGTGTGTGCATGCGAGTGTGAGAGTGTGTGTGCATGCGAGTGTGAGAGTGTGTGTGCATGCGAGTGTGAGAGTGTGTGTGCATGCGAGTGTGAGTGTGTGTGTGCATGCGAGTGTGAGAGTGTGTGCATGCGAGTGTGAGAGTGTGTGCATGCGAGTGTGAGAGTGTGTGCATGCGAATGTGAGAGTGTGTGCATGCGAGTGTGAGAGTGTGTGTGCATGCGAGTGTGAGAGTGTGTGTGCATGCGAGTGTGAGAGTGTGTGTGCATGCGAGTGTGAGAGTGTGTGTGCATGCGAGTGTGAGAGTGTGTGTGCATGCGAGTGTGAGTGTGTGTGTGCATGCGAGTGTGAGAGTGTGTGTGCATGCGAGTGTGAGAGTGTGTGTGCATGCGAGTGTGAGTGTGTGTGTGCATGCGAGTGTGAGAGTGTGTGCATGCGAGTGTGAGAGTGTGTGCATGCGAATGTGAGAGTGTGTGCATGCGAGTGTGAGAGTGTGTGTGCATGCGAGTGTGAGAGTGTGTGTGCATGCGAGTGTGAGAGTGTGTGTGCATGCGAGTGTGTGTGTGTGCATGCGAGTGTGAGTGTGCATGCGAGTGTGAGTGTGTGTGCATGCGAGTGTGAGAGTGTGTGTGCATGCGAGTGTGAGAGAGTGTGTGCATGCGAGTGTGAGTGTGTGTGCATGCGAGTGTGAGAGTGTGTGTGCATGCGAGTGTGAGAGTGTGTGTGCATGCGAGTGTGAGAGAGTGTGTGCATGCGAGTGTAAGAGAGTGTGTGCATGCGAGTGTGAGAGTGTGTGTGCATGCGAGTGTGAGAGTGTGTGTGCATGCGAGTGTGAGAGTGTGTGTGCATGCGAGTGTGAGAGAGTGTGTGCATGTGTCTCTCTCTCTCATGTTCATTTCACAAACCTTTCTCCGTCCAGTAATTCACATCACTCTCTCTTGCATAGACAGCATCCATGGCCTCCGCACATACATTGTTGATGTGGACACTCAGTGGGTTCGCTCTGCTGTAATTCACTGCCACATCCATGTACAGGTGCTCTGGGCCCCGCTGTTCCTCAGCCACACGCACTGTCCTCGGATTCTTCTACAGTGAGAGACACAAAATGTCCAGTATTGGAAAGGTCACAACTAGAGAAACAAAATCAAAGAATGTCATGTCCCAGAAACAGGCCATTCAGCCCATCAGCTCTGGACCAGTGTTTTCATCTAAATGAATCACCAGTCTATTCTCACTTAAACAACAACTTCTGTTTATAAAGTGCCTTTAACGTCCGAGGCACTTCAGAGTAGCACTAAAAACAAAATGTGACACCAAATTATAGAAATGAGATATTCAGACAGTTGACAAAAGGTAGGTCAAAGAGGTAGATTTTGACAAGTGTCTTAAGGGAGGAAAGCAAGGTAGAGAGGCAGAAAGGTTTGGAGAGGGAATTCCAGAGCTTGGGATTTGGACAGCCGAAGGCACAGTGGAGTGATTAAAATCAGGGATGCTCAAGAGGCCAGAATGTGATGAGATGAGGGACGAGGATATGGAGGGAAGGATGAGAAATTTAAGATCAAGACATCTGACTGGGAGCCAGTGTAGATCAGCGAGCACAGGGATGATAGGGAACCGGGGCTTGGTGTGAATCAAGACAAGGACAGCAGAGTTTAGAATGATCTCCAGTTTAGAGAAGGTGGGAGATGGGAGCAACACTCCTCCTCCAGCATCTCTGCCTGTTGCTGCTCTCACAGCCCATGTGTTTCCCCATTGCTCCTGCACTTTCCTCATCCCCCTGGAGCTTTCTCCACTTCCTGCTCTCTCTCCTTCTGCCAAGGGTGGAAAGACTCTGCAGTGAGGAGCACAATCATCTTCCTGATACCTGAGAGGAAATACCTGTAAAACACCTTTTACATGTAATACTTTCATACTGAGAATATTTTATAGCCTTATAATTTAGATGGGGGTCTGTGATAACTAATCCATTTGAAAAGAGGTCCTTTAAACAAAAAGGTTTGAGAACCACCGCTATAGACTTGACTATTCTAACACACATATGGCTGCCCATTTTATGCTCCATAAACTTTGCTACTCATGTTGTAACCTGCACCAAGTCCCATTCCCCTATCACCCCCATGCTTGCTGACCTACGTAGGCTCCTGGTCAAGCAACATCCTAATTTTAAAATTCTCTTCCTTGTTTGTAAATCCCTCCATTGCTTCACCCCTCCCTAACTCTGAAATCTCCTCCAACCTCACAAGCCTCCGAGGTATCTGCACTCTTCTAATTCTGGCCTCTTGGGTATATTCCCAATTTAAGTCACTCCACCAGTGGAGGCTGTGCCTTCATCTGCCTGGGTCCCAAGCTCTGAAATTCTCCCCCTAACCCCTCTCCACCTCTCTCTCGTCCTTTAATCCAACCTTTGACCAAGGCTTTTAGCCATGTGCCCTGTTATATCCTTACTGGTTCAATGTCTAATTTTGTTTTATAATGCTCCTGTGAAGCACCTTGGGATGTTTATTATGTTAAAGGCATTATAGAAATACAAGTTGTTGTTAGAGCAACACAAAGTATCACAAGCAACACAAGCTCAAAGCTGCCAACAGGAGTTCAGAAAAGAAACTGAAGAAGAAAAGGAAGAGAAGAGAGGAATGAAGTTTGAGAGGAGCACCAGTTTCTGGCAGTTCCCATCTCACCTGTCGCAGTTTAGCCATTGATTCACTTGGAATAATTTCATTCTTGTGAAGCCTGGTGATGAAACACAAGCCCTGGAACTGTTTCTGACCCCGTTCCAACTCCCCCAGAATCAGGGAACGGATAATCTTCACATCCTGGGGAAAGGAGTGGAGAGAGAAAGTTATTACTTCTTTATTCGTTTCACGGGATTGAGTGGGCGTCACTGGCTAGGCCAGCATTTATTGCCCATCCCTAATTGCCCTTGAGGTGGTGGTGGTGAGCTGCCTTCTTGAACCGCTGCAGTCCATGTGGTGTAGGTACATCCGCTGTGCTGTTAGGGAGGGAGTTCCAGGATTTTGAACCAGCGATAGTGAAGGAACGGCGATATATTTCCAAGTCAGGATATGAGTGACTGGGAGGGGAACTTGCAGGTGGTAGTGTTCCCATCTACCTGCTGCCCTTGTCCTTCCAGATGGTAGAGGTGCAGGTTTGGAAGGTGCTGTTGAAGGAGCCTTGGTGAGTTGCTACAGTGCATCTTGTATATGGTACACACTGCTGATACTGACGCCCTTCATCACCGACACATGATGTTTAAGGACTAGGACTCAGGAGCTGGAGTAGGCTATTTGGCCCTTCAAGCCTGTTCCACTGTTCAATAAGATCATGGCTGACCTAGTTGTGGTCTCAGTTCCACTTTCCTGTCTACCCCCATAAGCCTTGACTCCCTTGTCAAAAATCTGTCTAACTCAGCCTTGAATAAATTTAAAGACTCAGCCTCCACTGCTCTCTGGGGAAAAGAATTCCATATATTAACGACCCTTTGAGAGAAAAGTTTCTCCTCATCTCTGTCTTAAAATATCTCTTATTCTTAAACTATGTCCCTGGGTTCTAGTTTCCCCCACAAGAGGAAACATCCCATGAAGTGCTCTCAGGATCCTATATATTTCAATAAGATCACATCTTATTGTGATAATGGGTCCGAATGACTCTTCAACAGAACTAAGTTAAAATAGAAGAGGTGAAATATAAGTTGGTTTAAGGGGGGAGGGGCAGGGGGGGGGGGGTGTTGTTGGGACAAGCAGCCAGTGATAGGTGGAGATAACCAAAAGATGTCACAGACAGAAGGACAAAGAGGTGTTGAAGGTGGTGATATTATCTAAGGAATGTGCTAATTAAGGGTAGAAAGCAGGACAAGCAAGGTACAGATAGCCCTAGTGGGGGTGGGGTGGGGGGAAGGGATCGAAATAGGCTAAAAGGTAGAGATAAAATAATGGATGGAAATACATTTAAAAATAACGGAAATAGGTGGGAAAAGAAAAATCTATATAAATTATTGGAAGAAAAAGGGGGGGGAAGAAACGGAAAGGGGGTGGGGATGGAGGAGAGAGTTCATGATCTAAAATTGTTGAACTCAATATTCAGTCCGGAAGGCTGTAAAGTGCCTAGTCGGAAGATGAGATGCTGTTCCTCCAGTTTGCGTTGAGCTTCACTGGAACAATGCAGCAGGCCAAGGACGGACATGTGGGCATGAGAGCAGGGTGGAGCGTTGAAATGGCAAGCGATAGGGAGGTCTGGGTCATGCTTGCGGACAGACCGAAGGTGTTCCGCAAAGTGGTCACCCAGTCTGCGTTTGGTCTCTCCAATGTAGAGGAAACTGCATTGGGAGCAACGAATGCAGTAGACTAAATTGAGGGAAGTGCAAGTGAAATGCTGCTTCACTTGAAAGGAGTGTTTGGGCCATTGGACGGTGAGGAGAGGGGAAGTAAAGGGGCAGGTGTTGCACCTTCTGCGGTTGCATGGGAAGGTGCCGTGGGAGGGGGTTGAGGTGTAGGGGGTGATGGAGGACTGGACCAGGGTGTCCCAGAGGGAACGATCCCTATGGAATGCCGCCGGGGGGGTGAAGGGAAGATGTGTTTGGTGGTGGCATCATGCTGGAGTTGGCAGAAATGGTGGAGGATGATCCTTTGAATGCGGAGGCTGGTGGGGTGATAAGTGAGGACAAGGGGGACCCTATCATGTTTCTGCGAGGGAGAGGAAGGTGTGAGGGCGGATGCGCGGGAGATGGGCCGGACACGGTTGAGGGCCCTGTCAACCACCGTGGGTGGAAAACCTCGGTTAAGGAAGAAGGAAGACATGTCAGAGGAACTGTTTTTGAAAGTGGCATCATCAGAGCAGATGCGACGGAGGCGAAGGAACTGGGAGAATGGGATGGAGTCCTTACATGAAGCGGGGTGTGAGGAGCTGTAGTTGAGGTAGCTGTGGGAGTCGGTAGGCTTGTAATGAATATTGGTGGACAGTCTATCACCAGAAATTGAGACAGAGAGGTCAGGGAAGTGTCAGAGATGGACCATGTGAAAATGATGGAGGGGTGGAAATTGGAAGCAAAATTAATAAATTTTTCCAGGTCCAGACGAGAGCATGAAGCAGCACCGAAGTAATCATCGATGTACCGGAGAAAGAGTTGTAGGAGGGGGCCGGAGTAGGACTGGAACAAGGAATGTTCCACATACCCCATAAAGAGACAGGCATAACTGGGGCCCATGCGGGTACCCATAGCCACACCTTTTATTTGGAGGAAGTGAGAGGAGTTAAAGGAGAAATTGTTCAGTGTGAGAACAAGTTCAGCCAGACGGAGGAGAGTAGTGGTGGATGGGAATTGTTCGGGCCTCTGTTCGAGGAAGAAGCGGAGAGCCCACAGACCATCCCAGTGGGGGATGGAGGTGTAGAGGGATTGGACGTCCATGGTGAAGAGGAGGCGGTTGGGGCCAGGGAACTGGAAATTGTTGATATGATGTAGGGTAAGAGGAATCACGGATATAGGTGGGAAGGGACTGGACAAGGGGAGAGAGAATGGAGTCAAGATACCAAGAAATGAGTTCCGTGGGGCAGGAACAGGCTGACACGATCGGTCTGCCGGGACAGTCCTGTTTGTGGATTTTGGGTAGGAGGTAGAAGCGGGCCATCCGAGGTTGGGAGACTATCAGGTTGGAAGCTGTGGAAGGAAGATCTCCAGAGGAGATGAGGTCAGTAACAGTCCTGGAAACAATGGTTTGATGTTCAGTGGCGGGGTCATGGTCCAGGGGGAGGTAGGAGGAAGTGTCTGCGAGTTGACACTCAGCCTCTGTGAGGTAGAGGTCAGTGCGCCAGGCAACAATAGCACCACCCTTGTCAGCGGGTTTGATGACAATGTCGGGGTTGGACCTGAGAGAACGGAGTGCAGCAAGTTCAGAGAGAGACAGGTTAGAGTGGGTGAGAGGAGCAGAGAAATTGAGACGACTGATGTCATGCTGACAGTTCTCAATGAAAAGATCAAGAGAAGGTAAGAATCCAGAGGGAGGGGTCCAGGTGGAGGGAGAATATTGGAGGTGGGTAAAAGGATCCATTGAACGGGGAGAGGACTCCTGCCCAAAGAAGTGAGCACGGAGACGAAGACGGCGGAAGAAGAGTTCAGCATCGTGCCAAACCCAAAATTCACTCGGCCCGATGCTGAACTCTTCTTCCGCCGCCTTCGTCTCCGTGCTCACTTCTTTGGGCAGGAGTCCTCTCCCCGTTCAACGGTTCCTTTTACCCACCTCCAGGATTCTCCCTCCACCTGGACCCCTCCCTCTGGATTCTTACCTGCTCTTGATCATTTCATTGAGAACTGTCGGCGTGACATCAGTCGTCTCAATTTCTCTGCTCCTCTCACCCACTCTAACCTGTCTCTCTCTGAACTTAATGTTCTCTCAGGTCCAACCCTGACATTGTCATCAAACCCGCTGACAAGGGTGGTGCTGTTGTTGTCTGGCGCACTGACCTCTACCTCACAGAGGCTGAGTGTCAACTCGCAGACACTTCCTCCTACCTCTCCCTGGACCATGACCCACCACTGAACATCAAGCCATTGTTTCCAGGACTGTTACTGACCTCATCTCCTCTGGAGATCTTCCTTCCACAGCTTCCAACCTGATAGTCTCCCAACCTCGGACGGCCCGCTTCTACCTCCTACCCAAAATCCACAAACAGGACTGTCCCGGCAGACTGATCGTGTCAGCCTGTTCCTGCTCCACGGAACTCATTTCTTGGTATCTTGACTCCATTCTCTCTCCCCTTGTCCAGTCCCTTCCCACCTACATCCGTGATTCCTCTGACACCCTACATCATATCAACAATTTCCAGTTCCCTGGCCCCAATCGCCTCCTCTTCACCATGGACGTCCAATCCCTCCACACCTCCATCCCCCACTGGGATGGTCTGATGGCTCTCCGCTTCTTCCTCGAACAGAGGCCCGAACAATCTCCATCCACCACTACTCTCCTCCATCTGGCTGAACTTGTTCTCTCATTGAACAATTTCTCCTTAAACTCCTCTCACTTCATCCAAATAAAAGGTGTGGCTATGGGTACCCGCATGGGCCCCAGTTATGCCTGTCTCCTTATGGGGTATGTGGAACATTCCTTGTTCCAGTCCTACTCCGGTCCCCTCCCACAACTCTTTCTCCGGTACATCGATGATTACTTCGGTGTTGATTCATGCTCTTGTCTGGACCTGGAAAAATTTATTAATTTTGCTTCCAATTTCCACCCCTCCATCATTTTCACATGGTCCATCTCTGACACTTCCCTTCCCTTCCTTGACCTCTCTGTCTCAATTTCTGGTGATAGACTGTCCACCAATATCCATTACAAGCCTACTGACTCCCACAGCTACCTCGACTACAGCTCCTCACACCCTGCTTCCTGTAAGGACTCCATCCCATTCTCTCAGTTCCTTCGCCTCCGTCGCATCTGTTCTGATGATGCCACTTTCAAAAACAGTTCCTCTGACATGTCTTCCTTCTTCCTTAACCGAGGTTTTCCACCCACGGTGGATGACAGGGCCCTCAACCGTGTCCGGCCCATCTCCCGTGCATCCACCCTCACACCTTCCTCTCCCTCCCTGAAACATGATAGGGTCCCCCTTGTCCTCACTTATCACCCCATCAGCCTCCGCATTCAAAGGATCATCCTCCACCATTTCTGCCAACTCCAGCATGATGCCACCACCAAACACATCTTGCCTTCACCCCCCCGGCGGCATTCCATAGGGATCGTTCCCTCTGGGACACCCTGGTCCAGTCCTCCATCACCCCCTACACCTCAACCCCCTCCCACGGCACCTTCCCATGCAACCGCAGAAGGTGCAACACCTGCCCCTTTACTTCCCCTCTCCTCACCGTCCAAGGGCCCAAACACTCCTTTCAAGTGAAGCAGCATTTCACTTGCACTTCCCTCAATTTAGTCTACTGCATTCGTTGCTCCCAATGTGATTTCCTCTACATTGGAGAGACCAAACGCACACTGGGTGACCGCTTTGCAGAACATCTTCGGTCTGTCCGCAAGCATTACCCAGACCTCCCTGTCGCTTGCCATTTCAACACTCCACCCTGCTCTCAGGCCCACATGTCCGTCCTTGGCCTGCTGCATTGTTCCAGTGAAGCTCAACGCAAACTGGAGGAACAGCACCTCATCTTCCGACTAGGCACTTTACAGCCTTCCGGACTGAATATTGAGTTCAACAATTTTAGATCATGAACTCTCTCCTCCATCCCCACCCCCTTTCCAACCCCCCCTTTTTTTCCAATAATTTATATAGATTTTTCTTTTCCCACCTATTTCTATTGTTTTTAAATGTATTTCCATCCATTGTTTTATCTCTACCTTTTAGCCTATTTCGATCCCTTCCCCCCACCCCACCCCCACTAGGGCTATCTGTACCTTGCTTGTCCTGCTTTCTACCCTTAATTAGCACATTCCTTAGATAATATCACCACCTCCAACACCTCTTTGTCCTTTTGTCTGTGACATCTTTTGGTTATCTCCACCTATCACCGGCCCTCTATCCAGCTCTACCTGTCCCACCACCCCCCCCCACCCACCCCCTTTAAACCAGCTTATATTTCACCTCTCCACTTTTACTTAGTTCTGTTGAAGGGTCATTCGGACTCAAAACGTTAACTGTGTTCCTCTCCGCAGATGCTGCCAGACCTGCTGAGTTTTTCCAGGTATTTTTGTTTTTGTCATGTGCTCTTATCTTGTGTAGCAACCTCTGATGTGGCACCTTATCAAATGCATTTTGAAAATGCAAGTACACCACACATCACATTGTGATTTTCTAAGTATCCTGCTTCAACCTCCTTAATAATGTATTCTAGTACGTTCCATATGACGGATGTTCCTGCTTTCTGCCTCCCACCTTTCTTGAATAATAGTGTTATTTTCCAATCTGCTGGAACCTTTTCAGAATCTAAGCACTTTTGAAAGATATAAACTAATGCATCTACTATCTGTACGCCATTATTAAGACCACAGGGTTTGAGCTATTCAGCCCTCGGGACTCGTCAGCCTTTAGGTCTAATAGTTTTTCTAGCACTTTTTCCCTGGTGATGGTGATAAAGTTCCTCCCTCCCTTTCACCTCTTGATTTTCAATTCTCTTTGGGAAGTTTTCTAAGTCTTACACAGTGAAGACAGACACAAAATACCTGTTCAATGCCTCCACCATTTCTTTATTTTCCATTATCAATTCCCCACACTCATTCTCTAGTGGACCAATATCAGCTTTAGTTACTCTTTTCCTGTCCAAATACTTGTAGAAACTCTTACTGTTTTATTACTAACTAGCTTTCTCTCATACTTTGCTTTCTGCCTCTATTGTAATTTAAGTCATTCTTTTTCTTTCTTAAAATCTGTCCAATCTTCTGACCTACCACTAATCTTTGCAGATTTATAGAGTGTTTCTTTCAATTTAATGTTTAAGGTGGTGGAGGGAGTGAATGTTTGTGGATGTGGTGCCGATCAAGCGGGCTGCTTTGTCCTGGATGGTGTCCAGCTTTGGAGCTTGATGGGGAACTTCTGCTGCCCTTGTCCTTCTAGATGGTAGTGGTCATGGGTTTGGAAAGTGCTGTCTAAGGAGCCTTGGTGACTTCCTGCAGTGCACCTTGTAGATGGTACACACTGCTGCTACTGTGCATCGGCCAATCAAGCAGGCTGCTTTGTCCTGGACGGTGACCAGCTTCTTCAGTGTTTTGGGAGCTGCATTCATCCAGGCAAGTGGGGAGTATTCCATCACACTCCTGACTTGTGCCTTGTAGATGGTGGACAGGCTTAGGGGAGTCAGGAGGTGAGTTACTCACTGCAGGATTCCTAGCCTCTGATCTGCTCTTGTAGCTACGGTATTTATATGGCTAATCCAGTTCAGTTTCTGGTCAATGGTCACCCCCAAGATGTTGATAGTGGGGGATTCAGTGATGGTAATGCCATTGAACATCAAGGGGCGATGGTTAGATTCTCTCTAGTTGGAGATGGTCATTGCCTGACACTTGTGAGGCGTGTATGTTACTTGCCACTTGTCAGCCCAAGCCTGGATATTGTCCAGGTCTTGCTGCATTTGGACATGGACTGCTTCAGTATCTGAGGAGTCACGAATGGTGCTGAACATTGTGCAATCATCAGCGGACATCCCCACTTCTGACCTTATGATGGAAGCAAGGTCATTGATGAAGCAGCTGAAGATGGTTGGGCTGAGGACATTACCCTGAGGAACTCCTGCAGTGATGTCCTGGAGCTGAGATGATTGACCTCCAACAACCACAATAATCTTTCTCTGTGCTAGGTATGACTAGTACAGTGGAGAGTTTTCCCCCTGATTCCCATTGACTCCAGTTTTGCTTGGGTTCCTTGATGCCACACTCTGTCAAATGCAGCCTTCATGTCAAGGGCAGTGACTCTCACTTCACCTTGAGAGTTCAGCTCTTTTGTCCATGTTTGAACCAAGGCTGTAATGAGGTCAGGTGGTGGTGAGCTGCCTTCTTGAACCGCTGCAGTCCATCTGGTGTAGGTACACCCACAGTGCTGTTAGGGAGGGAGTTCCAGGATTTTGACCCAGAGACAGTGAAAGAACAGATAAATCGTTCCAAGTTAGGATAGGGTGAGAGTCGGAGAGGATCTTGTAGGTGCTGCACCTACCTGGCCCACATCCTCACCCCCACCCCAATACAGAACACCCTATCCACCATGCCCATCCCCTATGTCACTATCCTTGAACCCGATCTGCCGACTCATAGTGAACCCACCCCCCGCCATCCACTGACCCTTCCACAGCCCCACCCTATACCCTGCCCTTGCCCGGCCCTAACCCTGTTCCCAACACGAACCACGAACCTGACCCTTACCCGGCCCCTAACCAGCCCACGACCCTAATCCTGCCCATGACTCTGACCCCGCGACTGATCCTAACCAACTCCCAACTATAACCCCGCCCCCGACCCTGCCCCTGACCCTAACCCGCTCCCGAACCTAACCACAACCCCAGCCCTAACTCCACACGAGACCCTACCCCCGCCCGACACTAACCCACTCCTGACCCTAACACCGATCCCGACCCTAACCCACTCCTGACCCTAACACCGATCCCGACCCTAACCCACTAACAACACTAACCCGCTCTAGAACCTATCCCACTCACCCCACCCTAACCTTACCCTCTACCCTAACTCTGCCCCGACACAAACCCCCACCCTGACCCTAACCCGCTCCCGAACCTAACCACAACCCCAGCCCTAACTCCACACGAGTCCCTAAGCCCGCCCGACACTAACCCACTCCTGACCCTAACACCGATCCCGACCCTAACCCTGTTCCCGACCCTAACCCGCTCCCGACCCTAACACCGATCCCGACCCTAACCCTGATCCCGACCCTAACCCGCTCCCGACCCTAACCCGCTCCCGACCCTAACCCGCTCCCGACCCTAACCCGCTCCCGACCCTAACCCGCTCCCGACCCTAACCCGCTCCCGACCCTAACCCGCTCCCGACCCTAACCCGCTCCCGACCCTAACCCCGCCCGACCCTAACTGGTTAGATTCTCTCTTGTTGGAGATGGTCATTGCTTGACACTTGCCTGGCATGAATGCTAGTTATTGTGGGAAAACATGGGGGGGCAAGAAGTAGGACAGGCCACAGACACTCCATGTGGTTCAAAGATTTTCCACTGTTATTCAGACTTTTCCACTGTTATTCAGACTCCTCCACTGAAAGGAGCTGTGACCATCACCCAGAAAATACTGGAAATATTCAGCTGGTCAGATGACATTATTGGAGAGAGAAACAGAGTTAAATGTTTCAAATCAGTGACTTTTCATCAGATATCGTCATTTTCTCAGGGATTATATTTTGAAATGATTTTAGGAAAGCGTTGGATCAGAAATCTCTGTCCACACGATGGCGCCAGAAACCTTCAAAATCCATTGGTCACTCAAATTTCCCACTCTCCCACCAATTCCCCCCATTCCCACTGATCCCCCCTCTCGGACTAACTCTCCCCCCTCACCAATTTCCCCCTCTCCCACCAATCCCTTTGTCCAGGGCACAGGCTCATTAAACACCAGAAGCGGGGAGAAAGTCTGAGTTCTGGGTGGTCATTGACGCTGCACATTGACAAACTCAAACCCACAATGACTTAACTCACTCCCAAAATCCCTCATTTTCGATCAGCAGAAATCTGTCTTTTTGCAGCTTCCAACCTGACATCATCTCCTGCGATTAGTGACACTGAGCAACTATAAAAATCACAAACTCTGGACTCAAGTTCCAGAGAAAGAGATGATAGTGGGGGTTATGTAAAGTTATTGTAATCATTTGCATACTGTCCAGACTGACTCACAGCCACAGCCCCAGCTCATTCTCCCTCCTACTGAAACTCTGTGGTTGACCTGAATTCGATGAAAGATTGACACACAATCAGCCCTTACCTTCGGGGCTGTTCATTAGAAAGTTGAAGATTCACTCAACTCAGAACTTGAAAGATTGTTTTTTTATAAATAAAACTGTTACAATGGCCTTTGATCAGCTCCTGACTCTAATTACACATCACATTTTGCAACCTTGCCAAGTCTGTTATCAAATATTTCAAATGCTGAATGATCCAATAAACAGCAGCCGTTGTTGGAGTGATAACAGAATCTGAGGCAGAACCAAATCCATCAGGAAACCCCCTGTATCTCTCAAAATAGAGCAGAAAGCAGTTTAATCACAGGAACGAGGGCAGGAGGCCTACATTTTCTCCCGTGATCTGAGCAACAACTTGAATTTATATAACATCTTTAACACTGTAGCATGTCCCAAGAAACTTCTCAGGAACGATTATCAAACGAAATGTGACAGTGAGCCACATAAGGGGAGGCGATGGCTAGTAATCTAGAGACCCAGGGTAATGCAATTGGGGACCCAGGTTCGAATCCTGCCAAGGCAGATGATGGAAAAAATCTAATGATGACCAAGAAACCATTGCCGATTGTTTTAAAAACCCATCTGGGTCACTAATGTCCTTTAGGGAAGGAAATCTGCCGTCCTTACCTGGTCTGGTCTACATGTGACTCCAGACCCACAGCAATGTGGTTGACTCTGAAATGGCCGAGCCAGACACTCAGTTGTAACAAACCACTACAAAGTCACAAAAAAGGAGTGAAACCGGACGGACCACCCGGCATCGACCCAGGAACTGGAAATGACAATGGCAATTTCAGCCCTGTTGACTTTTCAAACTCCTCCTTACTAACATCTGGGGGCTTGTGTCAAAATTGGGAGAGCTGTCTCACAGACTTGTCAAGCAACAGCCTGACATAGTCATCCTCACAGAATCATACCTTACAGACTATGTCCCAGACACCACCATCACCATCCCTGGGTATGTCCTGTCCCACCGGCAGGACAGGCCCAGCAGAGGTGGTGGCGCAGTGATATACAGTCGGGAGGGAGCTGCCCTGGGAGTCCTCAACATCGACTCCGGACCCCATGAAGTCTCATGGCATCAGGTCAAACATGGGCAAGGAAACCTCCTGCTGATTACCACGTACCGCCCACCCTCAGCTGATGAATCAGTGCTCCTCCATGTTGAACACCACTTGGAGGAAGCACTGAAGGTGGCAAGGACACAGAATGTACTCTGGGTGGGGGACATCAATGTCCATCTCCAAGAGTGGCTCAGTAGCACCACTACTAACCGAGCTGGCCGAGTCCCAAAGGACATAGCTGCTAGACTGGTGAGAGAACCAACCTCATCCTCACCAACCTGCCTGCTGCAGATGCATCTGTCCATGACAGTATCGGTAGGAGTGACCACCACACAGTCCTTGTGGAGACAAAGTCCCGCCTTCACATTGAGGATATCCTCCATTGTGTTGTGTGGCACTACCACAGTGCTAAATGGGATAGATTTCAAACAGATCTAGCAACTCAAGACTGGGCATCCATGAGGCGCTGTGGGCCATCAGCAGCAGCAGAATTATATACAACCACAATCTGTAACCTAATCTGTAACCTCGTGGCCCGGCATATCCCCCACTCTACCATTACCATCAAGCCAGGGGATCAACCCTGGTTTAATGAAGAGTGCAGGAGGGCATGCCAGGAGCAGCACCAGACATACCTAAATATGAGGTGTCAACCTGGTGAATCTATAACACAGGACTACTTGCATTCCAAACAGCATAAGCAGCAAGTGATAGACAGGGCTAAGCGATCCCACAACCAATGGATCAGATCTAAGCTCTGCAGTCCTGCCACATTTAGTTGTGAATGGTGGTGGATAATTAAACAACTCACTGGAGGAGGAGGCTCCACAAATATCCCCATCCTCAATGATGGAGGAGCCCAGCACATCAGTGCAAAAGATAAGGCTGAAGCATTTACTACAATCTTCAGCCAGAAATGCCGAGTGGATGATCCATCTCGGTCTCCTCCGGAGGTCCCCAGCATCACAGATGCCAGTCTCCTGCCAATTCGATTCACTCCACGTGATATCAAGAAATGGCTGAAGGCACTGGATACTGCAAAGGCTATGGGCCCTGACAATATTCCGGCAATAGTACTAAAGACTTGTGCTCCAGAACTTGCTGTGCCGCTAGCCAAGCTGTTCCAGTACAGCTACAACACTGGCATCTACCCGGCTATGTGGAAAATTGCCCAGGTATGTCCTGTACACAAAAAGCAGGACAAATCCAACCTGGCCAATTACCGCCCCATCAGTCTACTCTCGGTCATCAGCAAAGTAACGGAAGGGGTTATCAACAGTGCTATCAAGCGGCACTTGCTCAGCAATAACCTGCTCACTGATGCCCAGTTTGGGTCCCGCCAGGGCCACTCAGCTCCTAACCTCATTACAGCCTTGGTTCAAACATGGACAAAAGAGCTGAACTCCCAAGGTGAGGTAAGAGTGACTGCCCTTGACATGAAGGCCTCATTTGACTGAGTGTGGCATCAAGGAGCCCTAGCAAAAGTGGAGTCAATGGGAATCAGGGGGAAAACTCTCCGCTGGTTGGAGTCATACCGAGCACAAAGGAAGATGATTGTGGTTGTTGGAGGTCAGTCATCTCAGCTCCAGGACATCACTGCAGGAGTTCTCAGGGTCGTGTCCTCAGCCCAACTACCTTCAGCTGCTTCATCAATGACCTTCCTTCCTTCACAACGTCAGAAGTAGGGACGTTCGCTGATGATTGCACAATGTTCAGCACTATTTGTGACTCCTCAGAAACTGAAGCAGTCCATGTCCAAATGCAGCAAAAACTGGACAATATCCAGGCTTGGGCTGACAAGTGGCAAGTAATATTTGTGTCACACAAGTGTCAGGCAATGACCATCTCCAACAAGAGAGAATCTAACCAACACCCCTTGATGTTCAATAGCATTACCATCACTGAATCCCCCACTATCAACATCCTGGGCGTGACCATTGACCAGAAACTGAACTTGACCAGCCATATAAATACTGTGGCCACAAGAGCAGGTCAGAGGCTGGGAATCCTGGGATGAGTAACTCACCTCCTGACTCCCCAAAGCCTGTCCACCATCTACAAGGCACAAGTCAGGAGTGTGATGAAATACTCCCTACTTGCCTGGATGAGTGCAGCTCCCACAACACTCAAGAAGCTTCACACCATCCAGGACAAAGCAGCCCCGCTTGATTGGCACCACATCCACAAACATTCACTCCCTCCACCACCGACGCACAGTAGCAGCAGTGTGTACCATCTACAAGATGCACTGCAGGAATTCACCAAGGCTCCTTCAACAGCACCTTCCAAACCCCAGACCTCTACAATCTAGAAGGACAAGGGCAGCAGATAGATGGGAACACCACCACCTGGAAGCTCCTCTCCAAGTCACTCACCATCCTGACTGGGAAATATATCACCGTTCCTTCACTGTCGCTGGGTCAAAATCCTGGAACTCCCTCCCTAACAGCACTGTGGGTGTACCTACACCACATGGACTGCAGCGGTTCAAGGCGGCAGCTCACCACCACCTTCTCAAGGGGTGGGCAATAAATGCTGGCCCAGCCAGCGAAGCCCACATCCTGCAAATTAATTTAAAAAAAAGAATCTCAGGCAGAGACGGTCAGTCAGTGTGAGAGCCTGAGAAAGAGGGAGAGAGAGATGGGGGGGGGGGGGGACAGAGAGAGAGAGAGAGAGAGAAACGGTAAGTCAGCGTGAGAGTCTGAGAGGGAGAGAGAGAGAGATGGGGGGGGGAGAGAGAGAGAGAGAGAGAGAAACGGTAAGTCAGCGTGAGAGTCTGAGAGGGAGAGAGAGAGAGATGGGGGGGGGGAGAGAGAGAGAGAGAGAGAAACGGTAAGTCAGCGTGAGAGTCTGAGAGGGAGAGAGAGAGAGATGGGGGGGGGAGAGAGAGAGAGAGAGAGAGACGGTAAGTCAGTGTGAGAGTCTGAGAGGGAGAGAGGGATGGTCAGTAAGTGCTTCTGTGACATGAACAATGGAATTACTTTATTTAATCCTAGGAAATCGGTTTGTGAGGAAGAAAAATGTGAGGTTTTTCATTCTTAATCTTTCAAAGTGTAATAGGCAGTGATATTTTCAATCTTAACTAGTGATGAGGAGTGGCAGGGTGGGGATGGGTTTGAGATTTGGGAGAGTTTGAGGCTGCTGATCATTTATGGAGAGGACGTTCAGCTCTGAAACAGAGCTAGGGCTCCAATATGTTAGCGTTTGATTCAGCCCAGTCTAACAGAGCAGCACTATTGACACTATACACAGCTACTGCATCCCCGTGCTCTGCAATTCCCTCAAAACCATCTCAAACAGCTTTTGGTCACCCCCTCAAAAGCCCTTGGAAGGAATGGGTTTAATCACACCTCAGAAGTGAGATGTGAAACGGAATCACAGAATTGTTATATAGCACAGGAGGCAGCCATTCCGCCCATCCTGTCTGCACCAGTTCTCCAAATGGCACCAGGTGAATTGCTCATTCTCCCCTTCACCCTACAGACAACACAGACAGTCAAAGAGAAGACTGAGGTCAGGCACTGTTTGAGAGAATCTGATCAAACAGCAGGGGAAGGGGTCATGTGTTTTCACCAGGAGGCAAGCAAGATGCTGGGGTGGGGGGGGATGGGAACAAAATCAATAAAATAATGATATGTAAATGCATTAGTGTCCCAACATAGTGAGGCTCTAACCCCTGAATCCACTGAGCAGGGAGTACAAAGATACCGAGGTGGAGAATGGAAGTGAACAGGGTAAGAATGAATGGTGAGAAACTGAGTGATTCAGATGGCAGAAAGCTGATCAGAGTCTGACTCACCTCCTTGTGGATTGAGAGCTTCCTCCAGAGCAGCATTCTAAACATCTGGCAGAGAATTCCAGGGGCCCACACACGGGGTGGGGGGGGGTGGGGGCGGGGTCTGGGGGGAGGGGGGGGGATGGGGGGGGGAGCCACACACAGAGTTCACACATTTGTGTACTGGCCTTTCATTAATGGGTACCTGACAGCACAGGATGCCTGAAAAAACAAGCAGCGAGAGCCCACGGCGGCAGCAGCAGCAGCACTACTCTTCCTCACACAGAGAGATCCCTCCCTCACCATTCCACAGGTTCCAGCTTCCTCCTAACAAGACTCCTGTTGACAGGGGCACAGACAGACAGACAGACAGACAGACAGAAGGGCGGGTAAAGTCCAGCACTTCAGTTCTACTGTCCACCAGGCCCATCCTCACAGCCTCAGTGCCAATGAACCTTTAGCAGAGAAAGATCCCAGGCTGCTTTGCAGAGGGTGGCCAGAGACAGAGCAGGAGTTTGGTGATTGCGAGCTCACAGGGAGATGATAAAGGAGGTCCTAAATCTGGAGAGATGATTTAAGTGTAGATTCTCAATGTCTCTCCAACAGTCATGGGGTTGCTGATTGGGTCTGGAGCAGAGTCTGAGCAGCAAATTTCATGTAACATTCCAGCCTGAGTGAGAAAATATTGAAGTCGAGCTTCATAGTGACTAACTCCTGAATAAGAATCTCACATTGGTCGCTCAAAATTGTCTTTCTTGCGTCAAAAAGTGTACATCAGAGGCAGTTAAAGAATAGAATCCGATTAGAGAGTAGCAATAAAGCAGCAGTCAGATAATGAGAAACACAAAACAAAAATAAAAATACCTGGAAAAACTCAGCAGGTCTGACAGCATCTGCGGAGAGGAACACAGTTAACGTTTCGAGTCCGTATGACTCTTCAACAGAACTAAGGAAAAATAGAAAAGAGGTGAAATATAAGCCGGTTTAAGGATGGGGGGTAGCTCTGGATAGAGGGTCAGTGATAGGTGGAGATTGTTGAACTCATTTTAGATCATGAACTCTCTCCTCCATCCCCACCCCCTTTCCGATTCCCCCCCCCACCCTTTTTTTCAATAATTTATATAGATTTTTCTTTTCCCACCTATTTCCATTATTTTTAAATGTATTTCCATCCATTGTTTTATCTCTGCCTTTTAGCCTATTTCGATCCCTTCCCCCCCACCCCACCCCCACTAGGGCTATCTGTACCTTGTTCGTCCTGCTTTCTACCCTTAATTAGCACATTCCTTGGATAATATCACCACCTTCAACACCTCTTTGTCCTTTCGTCTGTGACATCTTTTGGTTATCTCCACCTATCACTGGCCCTCTATCCAGCTCTACCTGTCCCACCCCCACCCCCCTCCTTAAACCAGCTTATATTTCACCTCTCTCTATTTTTCCTTAGTTCTGTTGAAGAGTCATACGGACTCGAAACGTTAACTGTGCTCCTCTCCGCAGATGCTGCCAGACCTGCTGAGTTTGTCCAGGTATTTTTATTTTTGTTTTGGATTTCCAGCATCCGCAGTTTTTTGCTTTTATCTTAATGAGAAACAAAAACGGTGTCTGACCCGCGTCACTCACTGACCCGCCCTGGAGTGACCATTCGGGGTAAAATCTGATGAGCCAATTGCCACAATCTGATCTTTGGTTCAAGGAGCTAAAACAAACTGGAGCATGTGCTGGTCCCAGCCCATCCCTCCTCTTCACATAACCAGACCACCCCCTCGCTCTCACCCCCTCGCCCTCACCCCCTCGCCCTCACCCCCTCGCCCTCACCCCCTCGCCCTCACCCCCTCGCCCTCACCCCCTCGCCCTCACCCCCTCGCCCTCACCCCCTCACCCCTTCGCCCTCACCCCCACACACACACTGAGCCCCCCCCCCACACACACACTGAGCCCCCCCCACCACACACACACACTGAGCCCCCCCCCACACACACACACAGAGCCCCCCCCCCCCACACACACACAGAGCCCCCCCCCACACACACACAGAGCCCCCCCCCACACACACACACAGAGCCCCCCACCACACACACACACAGAGCCCCCCCCCCACACACACACAGAGCCCCCCCCCACACACACACACAGAGCCCCCCACCACACACACACACAGAGCCCCCCCCCACACACACACACAGAGCCCCCCCCACACACACACACAGAGCCCCCCCCACACACACACACTGAGCCCCCCCCCACACACACACACAGAGCCCCCCCCACACACACACACTGAGCCCCCCCCCACACACACACACTGAGCCCCCCCCACACACACACACTGAGCCCCCCCCACACACACACACTGAGCCCCCCCCCACACACACACACTGAGCCCCCCCCACACACACACACTGAGCCCCCCCCCACACACACACACTGAGCCCCCCCCACACACACACACACAGAGCCCCCCCCCCACACACACACACTGAGCCCCCCCCCCACACACACACAGAGCCCCCCCCCCACACACACACACAGAGCCCCCCACCACACACACACACAGAGCCCCCCCCCCCACACACACACAGAGCCCCCCCCCCACACACACACAGAGCCCCCCCCCACACACACACACAGAGCCCCCCACCACACACACACACAGAGCCCCCCCCCACACACACACACAGAGCCCCCCCCACACACACACACAGAGCCCCCCCCACACACACACACTGAGCCCCCCCCCACACACACACACAGAGCCCCCCCCACACACACACACTGAGCCCCCCCCCACACACACACACTGAGCCCCCCCCACACACACACACTGAGCCCCCCCCACACACACACACTGAGCCCCCCCCCACACACACACACTGAGCCCCCCCCACACACACACACTGAGCCCCCCCCCACACACACACACTGAGCCCCCCCCACACACACACACACAGAGCCCCCCCCCCACACACACACACAGAGCCCCCCCCCACACACACACACAGAGCCCCCCCACACACACACACACTGAGCCCCCCCCCACACACACACACACTGAGCCCCCCCCCACACACACACACACTGAGCCCCCCCCCACACACACGCAGAGCCCCCCCCCACACACACACACACGCAGAGCCCCCCCCCACACCCACACACTGAGCCCCCCCCCACACACACACACACTGAGCCCCCCCCCACACACACACACACTGAGCCCCCCCCCACACACACACACACTGAGCCCCCCCCCCACACACACACACTGAGCACCCCCCCCCCCAAACACACACACAGAGCCCCCCCCCACACACACACACACACTGAGCACCCCCCCCCCCACACACACACAGAGCACCCCCCCCACACACACACTGACCCCCCCCTCACACACACACACTGAGCCCCCCCCGCAACACACACACACACTGACCCCCCCCCCACACACACACACTGAGACCCCCCCACACACACACACTGAGCCCCCCCCGCAACACACACACACAGAGCCCCCCCCCACACACTGAGCCCCCCCCCACACACACACACACACTGTGCACCCCCCCCCACCCCCCCACACACCACGGCCCCGCCGCACACCCTGGGCCCCCTCCCGCCGCTCCACACCTCCCAGTTCAACGCTGCCAAACATGACAAAGCATGCACAGAACGATCCCACAAATAGCTTTGAAATAAATGGATGAATCCGTTTATGGTGTTGAGGAGACAAGATCCTGGCTTCACATTGAGGATACCCCCCATCGTGTTGTGTGGCACTACCACCGTCCTAAATGGGACAGATTTCAAACAGATCGAGCAACTCAAGACTGGGCATACATGAGGTGCTGTGGGCCATCAGCAGCAGCGGAATTGTACTCGAACACAATCTGTAACCTCATGGTCCGGCATAACCCCCACTCCACCCTTACCATCAAGCCAGGGGATCAACCCTGCTTCAATGAAGAGTGCAGGAGGGCATGCCAGGAGCAGCACCAGGCAGACCTAAAAATGAGGTGTCAATCTGGTGAAGCTATAACACAGGACTACTTGCATGCCAAACAGCATAAGCAGCAAGTGATAGACAGAGCCAAGGGATCCCACAACTAACAGATCAAAAGGCCATAAGACATAGGAGCAGAAATTAGGCCATTCGGCCCATCGAGTCTGATGCGCCATTCAATCATGGCTGATAAGTTTCTCAATCCCATTCTCCCGCCTTCTCCCCGTAACCTTTGATCCCCTTACCAATCAAGAACCTATCTATCTCGCTCTTAAATACACTCAATGACCTGGCCTCCACAGCCTTCTGTGGCAATGAATTCCATAGATTCACCACTCTCTGGCTAAAGAAGTTTCTCCTCATCTCTGTTCTAAAAGGTCTTCCCTTTACTCTGAGGCTGTGCCCTCGGGTCCTAGTCTCTCCTACTAATGGAAACATCTTCCCCACGTCCACTCTATCCAGGCCTTTAAGTATTCTGTAAGTTTCAATCAGATCCCCCCCTCATCCTTCTAAACTCCATCGAGTATAGACCCAGAGTCCTCAAACGTTCCTCATACATTAAGCCTTTCATTCCTGGGATCGTTCTCGTGAACCTCCTCTGGACCCTCTCCAGGGCCAGCACATCCTTCCTGAGATACGAGGCCCAAAATTGCTCTCAATATTCTAAATGTGGTCTGACCAGAGCTTTATAAAGCCTCAGCAGCACATCCCTGCTTTTATATTCTAGTCCTCTCAAAATAAATGCCAACACTGCATTTGCCTTCCTAACTACCGACTCAACCTGCAAGTTAACCTTAAGAGAATCCTGGACTAGGACTCCCAAGTCCCTTTGCACTCCAGATTTCTGAATTCTCTCCCCATTTTGAAAATAGTCTATGCCTCTATTCTTCCTACCAAAGTGCATGACATCACACTTCCCCACGTTGTATTCCATCTGCCACTTCTTTGCCCATTCTCCTAACCTGTCCAAATCCTTCTGCAGCCTCCCCGTCTCCTCAATACTACCTGTCCTTCCACCTATCTTTGTATCATCTGCAAACTTAGCCAGGATGCCCTCAGTTTCTTCATCTAGATCATTAATGTATAAAGTGAAAAGTTGTGGTCCCAACACTGACCCCTGCGGAACTCCACTAGTCACCGGCCGCCATCCTGAGAAGGACCCCCTTATCCCCACTCTCTGCCTCCTGCCAGACAGCCAATCTTCTATCCATGCTAGTACCTTGCCTCTAACACCATGGGCTCTTATCTTACTGAGCAGTCTCCTGTGCGGCACCTTGTCAAAGGCCTTCTGGAAGTCCAAGTATACAACATCCATTGGCTCTCCTTTGTCTAACCTACTTGTTACCTCCTCAAAGAATTCTAACAGATTTGTCAGGCATGACCTCCCCTTGATGAAACCATGCTGACTTTGCCCTATTTTACCATGCACTTCCAAGTATTCTGAAATCTCATCCTTAATAATGGACTCTAAAATCTTACCAACGACCGAGGTCAGGCTAATAGGCCTGTAATTTCCCGTCTTTTGCCTCACTTCCTTCTTAAACAGGGGGGTTACATTAGCAATTTTCCAGTCCTCTGGGACCCTCCTTGACTCCAGTGATTCCTGAAAGATCACCACTAACGCCTCCACTAGCTCTTCAGCTATCTCCTTCGGAACTCTGGGGTGTAATAAATCTGGTCCAGGTGATTTATTCACCTTCAGACTTTTCAGTTTTCCTAGCACCTTCTCCTTGGTAATGGCCACCATACTCACCTCTGCCCTCCGACTCTCTTGAACTTTGGGGATGTTACTCGTGTCTTCCACCGTGAAGACTGACGCAAAGTACCTATTCAGTTCCTCCACCATTTCTTTGTTCCCCACTACTACTTCTTCAGTGTCATTTTCCAGTTGCCCAATGTCCACTTTTGCCTCTCTCTTACCCTTTATATATCTAAAAAAACACTTGCAATCTTCTTTTATATTACTGGCTAGTTTACCCTCATATTTAATCTTCTCCCCCTTTATTTCTTTTTTTAGTTGTCCTCTGTTGGTCTTTATAGGCTTCCCAATCCCCTGGCTTCCCACTGCTCTTCGCCGCATTGTATGCTTTCTCTTTAGCTTTTATGCTGTCCCTGACTTCCCTTTTCAGCCATGGTTGCCTCGTCCTCCCTTTAGTATGCTTCTTCTTCCTAGGGATGAATTTTTGCTGTGTCTCCCAAATTACTCCCAGAAACTCCTGCCATTGCTGTTCCACTGTCTTTCCTGCTAGGCTCATCTCCCAGTCAATTCTGGCCAGCTCCTCCCTCATGCCTCTGTAGTTGCCTTTATTCAACTGTAACACCGTTACATCTGATTCCAGCTTTTTCCTCTCAAATTGCAGGGTAAATTTTATCATATTATGGTCAATTCCTCTTAAGGGTTCCTTCACCTTAAGCTCCCTTATCAAATCTGCCTCATTACACATCACTAAATCTAGAATTGCCTGTTCCCTAGTGGGCTCCACCACAAGCTGCTCCAAAAAGCCATCTCGTAGACATTCCACAAATTCCTTTTCTTGGGATCCACTACCAACCTGATTTTCCCAGTCTACCTGCATATTGAAATCCCCCATGATCACTGTAACCTTGCCTTTCTTACACACCTTTTCTATCTCCTGGTGCATCTTGTGCCCCACATCCTGACTACTGTTCGGAGGCCTGTACATAACTCCCATTATGGATTTTTTACCTTTGAGGTTCCTCAACTCTACCCACACAGATTCTACATCATCTGACCCTACGTTATTTCTTGCTATCAACTTAATTTCATTTCTTACTAACAAAGCAACCCTACCCCCTCTGCCTACCTGCATATCTTTTCGATAGGATGTATATCCTTGGATATTTAGCTCCCAGTCCTGATCCCCTTGCAGCCATGTCTCCGTGATGCCCACCACATCATACCTGCCAATTTCAATCTGCGCCACAAGCTCATTTACCTTATTTCGTATACTGCGTGCATTCAGATACAACACCTTCAGTCCTGTATTTCCCGTCCCCTTTCTCATTGTCGTCCCTTTATCTGATGTGCTTGAAGTTAGATTCCTAGCCCTTTCCAAACACTCTGTCCTATTTTGTGTTCTGGGCTCTTTAATAGCCTCTCCTGGGGTCTCCTTTCTTTTGTTTTTTCATAATTTTCCATGAAGTTGAATCCACCCCCCCCTCCCCCCCACGCTAACCTGCTGCTTTGTTTCCCATTAGTCATACATCTAAGCTCTGCAGTCCTGCCACATCCAGTCATAAATGGTGGTTGACAATTAAACAACTCACTAGTGGAGGCGTCTCCACAAATATCCCCATCCTCAATGATTGGGGAGCCCAGCACATCAGTGCAAAAGATAAAGCTGAAGCATTTGCTACAATCTTCAGCCAGAATTGCTGAGTGGATGATCCATCTTGGCCTCCTCTGGAGGTCCCCAGCATCACAGATGCCAGTCTTCAGCCAATTCGATTCACTCCACGTGATATCAAGAAACGGCTGAAGGCACTGGATACTGCAAAGGCTATGGGCTCTGACAATATTCCGGCAATAGTACTGAAACTTGTGATCCAGAACTTGCCGCACCCCTAGCCAAACTGTTCCAGTACAACTACAACACTGGCATCTACCCAGCAGTGTGGGAAATTGCCCAGGTATGTCCTGTACGCAAAATGCAGGACAGATCCAACCCGGCCAATTACCACCCCATCAGTCTACTCTCGATCACCAGTAAAGTGATGGAAGGGGTCATCAACAGTGCTACCAAGCGGCACTTACATAGCAATAACCTGCTCACGGGTTGTGGTTGTTGGAGGCCAATCAACTCATTCTCAGGACATCACTGCAGGAGTTCCTCAGGATAGTGTCCTCAGTCCAACCATCTTCAGCTGCTTCATCAATGACCTTCCTTCACAACGTCAGAAGTGGGGACGTTCGCTGATGATTGCACAATGTTCAGCACCATTCATGACTCCTCAGATACTGAAGCAGCCCATGTCCAAATGCAGCAAGACCTGGAAAATATCCAGGCTTGGGCTGACAAGTAACATTTTCACCATACAACTGCCAGGCAATGACCATCTCCAACAACAGAGAATCTAACCATCACCTCTCGACATTGAATGGCATTACCATCACTGAATCCCCCACTATCAACATCCTGGGGTTTACCATTGACCAGAAACTGAACTGGACTCGCCATATAAATACTGTGGCTACAAGAGCAGATCAGAGGCTAGGAATCGTGCGACGAGTAACTCACCTTCTGACTCCCCAAAGCCTGTCCACCATCTACAAGGCACAAGTCAGGAGTGTGATGGAATACTCCCCACTTGCCTGGATGAGTGCAGCTCCCACACCACTGGAGAAGCCCGACACTGTCCAGGACAAAGCAGCCGCTTGATTGGCACCCCATCCACAAACATTCACTCCCTCCACCACCGACGCACAGTAGCAGCAGTGTGTGTACCATCTACAAGATGCACTGCAGGAATTCACCAAGGCTCCTTCCAAACCAGCAACGTCTACCATCTAGAAGGAATATGACAGCAGATAGATGGGAACACCACCACCTGGAAGTTCCCCTCCTAGTCACTCACCATCCTGACTTGGAAATATATCGCCGTTCCTTCACTGTAGCTGGGTCAAAATCCTGGAACTCCCTCCCTAACAGCACTGTGGGTGTACCTACACCACATGGACTGCAGGGGTTCAAGAAGGCAGCTTACCACCACCTTCTCAAGGGTAATTAGGGATGGGCAATATATGCTGGCCTAGCTAGTGATGCTCACTTCCCATGAATGGATTAAAAAACAAAGTCCTGAGGGCTTGGCTGAAGGCTGGAAAGACAAGTGAATAATTAATCTTAAAGACACTTTCTGCAGAACTAGGACAAGTTACTGCAAAGCTGAGGGCACACCCAGCATGGAGCTAGCGAACGTCTTCTGGGAATCCACCTGAGCTGTAACACCCACCTTTCCATAGGTAAATCACTACAATCACATGTGATGTAACACAGGAAGACAGCATTTAATAAATCTGCTGCCTGAAAAATTCCTGCAAATAAATGCACTGAACTACATACAAAACATAATGAACCTGCCACTCCCCAGAATAATCAAACATCAAACTAGCAGCAACACATCCAATGGGCAGCATTGGGCTGATTCTTACTTCACTTCATCACAAGATGAAACAGTTAAAAACAATTACAGATCAACACACCAAGTTTGCCATGTTCACTCTTCACATCCCTGATTTCAGTGGTGTGGGATTCAAGGGATTGAAGAGAAAGCCTCTGTTTCTAACTCACCTCCTGCCACTATGTGGGGGTGCAGCAGCGCGGTGTGACCCTCCAGTCAGGGAGAGTTCAAGATGAAATGGGCTGATGCACCGATTCTTCATTTTAACAGTTCATTGGTAGAGGTTCAATTAATTCCTCAGAATGTGTTGTGTACGATTGCCCAACTGAATTAAAGTGTTTCTGAATTGAACAGTTGGAGATGTGGCATTGTCATCGTGTCACTGGACTAGTATTCCAGAAATCCGGGGTAATGTTCTGGGGACCCGGGTTCAAAGCCCACCACTTGAATTCAATCAATTAAAATCTGGAATGAAAAGTCTAACCGCCAGCACAGACCCAGCAGAGGTGGCGGCACAGTGGTATACAGTCGGGTGGGAGTTGTCCTGGGAGTCCTCAACTTTGACTCCAGATCCCATGAAGTTTCATGGCATCAGGTCAAACATGGGCAATGCAACCTCCTGCTCATTATCACGTACCACCCTCCCTCAGCTGATGAATCAGTGCTCCTCCATGTTGAACACCACTTGGAGGAAGCACCGAGGGTGTACTCTGGGTGGGGGACTCCAATGTCCATCACCAGAAGTGGCTCGGTAGCAGCGCTACTGACCGAGCTGGCTGAGTCCTAAAGGACATAGCTGCTAGACTGGGTCTGTGGCAGGTGGTGAGAGAACCAACAAGAGAGAAAAACATACTTGACCTCATCCTCACCAACCTACCTGCCACAGATGCATCTGTCCATGACAGTATCAGTAGGAGTGACCACCACACAGTCGTTGCGAAGACAAAGTTCTGACTTCACATTAAGGATACCCTCCATCGTGTTGTGTGGCACTACCACAGTGCTAAATGGGATAGATTTCGAACAGATCTAGCAACTCAAGACTGGGCATCCATGAGGCGCTGTGGGCCATCAGCAGCAGCAGAATTGTACTCAACCACAATCTGTAATCTCATAGCCTGACATATCCTCCACTCTACCATTACCATCATGCCAGGAGATCAACCTGATGAAGAGTGCAGGAGGGCATGCCAGGAACAGCACCAGGCAGACCTAAAAATGAGGTGCCAACCTGGTGAAGCTACAACACAGGACTACTTGTGTGCCAAACAGCATAAGAAGCAAGTGATAGACAGAGCTAAGCGATCCCACAACCAACAGATCAGATCTAAGCTCTGCAGGTCTTCCACATCCAGTCATGAATGGTGGTGGACAATTAAACAACTCACTGGAGAAGGAGGCTCCACAAATATCACCATCCTCAATGATGGAGGAGCCCAGCACATCAGTGCAAAAGATAAGGCTGAAGCATTTGCTACAATCTTCAGCCAGAAGTGCCAAGTGGATGATCCATCTCACTCTCCTCCGGAGGTCCCCGGCATCAAAGATGCCAGTTTTCAGCCAATTCAATTTACTCCACGTGATATCAAGAAATGGCTGAAGGCACTGGATACTGCAATGGCAATGGGCCCTGACAATATTCCAGCAATAGTACTGGAGACTAGTGCTCCAGGATTTGCTGTGCCCCTAGCCAAGCTGTTCCTGTACAGTTACAACACTGGCATCTACCCGGCTATGTGGAAAATTGCCCAGGTATGTCCTGTACACCAAAAAGCAGGACAAATCCAAGCCAGCCAATTACCGCCCTATCAGTCTACTCTCGATCATCAATAAAGTAATTGAATGGGTCATCAACAGTGCTATCAAGCGGCACTTGTTAACAATAACCTGCTCACTGATGCTCAGTTTGGGTTCTGCCAGGGTCACTCAGCTCCTGACCTCATTACAGCCTTGGTTCAAACATGGACAAAAGAGCTGAACTCCCGAGGTGAGGTGAGAGTGACAGCCCTTGATATCAAGGCAGCATTTGACCGAGTGTGGCATCAAGTATAATCAAGGTTGAGATTGACAGATTTTTAATCAGTAAGGGAATGGGGAAAACCATCACCTGTAAGTTCCTCTCCAAGTCACTCACCATCCTGACTTAGAAATATATCGCCGTTCCTTCACTGTAGCTGGGTCAAAATCCTGGAACTCCCTCCCTAACAGCACTGTGGGTGTACCTACACACATGGACTGCAGCGGTTCAAGAAAGCAGCTCACCACCACCTTCTCAAGGGCAGTTAGGGATGGGCAATAAATGCTGGCCTAGCCAGCTCTGGAAAGTTGAGTTGAGGATCATCAGGTCAGCCATGATCTCATTAAATGGCAGAGCAGACTCAATGGGCCAAATGGCCTTCTTCTGCTCCTACGTCTTATGGACATCACTGCAGGAGTTCCTCAGGATAGTGTCCTAGGCCCAACCATCTTCAGCTGCTTCATTAATGACCTTCCTTCCATCATAAGGTCAGAAGTGGGGATGTTCACTGATGATTGCACAATGTTCAGCACTATTTGTGACTCCTCAGATACTGAAGCAGTCCATGTCCAAATGCAGCAAGAGCTGGACATTATCCAGGCTTGAGCTGACAAGTGACGAGTAACATTCACACCACACAAGTGTCAGGCAAAGACCATCACTTAATGCCCCACCATCAACATCCTAGAGGTTACCATTAACCAGAAACTGAACTGGACTAGCCATATAAATACTGTGGCTACAAGAGCAGATCAGAAGATAGGAATCCTGTAACGAGTAACTCACCTCCTGACTCCCCAAAGCCTGTCCACCATCTAAAGGCACAAGTTAGGAGTGTGATGGAATACTGCCTGCTTGCCTGGATGAGTGCAGCTCCCACAACACTCAAGAAGCTCGACACCGTCCAGGACAAAGCAGCCCCTTGTGGCACCACATCCACAAACATTCACTCCCTCCACCACCGACACACAGTAGCAGCAGTGTGTACCATCTACAAGATGCACTGCAGGAATTCACCAAGGCTCCATTGACAGCACCTTCCAAACTCATGACCATTAATATCCAGAAGGACAAGGGCAGCAGAGAGATGGGAACACCATCACCTGGACGTTCCCCTCCAGGTCACTCACCATCCTGACTTGGAAATATATCGGCCGTTCCTTTACTGTCGCTGGGTCAAAATCCTGGAAGTCCCTCCCTAACAGCACTGTGGGTGTACCTACACCACATGGATGCAGAGGTTCAAGAAGACAGCTCACCACCACCTTCTCAAGGGCAATTAGAGATGGGCAATAAATGCTGGCCCGGCTAGCACAGCCCACATCCCATGAATGAATAAAAAAAACAGCATTATGTCTCATTCACAGTTAACTGAAAGAGATACTGACATATGGGTAAAACATAGGCCCCTTCCCAACCACAAGGGAATTACTCTCCTGTTCCCACAACATCCAGATATATGGGAAGGGATGGAGGAGGGGAGTCCATTCCCATAAAGGTTGTCTCAGATCACTGAACAGAGTAACTGCCCAAGAAAGCGCCTGCCAAACACCCAAAAAGAAATGAACAAGTCTCTCTGCCCTCTGCCTACTGATCCCCACCCCTTGGCTCCGAGCCGCCGGGGGTTGTTTGGGAGGAGGGAGGGGCGGGGCGGGGGGAGAATGGGCATCATGGGACAAATAGGAAGGAAATGAGCCATTAAGGAGGAATATGGCCCAACAATAACTCCTGATCCAGCAGACCTCCCATCAGCAGCTAAACAAAGACAGCTCACATCATAGTGGCAGAATGAGTCACAGCATGACACAGTTTCAGTAGTGCTTATGCCAGTTATTGATAATTAAAAAGTCACAATAATTAGCATTTTTTATCCTGCCAGTTCTGAATTTTTTTTTAAACCATGCAAGTCCTGGATTGAAGGGGATGCTGCACTCAGCCCTCAGGGAGCTGTCACCCTGACATTAATTCAAAGGTCTTCAGCGTTAACTGTTCCCCTCAGTAATTCCTCCACCCCCCCTCATATTGACCACCTCGCTTAGCAAGGTCTCCACCTTTTTCTGGAATTTCTCCCAGCCTGGGAATGCTCCGAGATCTCTGCGTCCCTCTAATTCTGGCCTCGCGAACATCCCCAATTTAATCACTCCAACATTGGTGGCCACACCTTCAGCTGCCTGTGCCCAGAGCTCTGGAATCACTCCATTTCACTCTCCTCCTGTAAAATGCTACTTAAAACCTCTCTCTCTGACCAAGATTTTGGCCACCTACCCAAATATTGGCTCTCACAGCTCAATGTCAGAATTTGTTTAATAATGTCTCTGGGAAGTGCCTTGGGATGTCTTGTTACATGAAAAGCGCTATTACAAGTTGTTGTTGAAATGTATTGCAATATGAGGCACATGTTGATACAGATGTGGAAAGATCTCAAGCACTGATCCCCTCAACTGTTTGTTAAATCCTAAACCCACTGTTGAGCCATTCAACTCTTCCTTCAATTATTCCAATTTGCTTTTTACTACCCAAAGCCCTTTCCATTCCAAAATCCATTAATTCAATAAGCCAATGTCCATATTCTTATTTACCTGCTTTATTGACAAATCATACTCAAGATTAAACTTTACTGCACAGCTTTCCTCTGAGTTTTTAATGACACCATGTATTGTCCTCTGCACTGCCTCCAGGGTTTAGAACTGTCCCCTCGAGTTTCGCCGATTTAAAGTGGACATCAAAGTGCAGACTGACTAATACACTGTACAAGCAAGAAACTCAGCAGGGGACAAATTCTCAAATGATGGGGATTAAAGTTTGAAATTAGGTGATTGTCGAGCTCAGGAACAGCTGCTCACCAAATCCATGATTTAAAACAAAACCACAGCAAGCTGTATCACAGATTCCTATAATATTTATAATTCAGATAGAGGAAGCTGAAAATTGAGATAGTCCCCATGATGCATTGTTAAAAGTTGGGCTTCTGGACATTGCTTATAACCATTCTGTGATGAGGTGAAGTACAGATGCTTCGTTAAGCTAATTATAAAATTAAACAACTCAATAACCAGGGGTCCAACAGGAGACACACTCACAACAGGCTCTGTATCTGGCAAAGATTAATGCCCACTCTCTCAGATTTGTAAACAGAATTCTGCTCAATCACCAACTGTTTCTGCATCAGTGCCCAGGAGGTAGTTTGTTAACTCTCCACCAAGTCTCACTCCCCAGCTGATCAAGAATTCTTCCTGACTGATTCCTATGGCAGCTGCAAAACATTTTTTATTCTTTCATGGGACATGGGTATCACTGGCTAGGCCAATATTTTGATTGCCCACCCTAATTGCCCTTGAGAAGGTGGTGGTGAGCCACCTTCTTGAACTGCTGCAGTCCATGTGGTGTAGGTGTGGAGGGAGATGAAGCAAAAGGAAAACTGTCAGAGGTGGGAAAAGGGGAAAGTCAAAAATCAGAGTGAGAGATGAATGTGAGGGATTGAGTGAGAAACCTTAGTGACACTTAGCAATTCCTCTCAGAGATTGCTTGACCAATATCCAGATCTTGGATGAGCTGCAATTTTCTCAAAGTTAACCACGAAACATTGTTTACAGTACCACGACAATCACCCATCCACCCCCCCTCATTGGCCACTCCTTCAGGCTGAGCCAGACTCCTCACTACCCCCAAATTCTCTTCATTACTGAGGCCTGGGATGGGATGAGATGGGATGGGATGGGAGAGGGGGTGATTGTCATGGTACTGTAAACAATGTTTTGTGCTTAACTTTGAGGAAATTGCAGCTCATCCAAGGTTTGGATATTGGTCAACAAATCTCAGAGGAATTACTGAGGCCTGCACCACCCTCACAGTAATGTGAATGTGACAATGTCACTCAGAGTATCTGACTTACCAAAACTCTCCCATTTACACCATCACCACCGACTCCACATTACAAAGGAGCGGAGACTCAAGGAAGTTTCTTCCCGGGGGTGGGGGTGGGGGTGTCCCCGTCCCCGGGGGGGTGGGGGTGTCTCTGTCCCCGTCCCCGGGGGGGTGGGGGTGTCTCTGTCCCCGTCCCCGGGGGGGTGGGGGTGCGTCCCCGTCCCCAGGGGGGGTGGGGGTGTGTCCCCGTCCCCGGGGGGGTGGGGGTGTGTCCCCGTCCCGGGGGTGGGGGGGTGTCTCTGTCCCCGGGGGTGGGGGGGTGTCTCTGTCCCCGGGGGTGGGGGGGTGTCTCTGTCCCCGGGGGTGGGGGTGTCTCTGTCCCTGGGGGTGGGGGTGTCTCTGTCCCCAGGGTGGGGGGTGTCTCTGTCCCCGGGGGTGGGGGTGTCTCTGTCCCCAGGGTGGGGGTGTCTGTGTCCCCCCTCCCCGGGGGTGGGGGGTGTCTCTGTCCCCGGGGGTGGGGCTGTCTCTGTCCCCCCCTCCCCGGGGGTGTCTCTGACCCCGGGGGTGGGGGTGTCTGTGTCCCCCTCCCCGGGGGTGTCTCTGTCCCCGGGGGTGGGGGGTGTCTCTGTCCCCGGGGTGGGGGGTGTCTCTGTCCCCGGGGGTGGGGGTGTCTCTGTCCCCGGGGGTGGGGGTGTCTCTGTCCCCGGGGGTGGGGGGTGTCTCTGTCCCCGGGGGTGGGGGGTGTCTCTGTCCCCGGGGGTGGGGGTGTCTCTGTCCCCCTCCCCGGGGGTGGGGGGTGTCTCTGTCCCCGGGGGTGGGGGTGTCTCTGTCCCCCTCCCCGGGGGTGGGGGTGTCTCTGTCCCCGGGGTGGGGGGTGTCTCTGTCCCCGGGGGTGGGGGTGTCTCTGTCCCCGGGGTGGGGGTGTCTCTGTCCCCGGGGTGGGGGTGTCTCTGTCCCCGGGGTGGGGGTGTCTCTGTCCCCGGGGGTGGGGGGTGTCTCTGTCCCCGGGGGTGGGGGTGTCTCTGTCCCCGGGGGTGGGGGGTGTCTCTGTCCCCGGGGGTGGGGGGTGTCTCTGTCCCCGGGGGTGGGGGTGTCTTTGTCCCCCTCCCCGGGGGTGGGGGGGTCTCTGTCCCCAGGGTGGGGGTCTCTGTCCCCCCCTCCTACCTGTCTGAAGTCGGCGATCAGGGTGATGAGGCTGCCGTCTCCTCTCTTGAACTCGATGCTGATGGAGTCCGAGTCGGTATCGGCTTCCAGCG